>NC_060121.1:749209923-749526590 GCF_021461395.2 Schistocerca americana | reverse complement strand
AGCAAACATCTGGCGCAGTGGTCACGTATTTAGGTGAAACGTAAAGACTGCGGCACCGGCGGAACTCGGAGCTTCGGAGCTTCTTAGGCCCCACCCACCCTTCCAGTACGTCACTTACTTGGAAGCGGTCTTGAGATAGTTACGAACAAAGTAAGAGCATGTGGACTATCAGACCAATTGTATGATTGGATTGAAGAGTTCCTAGAAAACAGAACGAAGCATGTCATTCTCAAGGGAGAGAAGTCTTTCGAAGTAAGAGTGATTTCAGGTGTGCCGCAGGAGAGTGTCGTAGGACCGTTGCTATTCACAATATACATAAATGACCTTGTGGATAACATCAGAAGTTCACTGAGGCTTTTTGCGGATGATGCTGTGATATATCGAGAGGTTGTAACAATGGAAAATTGTACTGAAATGCAGGAGGATCTACAACGAATTGGCGCATGGTGCAGGAATGGCAACTGAATCTCAATGTCGACAAGTGTAATGTGCTGCGAATACATAGAAAGATCCTTTATCATTTAGCTACAATATAGCAGGTCAGCAACTGGAAGCAGTTAATTCCATAAATTATCTGGCAGTAGGCATTAGGAGTGATTTAAAATGGAATGATCATATAAAGTTGATCGTCGGTAAAACAGATGCCAGACTGAGATTCATTGGAAGAATCCTAAGGAAATGCAATCCGAAAACAAAGGAAGTAGGTTGCAGTACATTTGTTCGCCCACTGCTTGAATATTGCTCACCAGTGTGGGGTCCGTACCAGATAGGGTTGACAGAAGATCCAGCGGAGAGCAGCGCGCTTTGTTACAGGATCATTTAGTAATCGCGAAAGCGTTACGGAGATGATAAACTGCAGTGGAAGACTCTGCAGGAGAGGCGCTCAGTAGCTTCACCGAGGATTCAAGCACTATATTGCTCCTTCCTACGTATATCTCGCGAAGAGACCATGAGTATAAAATCAGAGAGATTAGAGCCCACACAGAGGCGTACCGACAATCTTTCTTTCCACGAGCAATGCGAGACTGTAATAGAAGGGAGAACAGATAGAGGTACTCAAAGTGCCCTCCACCACACACCGTCGGGTGGCTTGCGGAGTATGGATGTAGATGTAGATGTAGAATTACACGTGTATGAATTGACACGATAATCAACTTATTTTTTTAACCTTTTTTTTGTTTTGAACGAAAGCAATTTGTCAAACTGTTGTTATCAGCTTATCAAGATAAATCTTCTTCGGATATTACCCTTTACTAGGTTTACTACTTAACTATTAATAAAAGAATATGAATGATTTAAGAACATATCAAATTAAACGGCACAGAACTTTTTTCTCAATACGGCAAGTCGAGCTTTTCCGAACCTATGTAATTGGGAGATTTAACATTTGAAGATGTATAATGTGTGTCAATAGAAAAACGGAGGCTTTACATGCTGCAGCATCCAACACCGCTCTTTGCTGGCCAGCTTCCAGCAGATCGCGACCGTCATAGACACTCTGGTAGTTTCTAGGCGCCTACAATCAGTAGCGTTGATGAAAGACATTTATTTCACTTTCGTGTGTTTCAAACTGATCTTTCACTGACACTCTAGAAAATCTATGCGAGGATCTCAGATGGTTTCCCAAGTTAAGTTGTAGGGTCTCAGGTATGCTGCACTAAACGGAAATGTTAAACGTATCAGATGGCAATTGGGGACTCCCTAGTCGAAAATATTTCCACGTATAGAATACGAAATGATGTTGATTCCTTACATGGACCAAACTCTCATAGGTGTCGCAAGTTTTTAGTAAACGGACAACATAGAGTTACGTGTGAAGAAAAACGACAGCTTAAACCGATACCTGTAATTTAGTTCTGAATAACTGGTACTTTTCGGTATTATTTTGAACTAGGTTGTAACAGATTTTTCACTTTTTACCAATAAACGCGGAAAAAACGGCATATCATGTTGTCATAGCAACAGCGCTACAACTTTTAGGTTTTTAAGTGAAACATATATAAAAAATGAGTAATGTGTGTTCGTAAAATTTCCATTGCTTTAAAATATGGAACTATTAGAGAAAATTGGAAAAGCGGTCATTGCTATTTTACATCTACATCTACATCTACGTGATTACTCTGCTATTCACAATAAAGTGCCTAGCAGAGGGTTCAATGAACCACGTTCATGCTGTCTTTCTACCGTTCCACTATCGAACGGCGCGCGGTAAAAACGAGCACTTAAATTTTTCTGTGCGACCGCTGATTTCTGTTATTTTATCGTGATAATCATTTCTCCTTATGTAGGCGAGTACCAAAAGAATGTTTTCGCAATCAGAGGCGAAAACTGGTTATTGAAATTTCATGAAGATCCCGTCTCAACGATAAAGGCCTTTGTTTTAATGATTGCCACTCCAATTCGCGTATCATGTCTGTGGCACTACCTCCCCTATTTCGCGATAATACGAAACGAGCCGCCTTTCTTTGTACTTTTCATCCCGTCTCAACGATAAAGACCTCTGTTTTAATGATTGCCACTCCAATTCACGTATCATGTCTGTGGCACTATCTCCCCTATTTCGCGATAATACGAAACGAGCCGCCTTTCTTTGTACTTTTTCGATGTCATCCGTCAGTCGCACATGATGCGGGTCCCATACCGCACAGAAGTGCTCCAGAATAGGGCGGACAAGCGTGGTGTAAGCAGTCTCTTTATCAGACCTGTTGCACCTTCTAAGTATTCTGCCAATGAATCGCAATCTTTGGTTTGCTCTACCCTCAACATTATCTATGTGATCGTTGCAATTTAGATTATTTGTAATTGTAATCCCTAAGTACTTAGTTGAATTTACAGCCTGTAGATTTGTGTGACTTATCGCATAATCGAAATTTAGTGAATTTCTTTTTGTACTCATATGAATAACTTCATACTTTTCTTTATTCAGGGTCAATTGCCACTTTTCGCACCATACAGATATCTTATCTAAATCATTTAAAATTCGGTTTGGTCATCTGATGACATTACAGGACGGTAAATGACAGCATCATCTGCAAACAATCTAAGACGGCTACTAAGATTGTCTCCTGTATCGTTAATATAGATCATGAACAATAGAGGGCCTATACAAAATGGTTCAAATAGCTCTGAGCGCTATGGGACTTAACATATGAGGTCATCAGTCCCCTAGAACATAGAACTACTTAAACTTAAGTAACCTAAGGACATCACACACATCCATGCCAGAGGCAGGATTCGAACCTGCGACCGTAACAGTCGCGCCGCTCCAGACTGAAGCGCGTAGAACCGCTCGGTCACGGCGGCCGGCTGCCTATAACACTTCCTTGGGGAATACGGAATATTACTTCTGTTTTACTCGTTGACTTTCCGTCTATTACTACGAACTGTGACCTTTCTGACAGGAAATCACAAATCCAGTCGCAAAACTGAGGCGATATTCCATAGGCACCCAGTTCGTATAGAAGCCGCTTGTGAGGAACGCTGCCGAAAGCCTTCTGGAAATCTAAAAATATGGAATCAATTTGACATCCCTTATCGATAGCACTCATTACTTCATGAGTATAAAGGGCTAGTTGTGCTTCGCAAGAACAACATTTTCTGAATCCGTGCTAACTATGTGTCAATAAATAGTTTTCTTCGAGGTAATTCATAATTTTAGAACACAGTATATGTTCCAAAACCCTAGTGCAAATCGACGTTAGTGATATGGGCCTATAATTCAACGGATTACTCCTACTTCTCGTTTCGGGTATTGGTGTGACATGAGCAACTTTCCAGTCTTTAAGTATGGATCTTTCTGTGAGCGAGCGGTTACGTATAATTGATAAATATGGAGTTATTGTATCAGCGTACTCTTGGAGGAACATTACTGGTATACAGTCTGGACCGGAAGCCTTACCTTTATTAAGTGATTTAAGCTGCTTTGCTACACCGAGAATATCTACCTCCATATTCGCCATCTTTGTAGTTGTTCTTGATTGGAATTCAGGAATATTTGCTTCGTCTTCTTTGGTGAATTTGTTCCGAAAAACCGTGTTTAATAACTGTGCTTTAGTGGTACTGTCGTCAGTGACTTCACCGTTGTTATCGCGCAGTGAAGGTATTGAATGCGTCTTGCCACTGGTATGCTTTGTAAAACTAGAATCTCTTTGCGTTATTCTCCAGATTTCGAGACAGGATTTCGTTATGGAAATTATTAAAGGCATCTCGCATTGAGGTACGCACTACATTTTAATAACAACGCCTACAGTTAGAAACTAGAAACAAACATGCGACGTACTTCAGAGATAATAACGTTCCTTTTGCTGGTTGGCGTGGCCTATTACACAGTATGGCAGCACTTACAAAGTGCAGTACTTGCCCCACCTAAGGAGAGGTTGTTGCTGTCGTCCCCGGACATCAGTTGTATTGTAGAATATTGCCTTCCCTAGTTAAGGAAGTATTTTATAATGTGCAGTAGCAGTGAAGTACAATGATCCAGTTGATTCAGATGTTTAAAAACGAGAAGAGACACAACAAAACTGTGCTATCACATAAGGAGGAAACCCCACAATGTCCCTTGGAAGAGGAGGTAATCCTGATTGATATACCTTAATATACATGAAATTTTATTGACATGCTGCAAATAAGGGATATTAACTGAACCCTTATTTCTGTGGTTGCTTCACGATGAAAAATAGATATCATCCAAAAATGACGATGCAGGGAAATAATCAATCTTTCACACTCACTGTTGTTGTGCCCATCTCTTCGCAGTCTTTGTTGGAGACAATGAGACCAATTTCTGCCGCAGCTTCAACCCCATATCGATCGTGATCTCCTCCTCCTTCACCTGCATTAGAATTTTTAGATCTTTGTTCCATGTCCACGTTTATTGTTGGGAGTAATAGCAACAATAAACCGAAAGTCGGGTGTTTCAGAATACGGCTGTTTTGAACGGTTTTAACAGTCAGTTTAAACTAGACACGAAAGGAACAGTTGCGAAGACCGGTTGTTTCAGAGATCACCACCATTCCTACTTCTGGACTGAAATATACGTTGCATACATTTAACAAAGCTGTGCAATTGTAAGACCGTCAGTTTTGTAATGCGACTGTAGTGGGTGATATTTCAGCGTGATAACAAAAATTAATCCTCAAAATACTTATACTGAGAAAAAATTACCTGTGCGACAAGGGTTTATAGCCTCACAGGCAATAAAGTAATCTTTCGTGCCATAAACATTTAAAGTAGTTACAATCGAATCGTCAGAGCTAGAGTACCGGAACTCCGGCTCGTCAGCAAACTAGTTTATCGCAGCCGACCTCATTCAAAGTGTTGCCGCTTTCACAAGGAGCAACAGATCTCTTCTTTCATCACTCACAATACAGCGCTCTAAAGAAAGCTGTTGTCTTCGAAACATAAAGCGGAGTTTTGTATTCACCAGTAGCTTAATAACTAGTGAATTTATTTTTAGACATTAGTGTGGAATCGAAATCTTGACCTCGAACAGTATGACTGCAAAGTGTTAATTTAGTATTATAGCTAAGGAAAGGAACTTCGGTAGGTCTGCAACCCCACGGGACAGTATCCAGTCTCGCCGGGGGCACGTTAATGAACTATGACTCAGTTCATTCTACTTAATTTTGTCCTTATACGTGTTGTTCCTCTTTGAGTTTAGGTACACTTAGGTAGCTATATCGCTGAGTACGGTTCAGTTTGGACGGAGATGAGAAGAAGAGAACTTTGTCACTCTGTTGGAGGACTCAGGCCGCATTCTCGTGATTCAAGAAGAGGTTTGGTGCTCAAAGAGAAGACCAGCTGGGCAGGAAAATGGAAATTTGACCTCATTAGTCGTAAGTTTCCGAGTAACTTTATTATAAGAGCTGAAAAATTTCAGACTTTCGAATTCTCAAGGGTTCATTCAATGTTATTAACAAACGGCCTAACACAAAATGAACTAAAGACAGTATGGGACAGAAGTCATATATCTAACCATCGCTAACACAAGAACCAAAATGCAAAAGGTGATAAGAAACATGTAAACAGTGGTCCTTGCTATCAGGTAAACATCAAATGGTTCTCAACCAATTTTTTCGGGTTTCATTGCAAACATCTGAGCATCCGAATAGTGTTATAATTTTCCCAATAATACTTTGATACCTTGTAGAGCGTTTCGTACATACCCTCTGCGACATTTCGAACTGTTACGCAAAAATCTGCTTCAGCTCTGAATTGCCTGCAGCTGAAGTGCTATGTCATTCATTCGAAAAGAATAAAATCTAATTAAATATGATGTTTTTATTGCTAAATTTATAGAAATACAATTTCTTTCGAGACACAGCTGCATTTATATTACATGTAGACTGAAGCGACAAAGAAACTGATATAAGCATGCTGATTCAAACACAGAGATATGTAAACAGACAGAATCGGACACGTCTATATAAGATAACAAGTGTCTGATGCAGCTGTTAGATCTGTTGCTGCTGCTACAGTGGCAAGTTGTCAAGATTTAACTGAGTTTGAACGTGGTGCTATAATCGGCGCACGAGCGATGGGACACAGCACCTTCGAGGTAGCGATGAAGAGAGGACTTCCCCTTTCGACAATTTCACGAGTGTACCGTGAATATCAGGAATCTGGTAAAACATATAATTTCCTACATCGTTGTGGCCGGAAAAAAGATCCTGTAAGAATGGGACCAACGACGACAGAAGTTCAACGTGACAGAAGTACAATCCTTCCACAAATTTCTGCAGATTTCAATGTTGGGCCATCAACAGGTGTCAGCGTGCGAACCATTCAACGAAACATCATTGATAAGGTCTATCGGAGCCGAAGGTCCATTCGTGTACCCTTGACGACTGCACGACACAAAGCTTTATACCTCGCCTGGCATCGTCAACACTGACATTGGATTATTGATGACTGCAAACTTGTTGCCAGGTCGGACAAGTCTCGTTTCTAATTGTATCTAGCGGATAGACTGGTACAGGTACGGAGACAACCTCATGAATCCATGGATCCCGCACGTCAGCAGGGGACTATTCAAGCTTTACGCTTCGCCTGGGTCTGTCAACACCGACATTGTACTGTTGATGACTGGAAATACGTTGCCTGGTCGTACAATTCTCGTTTCAATTTGTATCGAGTGTATGGACCTGTACGGGTATGGAGACAACTCCATGAATCCATGGACCCTGCATGTCAGCAGGGGGTTGTTCAAGCTGGTGGGGGCTCTGTAATGATGTGGAACGTGTGCAGTTGGAGTGAAATGGGGCCCCTGTTGCGTCTAGGTACGACTCTGACAGGTGTCACGTAATTAAGCCTCCTGTCTCATCACCTGCATCCACTCATATGTCCATTGTGCATTCCGACGGACTGGGGCAGTTCCAGCAGGACAATGTGACACCCCACATGTCCAGAATTGCTACAGAGTGCTTCCAGGAACGCTCTTCTGAGGTTAAACACTTCCGCTGACAACCAAACTCACCAGACACGAACATGATTGGGAATATCTGGGATGCCTTGCAAACCGGCGGGTCAGGGATTTTCTCTGCCTCGTGATGACTGGGTGTTGTGTGATGTCCTTAGGTTAGTTAGGTTTAAGTAGTTCTAAGTTCTAGGCGACTGATGACCATAGATGACAAGTCCCATAGTGCTCAGAGCCATGCCTTGCAACGTGCTGTTCCGAAGGGATCTCCATCCCATTGTACTCTTATGGATTTTTGGACAGCCCTGCAGGATTCATGATGTCAGTTCCCACCGACACTACTTCAGACGTTAGTGGAGTCCATGCTAAGTCGCGTTGCGGCACTTCTGCGTGCTCGGGGGAGGGGTGGGGGGTGGCTACAAGATATTAGGCAGGTATACCAGTTTCGTTGGCTCTTCATTGTGTTACAGAACGAAGAAAGAATTCTGTGAGATGTATGATCTTCATCGTGGTGGTATCGGACGACTGACTCTCCATACATTTCTGACATATCATGCAGCAATTCTGAGATTTTCGTGAATTGTTACTGCTTAACAACACTTTTCGTAGAACGAAGAAGGAATTATAGTCAGCACTGGCAACGTATTGAGAAATACATTGCCAGTGCTGCCTATAGTTCCTTCTTAGAAATGTGAGCTAACTATCAACAATGCTGCCAGACACTTGCTGTAGAACGTGCTTCACGTGCACCTCCCCTCTCTCTAGCGACACCAGTTTCATCCACATCCTGCACCCCCCATTTAAAACAAATCAAATTAAAGTGCATGTACTAAGGCCAGCTGTTTGTAAATCACTTGTTTGCTTGACTCCCTATTTCCGAACTGGCAGATATTGGAAGACCACAGGCTCTCAATGCTTTATGTCTCACCACTGCCACTAATAACAATTCTGTTAGTAATTCTGCCACACTGAGTAACTCTCGGAACTCAAACCAAATTTTAAAGTAAATTGCTGAACGAACTGCCCTGCAGGTATCATTTGATAAAACGAAACTGATAACTAAAATCAAAGATTCACCAGCCCCCCTTTCCCAAAATGCCGGAAGAAATATGGAGGCATCAACAGAGTAGAAACATTCAAGTACGTGAGATCATTACGAAAAATGGAATGGACAAGGCAGAATTTATGCAACAAATCTAAAATAGCCCACCAAATGTTGTGCATGATCTACAACAGATTATGGCTTACACAAAACACCAACATGCATCACTATGAAACGGTTCTGTAGCCAGTAGTTCCGTAAATAGCCGAAACTCTGTCTCTAAACGACACGAAAGACCCCGCGAAGAACGGAAGTGAAAAGAGCGCTGAATCATTGAGGAAATCATGGAATTTAATTGCAATATTGAAATAAACCGAAAAAGATACTACAGTGTAGCTTATGGCAAAATAGAGAAAATTACACACATGATCCGCAAAAGACGTGTAAGATTGTATGATCACCTCAAATGGATGGATAGGAATCGGTTGATCAAGAATATCTTTTACTTTTTTGATCCAAACCACAGTCCCCTGGTTTAGAAATTCTAAAATCTAAAAATCAAACCCGAAGACCCTAGTGATAGAGATCTCTTCCGCCGGAAGATAGTGTCCAACGGACTGCACCCATACGACGAACCAAAACGAAGACGCGCTGTGTAACCAAGTCCATTGTCTAAGAATGAAGAGCGTGTGGGCTTGCAACAAAGCAAAGTTCACTGACGAATGAAACAAGACTAAACGTGGTACTAGATGGTCCCAGAGAAAAGAAAAATACAATGTAGGCTCTAGAGCAGTATGCTATCCATTACATAATTTCTGTGATCTTGCGCTATCAGTTAGTTTATTGTTGCGAAGTGAATTATGAAGTAATTTGTGGTCCAGTGCAGGAACTACCCACAACACCGAGAAGATATTTTAATGAGGTATTTAAGCATATGTGATGTGTATGTCTCTATTTTGCTGTCACAGATGGTTAGCACAAAACACAATGTACATGCTTAGTAGATGCCTAATTTGTAACCGCCACCACTAAGTCACATGTTGAAAAAATTGTAATTATTGGTAACTTATGTACTCAGTACTAAGTCTTAAGAAACAGTGATATTTTTAAGAGAAGACACGGTCCACTTAAAGTAATTTGGTTTCGTAACAGAAGCGCAATTAAACACTTTGTTTTTACCCCTCAGAAAATTACATTTTACCCCTCAGGAAGTAATTAACCCCAGTTTGAGAACCGCTGTGCCAGTCAGATGCTCCAAATGGCATCAAGAAGTGGAGTAGTACTGAGTTTACACTGATTACTTCAACGAAGGAAACGTCTGCTTCGTGTTCTAAACTAGCTAACACATTTCTGAGAAGGAAGGTAGTGACTGTGTTGAAAAGTCATGATTAGGAAAATCGCACTATAGTATTTTCTCTTTGTTTTTGTATTGCTGTCTTACTTTCACGTTTGTTAAATCGACACAGTTAGAAAATGAAAGTAATAATGTATTTTATTCGTAGAATATGTTCCACGGGATAGAAAACATGTTGTCACGTTTCAGAGTGGTCGATATTACGATGTATGCAACTGCAGCTGCGTTTCACAAACTCCTGGTGTTACCTCGAAAAAATTTGACAGTACAGCTGTGGGCATCTTGTCTTCCAGTTGATAATGAATCCAGATCTTCGTCTTACTTAGTGTTCTCGTGTGCCGCACAAACCTATTCCTACACTGCATTCTGTTTTTATCTGTTTGCAAGTCTAATATTGATTGTAGATCACATTATCACTATTTTCTGTGCTTTCTTTACGAATGTTAGGTCCAAAGTCACATCTTTACAGTATCAACAGAGTTTACGAATACTTTTTCAGCAGAAAGAGGTGTATAGAAGTTCTTGCGTTTCGTAGAAGATGAATTTTGTCACCATTTTCTTATTCGTTGGGTTTTGGCAATAATTAATATACCCACTTCTCATCTAAAGGCCGCATTATACTTATTTGATGGTTAAGTTATTTTGGTACTCATCTAGAGGAAAATTTACGGTATTTGAGCACATTGTAAACTATCTGGCACGCACGGCCATGATGAATATTCACTTCTGTGCCATTTTCATCGAATATAGTCCATAAAATCCTTTCACTCGATATACTGAAGCGAAACTGTCTGGCACTGGACTCGCATTCGGGAGGACGACGGTTCAATCCCGTCTCCAGCCATCCTGATTTAGGTTTTCCGTGATTTCCCTAAATCGCTTCAGGCAAATGCCGGGATGGTTCCTTTGAAAGGGCACGGCCGATTTCCTTCCCCGTCCTTCCCTAACCCGAGCTTGCGCTCCGTCTCTAATGACCTCGTTGTCGACGGGACGTTAAACACTAATCTCCTCCTCCATTTTTTTTTTGAAACTGTCTGGTGCGATCACAGTGTGCGGGTGGGTAGAACGTGGTGCGTCAATCATTACAGACACTCCACTTTAAAATTTTCTGAGCCCCTCATTCACGTCTTGATGTGATAAAGAGTAACCAACATACTTTATCTTGACTTTTCGGTGGCCGGCCGTTGTGGCCAAGCGGTTCTAGGCGCGTCAGCCTGGAACCGCGAGACCGCTACGGTCGCAGGTTCGAATCCTGCCTCGGGCATGGACGTGTGTGATGTCTTTAGGTTAGTTAGGTTTAAGTAGTTCTAAGTTCTAGGGGACTGATGACCTCAGATGTTAAGTCCCATAGTGCTCAGAGCCATTTGAACCATTTTGAACTTTTCGGTGAATAACTACAAATGTCAGTCTCACAACTGAAATAACGAATTACGCTTTGCTTAATTGGTAATCCTCTTAAAGACGGTCGCCAACATGTACATTTGTTGACGTAAATTACATAACGCAAAAATTTTTAACGGACGCCAATTCCTACCCAGCACTTATTGTCCCTGTTAACGAACTACGAGTGATGTTAAATATTGCTTCTTAACAAGTAACTTATTTGAAATGCCGTGAGGTAAAGCTTTGTGTTGGATAGGGATTCGAACCCAGAACCTAATTAGATAGATATCGAAGCACAATCAACTGTGACATATCGGATTTTCTCGGCAGTAGCTAGATGTTTTAACTGAAATGACGAGACGAAACATTAATTTTTTCTTCCCAGGACTCCAACCAGGCACCTATCGCTATTATATTCTAGAGAAAACGAACGTTAAATATGGGTTTATTGTACTAGCAGCGACATGTGACCTTGTTTGAACTAGAAATAATATGGCGAAGAGTTCAGTGCTGACTGGGAATAGAGCTTCACGCATATCGTTGTTGACTACACACAAACAAACGTCAGCTAACGAATTTTTCTCCACCAGCAGCCCGGAATAACATCGTGAACTTACAGTGATCTCGCTAATAGTTCTGTGTCTCACTGGAAGTCAAAAACGTCAAATATCGTTAGTGTTGACAACGAATGAAAATACATTAAAAATCGAAATTATTATCCACCATCAGATAGGTGTTCTCATGCTAGAGCTTGATGATACATGATGAAATCTTTAGTGCCGGTCCAGGATTCGAACCTATTCACGCGCAATATGTGGATATGTTGAGGAATCTGGAGTTTTGAACAAACAAAAAACTGTAGCCGAGCTGTATTGTCACGAAGGGAACAAATTCCGCGTTAAGGGCCGTCTGAGTTGCATTCCCAGTTCAGAACCAATTTTATCGACGTACAGAAGCTCAGATAAAAGATGGAATAAGTGTCCTGTGAGCCTACATAGCGTTTGTTTCGTCACTAGAAATAAATAACTAGTATAAGATAGGTTACTGGTGATAGAGTTTCTACACGTCGCCACTCCAGACTTTATTGTGGCTCAACATAACGTCTACTTGGTAGATAAGGAATGTCATTTTTCATGTGAATATCAGACCACAATGCCATTATATCTTCTTTACTTGGTGTAGCCAAAAAACAATGGAAACTGTCTCTCCCTATCAAAAATCATTGACCGAAGTTGGACTCGAACACAAAACACATATATGTATGAACCTATCATCAGCCCAACAGACCACCTAAACCTCTTCTCAAAGGCTCATTTTTCTGTCATAACGCCGTCGTACCACACTGGCTGAGAATTCTGACACACAGGCTCCCTTAATCAATTTGCAGCATGTTCAGTAAATTGATTTACTTTGTTGACCGAATCACCATGAACTAGCTGCTTCGGCAACCCAGTGTATGCATTCATCTTTATTTTGTAATCACCAAAATAAAATCACGTAACTGCCGCCAACACAGAACTGCCAACAATGTAGGATGCAAAAATTAAAATAGGAAGTGTTCCTTTCCACTTGAGCTACTCTATTGCATTATCGGTTTGTTGAAAACGTCGTGCAGAGCAAAAGAAAAGGTATAACTGTTTCTCTCTCGTAAGTATTGACCTGGCGATAGGCATTATCCCGCAGCGCTGTGGAATGCAGAAGTTCTGGAGGACTTGTTCTGGACTTCTGGAGTGATTACAGCTACATGTCAGTTAGTGGCGTAATGGTAAGTATCGTGCACGGTATATAAAATGTCGCGAGTTCGAGTACATTCACCGCTATGTTTTTTAAAACGCAATTCTGGTGTCCGCTAAAATTATCAAACTAATGGAACTTGTAACATAATTTCCTTCACTTTTATAACCCAAAATAGTCGTATGTGGAAATAGGGCTAACTTGTACGACATTTTGTTCATTTCAGCTTTAATAGACAGCCAGACAGTAGATGCATCTCGAAGCTTTTGTATTATGTATGGGTAGGGCGCATCGTGCCAAAATACGTCGGAAAAGTATTTTCTACATTAGCTATCGCCTGCTAGTGGCATATTATTGTTCTTCAAACCTTGTTTGACAGCTTTAACTCAGAACAAGTTGTCTACAGGCATGTAATGAATAAACTGCATGTGCATTTTCAGACTGTTATAGGCCACATCAGAGAATTCGCATATATCGTTGATGATCAATTTCTCTCTCATGTTTACTATTGTTTTAACAACATTAAAGGAAACCTTACGAAAATTGTGAACTGTATTATAAAAAATGAAATAAAACTACCCACGATAACCTTACGACGAAAGTCTGTTTAAATAAAACTGAGTATCTGTACACAAGCGTGCCTTTATCGTCACGAATTGGTGAAATACTACTCACTTAGATTTTGATTGGGTCTGTGTTTAATTGGTATGCTGTGTTATACTCAAGAGGTATGCAAATGTGGCGTTTCATAAATGAGGTTGTGTATTCCAAGAAACCCAAAATATGCTTGTCAGCAGCGGAAAGAGGCGTTACTTGTTGTGCAGCGTTGTAAGATTTTCACCATTGCACTATGAGCCGAAAGTATTTTCTTGCGATTCCCTTATCGATGTTTGATCTGACTGCTTGTAGCTCTTTCACAGAAGGGATAAGAACACTACACTCAGTGAGACTGGAACTGCGAACCATATCAGACGCCTTTCCACAGGTCAGCACGTTGCCATAGAGCTGGCGAAGAAGTATGTTACTTAGTTTCCTCTTACGAGACCAATAGTGGCTAGAACTCGTAAACCGCTATTTGATGGACGAGATTAGTTGAGATTTCCACGTGCAATGACTTTCCTGGGCTGAAAACCGTAAATTTACAATCTTTTGTTATACCTCAAGCGATAATAACTCAGATTATTCAATGGAAATGACAGGTAAAATCAAGTGACCTTTGAGGCTTAATTCCGTGCACACCAGGAAGTAACTCGTCGATCACAGAGTTGCCAAAAATACATTGCCTTGTTGCCAAATCTCAGTTACAATACCAGCAGGAAGAAGACGAACCGATCTGATCTTACAGCGGGCTGGGAAGTGACCATAGCTGATGTCTCCAAGTCGCGGCTACGTCCTGGAATACGTAATGCGTCTGATTGGCATTTCTGTAACTAGGTTTAGGGACTGGAGCGTAGTTACTAATAATACTCAGAACTGATTGCAAACTAAGCATCATAAATCAGTAACTCTCATAGTTGTTTTTATATTTCTTCCGTTAGTGTACTCAAAACTAAGAAATTCACTCACAGACGTTTTCGTGCCTCGCCGATAGTCGAGCACAACAAGCAAATGAAAATAAAAAAAGACTGTATGTGTGTGTGTGTGTGTGTGTGACAGAGAGGGAGAGAGAGAGATAAAAATCAAAAAGAGAGAGAGAGAGAGTAAAGAATTGTAAAGAAATTGAATCATGGTATGTAAAGAAATCTTTCATTAAAATGACACATTACACATCATTACGAAATATCGTATTTACGATCTATGAAACAAGAATTAATCTGATGTAATCTAATCTAATCATATCATATTGATGACTAGCCATGAAGGGTCATGAATTACCGATGTTTTTGCCAATACCAGTAACCAAATCTAATCTTGAAAATAAAAAACGACAGTTTTTGTAATAAACTGGGACTTCTATCAAGATCCTTTCGTCCCTGTTAACTAACCACGAAAGATGTCTGATATACCTCTATTCTGAAGTAACAAAGTGTGCATGCATTTAAAGATGAAGTGCATGATGTGAAGATCTGTGACGGAGATACGAACCCAACACGTAATCGGATTGTTAACTAAGTAAAATCAAATGTTACGTATGGGTTTTTCTTACCAGCTGCTTGACTCTAACATAAGGATACAAACTTTTGTGCCCAAGCGACAATCGAACTGCTCACCTACCATGCATCCACGAATATAGCTTAAGGATCAGTTGCTTACTCACCAATAGTAAGATGTGTTTGACCAGAAATAACGACACCTATTGCGGTTGTTGGCAACACATGAACAGGCTTTCAAAATGCACGTTAATTTTCACCAACAGGCCGGTGTGCACGTGACAGGGGTTGAAATGAAATTATGAATAATTTTGTACTGGATCAGGATTCGGGCCCACATACTTACCTTTGGAGGAGATCTAGAGAAGACTGCAGCCTTGAGAAAAGGAACAAAATGATTGAACTATATTGTTCCGAGAGATTCAGATCTTCGAAAGAGGAGATACGAATTCGAATCACAGTCCAGCACCAAATTTTTCAACGTCTCTAGTTCAATCAAGTACAAGTAAAGTCAGAGCCCTGTTCCTTTAAATGGCTATCGGTTCATCAAATAAAATAAAATTTTCTAATGTAAGTAAATTTACTGGCGACTGTATTTCTGTTTACCATGACTTCCGCTATGTCATTTCTCAACGTAAACCGGCTCTGCCCAGTTGGTAATGAAGGAACGTGATGTTTAATGCAGATTCTGGATTATAACGTTTTTCTCTTGATGTTACCGGGGGTAAAGTAAATCTGTTTGTCCCTCTTAAAAGCAAATGCCTGAACCCATGCATTGCACCTGTGATAGTTCGCTCCGCCAGACCATTGTGGCCACATTTCCCAGCCCCAGGAGTGTGCTGTAACAGGTGATGTGCTTAGCTTACAAAATTAGTCACGGTGGAAAAACACGAGACTATTAAATGGTTAAGTAGAAGCAAGCTTCTGAAGCGGAGATCATGCTATTCTCATGTCAGCAGCATGTAAAGACTCTTCTAGGCATCATAGGCTCGATGTGAAGCCATTTTGAAATTTTCACAAATTCAGCAAATTTCTTAGTTCGAGAAAATCCACTGGGAAGTGTGAAGTTACCGGATAATTCGATTATTACCGTCATTATTGCTATAATTTTCTTCATACCGCTGCTGGAACACTGCACTTGAAGATCATTTGATGCCTTTTGGTCATTATAGAAGTAGTTTCCCAAGAACAGGTTATTTCCCTGTCTATGAAATCCTTTTCATGTTAATATCAAACATCAGTAATAACTCGTAGATTATATTAAAACTAAAGTAATTGATGAAGACGTTACTTGATAACAAAAACGCGCTGCCTCTCTTCATTTACTTGCGCCTAGAAATGGCTATCGAGTACTGCCAAACCAAAAAACAAGAGATCTTACTGGCTTCCGATATACGTCGCTGTCAGTTCTTAAATATGATTTGGTCGACATGGCCTGTTTCAAGTTGTGTATGACACACAATGTTTTAGAAAATCAATTGTTTTCCTTTGCAATAAACAGAAAGATTTTCATTCTAAGCTATCCAAGTACAAAATTTTCGCAATATTAGTTCAAATTTAATATTCGCTTCTATAATGTAGGCAAGTATTTCGCAGTTGCAAAACTCGCAGCCGACTCATTGACCTTACACTTAGTCGCTGACCATAAATTCTAGCTCAGAGTGACACCAGATTAAGTAACCTAATGTAGCGAAGACTGTTTGTCAGTGCTCTTTCTCACCGGAAAATACGCAATTCACTCATTGGGCTCCATAAGTACACTGTAACAGTAATTTCTGTGTGTATGCAATGCACACGGATTAGAAAGTAGTGGTGCTCTCTTTTCCACTTCTGTATACAACATGCCTGACCTAAACGGGCCTTTTATCATTACAGGCTCTGGGCAGTGAAACATCATACTGAAAACAGTAATGTGCTTATACTGACAACCTGACTGTTCGTTTTACCTGCTTTTGAAATCATTTAAATAAAACAACATGACCTTCCTGTGGGAGACATTTCGTCCTCCTTTTCCTTCTGTAAATTTGTCAGTAAGCTTTCTGCCTTCCAACCAGTGAAATCCGGTAGAGTACGGCCAGTAAATGATTCACAAACCACGACTTAGTGCCGTTAAGACGATTTATTTAAACGTCACAAGACTGCACATAGGTGCAATCGATTTCGACGTGCAAAGTGTTTGTAATCTTACTTTTGTGACAGGTGGGAATAAGTGATTTCCAAAGACTTTTTATTGTACTAAAATAAACTTTTGTCACAAAGTAACAAGGTAAGTGTTTTATTCGTATCTATTTTGTAGGAAACTGTAATCGTAATGGATGATTATACACCTGAATGTTTGACACAACTGGTAGGAGAAAACTCTGCATATTAACCAAACCTCGCGCCTCCTCTCCGTATCCTCCTATGACACGAGCACGGGATTCTCCTCGCATACCGCTACAGAGCTGTTCCCAGCACAGCTGAGAATTGGCAACATCGTCACAAACATTAGGCAACACTGTGACACGGCAATCACTTCCGCGTATGGTACTGAATTGACTCGCTAAATTCACTTGATATTCCCTTTCCATTTGAATGACTCGTGCTGTATAATCCTCATGTAAACTAAGACACTGAGACAGAAAATTCAGTTTTTTCCTTAAAGAAATGCTATTCTTCACATAAGTGACAAGTTTTAATATCTTTGACGATGCGTTATGAGGCTGAGCGAGCAATAACATGATGAGGGCGGCATACAGGCAGCAGTGTGTCTGTAGCCCGGTGGTACCGCCCGTGTCTCGGGTCAGAACAGCTCAATCAGTCGTCGGTTCTAATTGTGGTAGGGGCCAGCGTGTGTGAGCTTTTTTTTCTGATATATTTTATGGAGCTGCGAATTTCCAGAAAAAAAGCTGTTTCGAAATCGGAAGAAAACCTTTACACATCAAATCCTCTTTGTAGTTCGACTCAGTAAGTTGTGTTAATGGTCATAGATCTTGGCTGTGTGACTGCTAAGCTGCTTCGCAATACCAGCGTCCCTGAAGAAATTCGTATCGAACATCAGCGATACGAATTTCAATATCGTTCTTCACTTAAGACTCACATGCCAGGGTGATAAGTATGAAGGAAATGAACCTCTTGATTACTATAGGGCCTCTATGCTAAATTTCCACAGTAGCAATTAGGAACTCCCAGCAGACATTTGCTAACAGCGACTCTAGCAACTTACTTTTTCTCTGGGTAGCTTCAAATATGGGCAGTTTTGTCGCCTTAAATCCAATTGAATATTTTAAATATCACTTGTGAACAACGTTCACTTCTCCATTAATTAAGGTATAGACCTAAAAACAAGCAGTTTGCCTGAGTAGCTATAGAGCAGGTTCTGGTAGGTATTGACACAATCTTTTGCATCCATTTACCATAGAGAATCAAAGAAAGAAACCAAACACATTACATTGCATTTACTCTCTGTGCCTTGACTAACACATATGAATCCATGATAACAATAAATTACTTGAGGAACCTCCCGTGAAAGGAAAAAGAACCGAATGTGACGCTTTAATTGTAGTGCACTGGATCAGAATCAGTGAAATTACTTCTGTGCCACATTGATGTATTGCATTGTAGTATAATAAAATAAACGGTTTGCTATCAAGAGCGAAACACAAATCATAGACAGATTTTATGGGTCACCACTCAACAACATTAAAGCATTTCACATGGTCGAGAGTACGGAGTGGAGCAGACGTTCTCGGCAAAAGGCGAGGCAATGCAGTGCCTCAGCCCCCGCCGGTAGGCAGTAAACGGGTCCCAGAGAACTCAGACGCATGCGGTTTTCAGAGGCAGATGGTCCGCAAAGAAATCTTTCGCTAAAACATTGTTGGACCAAACTACTATTAACAGTGTGACAGAAAGCGAAATCTATTGCAGATTCTCTTGAATTACACTCATAGCTTCAGCACCGAGAGGAAAGGGGCGATAAAAACTTTGTCGACGTGTGCTTTTACTTACCAGACGTCTTGTTAGCTAGTCTCGCGTTTTACCTCAAGACTACGGTCGTAGTCAAGAATAAAATACTGAGACTGAAGCCATGACTTCCTCTGGGATGTGCCGCAGTCTACAGTGTTGCCAGATCGAGCATACTGCCGGACATAGGATTCTGAGTGGAGCACAACTGTATTGCCCACCTTACGTGAACGACTCGGAGGGTCATTTTATTGCTCTAAAACTGTATCTACAACACATATTGCACGCTGAAGACCCAGAAGAATTAAGAAACAAAAGTAGTTTATGAGAGCAATGTTAACTAAAGCGCTCAAACTATTCATAGTATTGTATATGTGTGTGTAAATTCCTTCCGATTCCCACTCAAGGAAGGCAAGGATACACAGTCTAGCTTCAAATATTATAAATTCGCCTCAATTTGCGGATGAACTCAGAATTAGGTTGATAATCATTTTGAATATTTAGCAGTACTGTACCCATTGGTGTTAAACTCGTTTTCAACCAATGATTCCCACAGCTACAGGAACACTACCTGTGATAGCTCATAGACAAAATACTTACGCAGTGCTATCAGACGAAAAGATCAACCTGACACAAACTGTGGGAAGTTTGTTTTACAACCTTCATACCTGGATAATGAGCTTTTTCCTATTTGAGATGTCTGTGAACGTTGCTGCTTGAGATGATTTAGGACGAAAATAAATTCCTTCAGCTACGACAATGTTTAAATAAATCGTCTTAACGGCACTAAACGGTGGTTTGTGAATCGTTTACCGGCCGTACTCTGCAGCATTTCGCTGGCTGAAAGTCCAAAAGCTTACTGACAAATTTCACAATAGCATAAGAGGGAGGAAATGTCTCCCACTGAAAGGTCATGTTGTTTTATTTAAATGATTACAAAATCAGGTAACGAACAGTCAGGTTGTCAGTATAAGCACATTATTGTTGTCAGTATGATTTTGCACTGCCCAGGGCCAGTAATGACAAAGGGCTCGTTTAGGCCAGGCATATTGTATACAGAAGTGGAAGAGAGAGCACCACTAAATTCTAATCCATATGCCTTGCATGTACACAGAAATTACTGTTACAGTGTACTTATGGAGCCCAATGAGTGAATAGCATATTTCCCGGTGAGAAGCATCACTGGCAAAAGTCTTTGCTACAATACGTTACTTAAACTGGTGTCAATGTGAGTTAGAACTTATGGTCAGCGACTAAGTGTAAAGTCAATGAGTCGGATGCGAGTTTTGCAACTGTGAAATACTTTCCTACATTATAGAAGCGAATATTAAATTTGAACTAATATTGCGAAAATTTTTTGCTTGGATAGCTCAGAATGAAAATCTTTCTGTTTATTGCAAAGAAAGCAATTGATTTTCAAAAACATTGTCTGTCATACACAACTGGAAACAGGTCATGTCGACCAAATCATATGGAAGAACTGACAGCGATGTATATCGGAAGGCAGTAAGATCTCTTTGCCTTTTTGGCAACACACACACACACATACACACACACACACACACACACACACACACACATTCTTTTTTATTTTTATTTGTTTGTTGTGCTCGACTATCGGCGAGGCACGAAAACGTATGTGAATGAATTTTTTAGTTTAGAGTACACTTACGAAAGAAATATAAAAACAACTATGAGAGTTACTGATTTATGATGCTTAGTTTGCAGTCAGTTCTGGGTATTATCAGTAACTACGTTCCAGTCCCTAAACCTAGTTACAGAAATGCGAATCAGACGTATTACGTATTCCAGGCCACAGCCGCGACTTGGAGACACCAGCTATGGTCACTTCCCAGCCCGCTGTAAGATCACATCGGTTCGTCTTCTTCCTGCTGCTATTGTAACTGAGATTTGGCAACAAGGCAATGTATGTTTGGCAACTCTGTGCTCGACGAGTTACTTCCTGGCGTGCACGTAATTAAGCCTCAAAGATTTTACCTGACATTTCCATTGAATAATCTGAGTTATTATCGCTTGAGGTATAACAAAAGATTGTAAATTTACGGTTTTCAGCCCAGGAAAGTGGTTGCACATGGAAATCGCAACTAATCTCGTCCTTCAAATAGCGGTTTACGAGTTCTAGTCACTATTGGTCTCGTAAGATGAAGCTAAGACACATACTTCTTCGCCAGCTCTGTGGTAATGTTCTGACCTGTGAAAAGGCGTCTGATATGGTTCGCAGTTCCAGTCTCACTGAGTGTAGCGTTTCTATCCCTTCTGTGAAAGAGCTACAAGCAGTCGGATCAAACATCGATAAGGGAATCGCAAGAAAATACTTTCGGCTCATAGTGCAATGGTGAAAAACTTACAATGCTGCACAACAGATAACGCCTCTTTCCGCTGCTGACAAACAAATTTTGGGTTTCTAGGAATACATAACTTTATTTATGAAATGCCACATTTGCATACCTCTTGAATATGACACATCATACTAATTAAACACAGACCCAATCAAAATCTAAGTGAGTAGTATTTTACCAATTCGTGACGATAGAGGCACGCTTGTGTACAGATACTCAGTTTTATTAAAACAGACTTTCATCGTAAGGTTATCGTGGGTAGTTTAATTTCATTTTTTATAATACAGTTCACAATTTTCGTAAGGTTTCCTTTAATGTTGATAAAACAATAGTAAACATGAGAGAGAAATTGATCATCAATGATACATGCGAATTCTCTGATGTGGCCTATAACAGTCTGAAAATGCACATGCAGTTTATTGATTACATGCATGTAGAAAACTTGTTCTGAGTTAAAGCTGTCAAACTAGGTTTGAAGAACAATAATATGCCACTAGCAGACGACAGCTAATGTAGAAAACACTTTTCTGATGTATTTTGGCACGATGCGCCCTACCCATACATAATATAAAACTTTCGAGTTGCATCAACTGTCTGGCTACTATTAAACGTGAAATGAACAAAATGTCGTACAAGTTAGCCCTATTTCCGCATACGACTATTTTGGGTTAAAAAGTGAAGGAAATTAAGTTACAAGTTCCATTAGGTTGATAATTTTAGCAGACACCAGAATTGCGTTCTAAAAAATATAGCTGTGAATGTACTCGAACTCGCGACATTTTATATACCGTGCACGATACTTACCATTACGCCACTAGCTGACATGTAGCGGTAATAGCTCCAGAAGTCAACAACAACTCCTCCAAAACTTCTGCATTCCACAGCGCTGTGGGATAATTCATATCGCCAGGTTAATATTTACGAGAGAGAAACAGTTATACCTTTTCTTTTGCAATGCACGATGTTTTCAACAAACCGATAGCGCAATAAAGTAGCTTAAGTGGAAAGGAGCACTTCCTATTTTAATTTCTACATCCTACACTGTTCTGTGTTGGCGGCAGTTACGTGATTTTATTTTGGTGATTACAAAATAAAGATGAATGCATGCACTGGGTAGCCGAGGCAGCTAGTTCATGGTGATTCGGTCAACCAAGTAAATGAATTTACTGAACATGCTGCAAATTGATTAAGGGAGACTGTGTGTCAGAATTCTCAGCCAGTGTGGTACAACGGTCTTATAATACAAAAACAAGCTCTATGAGAAGAGGATTTGGTGGTCTGTTGGGCTGATGGTAGGTTGATAAATCTATGTTCTGGGTTCGATTCCATCTTCGGTCAACGATTTTAGATAGGGAGAGACAGATTCCATTCTCTTCTGGCTACACCAAGTGAAGAAGCTATAACAGCATTGTGGTCTGAAATTCACATTAAAAATGACATTCCTTCTCTACCAAGCAGACGTTATGTTGAGCCACAATAAATTCTGGAGTGGCGACATGTAGAAACTCTATCACCAGTAACCTATCTTATACTAGTCATTTATTTCTAGTGACGAAGCAAACGCTATGTAGGCTCACAGGACACATATTCCAACTTTTTCTGAGCTTCTGTACGTCGATAAAATTGGTTCTGAACTGGGAATGCAACTCAGAACGCGCTTAACGCGGAATTTGTTCCCTTCGTGACAATACAGCTCGGCTACAGGTTTTTGTTTGTTCAAAACTCCAGATTCCTCAACATATCCACATATTGCGCGTGAATAGGTTCGAATCCTGGACGGGCACCAAAGATTTCATTATGTATTATCAAGCTGTAGCATGAGATCACCTATCTGATGGTGGATAATAACTTCGATTTTTAATGTATTTTCATTCGTTGTCAACACTAACGATATTTGACGTTTTTGACTTCCAGTGAGACACAGAACTATTAGCGAGACCACTGTAAGTTCACGATGTTATTCCGGGCTGCTGGTGGAGAAAAATTCGTTAGCTGACGTTTGTTTGTGTGTAGTCAACATCGATATGCGTGAAGCTCTATTCCCAGTCAGCACTGAACTCTTCGCCATATTATTTCTAGTTCAAACATGCTCACATGTCGCTGCTGGTACAACAAACCCATATTTAACATTCGTTTTCTCTAGAATATAATAGCGATAGGTGCTGGGTTGGAGTTCTGGGAAGGAAAAAATTAATGTTTCGTCTCGTCATTTCAGTTAAAACATCTAGCTACTGCCGAGAAAATCCGATATGATACAGTTGATTGTGCTTCGATATCTATCCGATTAGGTTCTGGGTTAGAATCCCTGTCCAACACAAAGCTTTACCTCACGGCATTTCAAATAAGTTACTTGTTAAGAAGCAATATTTAACATCTCTCGTAGTTCGTTAACAGGGGCAATAGGTGCTGGGTAGGAATTGGCGTCCGTTAAAAATGTTTGCGTTATGTAATTTAAAGTTGGTATTTGGTAACTGACACTCTCTAAAATCGAGGTATATCACTCTCTGTATGCCTAATCAGGAATGACTGTTAGTTTCCGTCAGTCACGAAATCTTTGCTTAGTCTGCATGACCTGGGTTTGAATCTATATGCAGAACGAGACGGTTCGTCGTGTCATTTGAAGTTCATACATATTCTCAACTAGCTGCTTGTGAATAACTTAAATTTTAAATGTCACTTTGTGTTAAATAGTAAGTTCTGTATGTTACTGTGAAGAGGAAATCATGAATACGACGAACTTACTACGCGCATTACCGATCTGACGTAATAATTAGAGTGGTGACGTTTCAGGTATGTCATTTATTGTAATAAATGTGAGCTTACAAGCCTTAAGGACAGTCTTACCTGTGATAAGGTGTTCCCTGATATTTGTAGTATTACTTTACATATTGAGCTATTGCGATACAGAGCATTGTTTTCTAGTGGTGACTTGTTGGAACCATTTTCAATAGTCAAACGACTGTACCACGGAGCGAATAGAGGACCTGCTAGACAGCTGCGTTATGTGTGTTGCACGCGAATCAGGCGAAATGCAATTCAGGTCGTTCGGATACTTTTGAGCATGACTGTACCAGTACAAAGTTGCTGAAATTACCGAGATGGTGCTTGCATACGGCGAAGAGGACTGCGATACGAGAACTACTGCAAGATTATACGTACACGATTGCAAACAGCCATACCCCATGCTATTCCACGGTCGTCGCCATCGAGAGACGACTTAGAGAAGCCGGAAGGTTGCGCGTAGGTAATTTCAGCTTGAAAAGAGTTTGTTGTACAGTAAAGTGGCAGTGCTTCGTGTTTGGTACTTCCGAATACTATCCCTGGTGTACTATTTGTTCTCTCGCAGGTGCCGAAACGTGATGCGTATAGTTCACGGTCGGCTCGAACATTGCAGAGGATCCAGCCACCAACACTCGGCAGGTGGCACAGGCGCTGCACGCTGGTAAAAGTGCCGTGTGGCTCCGTCTCCGTCCATATCGTCTGCAGAAAGTCCTTGGCGTTGCGGGAGGAAGACTACCCACGACGGCAACAGTTTGCACAGTGGTATTTACAAAAATTCATATTCCAGTCACAATTTCCGAACTTGGTAATATTCACAGATGAATGGACGTTTACTGGAGATGGCGCATTAAGCTTGCTGAACATACGTGTTTGGGACGGGTGATAATCCGCGTGCACAGGTGATTCAATATCACCAATACAATGTCAGTATTAAAAACTGGGCCGAGATCATTGGTGAGCATACAAAATGGTTCAAATGGCTCTGAGCACTATGGGACTTAACATCTGTGGTCATCAGTCCCCTAGAACTTAGAACTACTTAAACCCAACTAAGCTAAGGACATCACACACATCCATGCCCGAGGCAGGATTCGAACCTGCGACCGTAGCAGGTGAGCATACAGTTGGGCCATATCTGCTGCCAATCATATTTACAGAACCTCTCTACCTCACATTTATTAGAGAAGTTTTGCCTACCCTATTGCATGTAGTGCCGCTAAATGTTCGGATGGACATGTGGTTGCAGCACGACGGAGCTCCAGCACACTTTGATATCTATGTGCGTAATCACCTGAATTGGTTTGGGTGGACTAATTTCACGGCTAGCACGGTCACCAGGTCTGACACCTCTCGACGATTTTCTATATGAAGAGTATGGTCACGGTACTTCTGTAATGTTAGCGGAGGATCTTATTGGCCGAGTCCAAGGAGCGAGTGAAATACTTTAAAGACAGCCACACACATTGGCTCATGTGAGTGAGGCTCAGCACCACCGATGAGGACTCTGCATTATCGTAGGAGTTATGCATTTCGAATCCTGTTTGTAATGTAGACAGCACGATGTGCTACTCATGGTGCGTTTAATGACGTAATGTGGAATGCACACCCATCTCAGAATGGTTCAAATGCCTCTTAGCACTATGGGACTCAACATCTGACGTCATCAGTCCCCTAGAACCGGCCGGCCCCATCTCAGACTTCGAATGTCTCATGCGCCCAAGCTGTACCTACCTGGTTCGTTCTTGAAAACCGATCATTGTGCCTTCCAGTACAATATACAAAGCGTTACTGGTGTTTTTTTGGGACACCTTGTAGTTGCCATAAAAAATCCATGAAAATAATTAAACATGAAATTAAAATTATTATTTGGATAAATAAACAGGCGAATAAAAACGAACAGAAGAGATATTGCGTTCTTTAGTGAATCTAGAGCACGATCATGAGATTACATCACAGGAGGCACTGTGACAGTAATTGTCATAAAACAACATGGGGCTAAAGATGTAGTCATGAATGACAAGCAAAAAAACATAAGCAGCCAAGAGTTTGCTATACGTTTAGTTTGCTATTTTGTAAATAGCTATAAAAATAAAAGGATGAATAAGATATAAATGGAACACCGTGACACACATCATTATGCACTCGTCAAGGTAGTCATAAACATAAAACGAAGAGTATAAGCAGTAAAATATATTATGAATATAGTTGTTTACAATGATGAAACATCTATAAAATAGCAAAATGGCTCTGAGCACTATGCGACTTAACTTCTGAGGTCATCAGTCGCCTAGAACTTAGAACTAATTAAACCTAACTAACCTAAGGACATCACACACATCCATGCCCGAGGCAGGATTCGAACCTGCGACCGTAGCGGTCACGCGGTTCCAGACTGAAGCGCCTTTAACCGCACGGCCACACCGGCCGGCGATAAAATAGCACCGAACATGAAATCAATATTATTATTTGGAGAAATAAAAAGGAAAACACAAACGAACAGAAAAAATAGCGTTCTTTAGTTAGCCTAAGTTGCGACAGTAACTGTCATGAAACATAGTGGACCTGTTAAGAAAGTCATGAGCAAAAAGAAAAATAAAAGCAGCCAAAAGCTTAAAATAAATACAAAATATGTTCTAGTCCTATGGGCTAAGAAAATCGAATTCACAAACGTAAGTATTAACAAAGCGTATCTTTTGAATTCTTTCTTCTTTTTTAATACAGAGATCCTGGTTAAAATTTGTACACCGAATACTATCAAGCACTAGATTTTGACTATTTTGATATCAGTAAAACGGTAGCAGTTTCTTTACTTTATGAGTCTCGTGGATTAGCCCTTATGTCACCCCCTCACTGATCGCGAAAGAATTCTTGTGTCTGGAAACAAAAACTTACACTGGACGAAGCAAGGCCTGCATGGGAAGCAGGCTATAGTGAATCACTGGCAAAGAGAGAAGTCTGATAGTGTCAAATATAGGCACTAATACGTAAAATAACTTGCCCCAATATGCCTCTGGGACACACGCAATTGATTTGTGGTTTGGGGGAAAACTTGAAAAGATAATAAAAGTATTTTTGGTGGGATGATACCGAAGGTTGCTCAAAGTAATGTGGAGTGATAAGAAACTAGGAAGAGTGGAATATAAGCAACAAATAATTGAGAACATTTGGTGTTTTATTGAAATCTATCAAAAAAGTGATGATCCCTGCTCCAACCTAAACATACGACACTAATGAGTTCATCCGAAATGAAAAAGAAAAAAAAAAAAAAAAACGGTTTTCGATGCTTTATTGTAATTTAGCCGATGTTTTGAGATAAACTTTTAGTATTGGGTATACGACAGACATCTTCCTGGAACATTAAGAGATCTAGTTGCGCACAGTGAAGTTATATGAGGAAGTTGCAGACCGTGTCCATTTTAAACCGTTATGATATCTGACATAATTGGGCTTCCGGCATTCGTTGCAGTTCGCTCATAACAAGAGCACAGGCGTTACTAACGCATCTGCGATGGGTGCAGATGCCAGTGGCGTAAAATTAAGAAAATTGGAAGGAAGGCTGCGGAAAGTCTCCTCGAAGCAAGAAACGTGGACTGGACGGTCACGCTGCAGCAGCAACAGGCAGCTGCGGCTCCTGCTAATAACTTACGACAGCTCATCACGGCACAGCCTCACTGTGAGCCCTGCTGCAGGAGAGTAACCGGAACAGACGGCCAATTACCAGACGTCCGTGGCAGGGCGTACAGGAAGCACGATAAAATTACTATGTGTCGTATAATATTCCCTCATAGGAAATAATTCGTAATGTTATCAAAAACGTATTGGTATGTGTTTTTTTATTCCTCTACTGTCTGAGTATCTGGCGTTGTCCGGGCATGTAGTTGTACCAGTCTTCTATTAGCCCATCATCTCCGCCCCTTTCACTCTGTCTGTCTCTTCCTTCAAGTCCTCTCTGTTCATCTCTTCCAGCCCCTCTGTCATCTCCTGATCCCCTCTCACTCTGTCAACATTCTCCTCCACCCCTTCCTTTATCCATCTGCCCCTTTCCCTCAAGTCCATCTCCTCGCCCTTCAATACTATCTCCTCCTTCACCTCTCTTTGCCAGTTGTCTCCTCCCCTGCTCTTTGTCCATGTTATCCTCCCCCTCTCACTGTCCATCTCCTCCTTCCCCTCTTCCTGTTCATCACCTCTCCTTTCTTTTCTGTGTCCATCCCCTCCTCTCCTCTCTCTCTGTTCATCACCACCTCTTCCTCCTCTTTGTCCAATTCTTCCTGCCCCCCTTTCTGTTCATATCCTTCTTCTCATCTCTCTGCCTATCATTTCCTCTCCTTTCTCTGTCCACCTCCTCCTCTTTCCCTGCTCTGTCCTTCTCTTCCTCTCTCCCTCAATTTCCTCCTCTCCTACGTCTGTCCACCACTTCCTCCTCCTCTATCTGTGCCTATCTCCTCCTCCTATTTGCTGTCTGTCCATCTCCTCCTTTCTCCAAGTTATGACGCTCTCCCCAATAGAAGGCTGGTGGTTCTTACCCTACAATATTTCTTTCCAGATTGCAACTAACATGCGAACCAAACTTGATTGAAATCGTCCAGAGTTTTAAGATGAGATTTCTACCCAAGGCTTAGCTCGCATAAGCACATGTCGAATACATTTCACTTATGTTTAACGCATTTCACAAGTATTTGTACATATATTTCACCTGTGTTCTACCGACTTTCGCTCTGTAGTTTCACTTTCACAGTGCTTAATGTTTATGACGTCGTATCTTCTGAACTACGTGCTATACAATGATGTAATTTTGCAGGTAGATTCAGTGGCAGATGTGGATCCTGCTCGCGAAAAGTATGGCAAATAGAGTTAGTAGTAACAAAGTAATAAATTTAAGAGTCTTACATGATGTTGTAGTTTTTTACGCATCTCAGTGGTCATGACATCACGTCTCCTGAACTAAGTGTCGTACAATGATATAATTTTTCTGGTACACTGCGTGGTATACGTGAATACCGCCTGAAAATATATCAGGAATACAGTTAGTAGCAAAGAAGTAATAGATTAAAACGCTATGCTTCATGCGGCTGTTTTTCTGCATGAAAAATGTAAATGTAGTAAGCGATAAACTTTATCTTTCCTCATTTTGTGGGGGTCGCAGCGAGAAAAAGTTTCGTAAATGTTTGAAATGTAGTGTAGAGTTTGTTGCTTGTCTCTAAGTGCACTCATTCTCAAATACTGGATGACTTAAGTATCAGTATTCACGCGTCGTGCGCAGAACTGCTTTCTTCCCTCACGAACTCCTCCCCCTTCCCCCTTTTGATAGTTAAGTGATATGTGTAGCAAGTTAGGTTGAAATCGGTCCAGTGGTTTAGTAGGAAGTGAGGGACCTGCATATGCACATATATACGTACATAGGTCCTACAAACATATATACATACACATGTGCATAGATTTTTATATTTTGTGTAGGTATGAGAGAGTACTAGGTTATTTAGTAAGTTCTTTTAGCGCTAGTAAGATGTTTCAGAATACTGTTCATATACGGAGAGCTGAATAAATACGTGTACGAAATTTTTGATCGACTAGGCGAGATAAAAAGAAACACTTTTTATGCTAATAAAACGTCACATGTTCATGTGCATCGTTCCCCTGCTAGTGCCCCGTGGTGTTCAGAGACGGTGTTGAAAATGTCGTGGGATGAATAATGTTTCAGTGATGTTGCTGAAAATATGGTCCGTTCAATGCACAACTGAATCCGAGTGCTAATAAGTGTCTAATATGCTCAAAAGAAGCAGGTGTTTCACGAAAAGTGGCTACAGCCCCAGCCAAATGGTCAAACAACTCATCTGGAGCCACTATCGGTGTTCCGCACACCAGACACTTCATCCCTCCCCCTCTCCCACAGCAAAAATAAATCTGTAGGAGAGAGATCTGGAGAACCTCCAGATACAACAATTAGGGATCACACTGACGTCAGATCACCACAAATGAGATGCATGGCAGCTAATTTGTCCGCCTCCATAGCTGAGTGATCGACGCGGCTGACTGCCCCGCGAAAGACCAGCGTTCGATCTCCAGGGCTGCCAGGGATTTTTGCTTGATGGGACGACTACAACGGATTGCGCTCACCCTCGAAAGGCTGGCTGAGGACCTACACTCCAGGTGACGGAAACTGACAACGGACGTGAGACGGTGTGCTGTCCCCACACGCCTCCATACTGAAACCAATGACGCCGTTGACAGAGGATGACACGACGGTCGGTCGATACCGATAGGCCCGCCAAGGTCTGTGGACGGTGTTTACATTTAGGTATCAGCTAACTCGGTTGGAGTCTAATCAGCCACCAAGACCCAGTGAAGTGCACTACAAACTTTCATATAAAAACAAGATAACATAAACAATAATGATGTGATTCCCAATCCAGCATCGTGAACATAGCTAGCAATAATTAAAACTTACCCTTGCTACCACTAAGATGTAATAGCGTTGCAACTCAGATTCCAATGTAAACGCGTTGCATACGAAAATTTCAAAACAATTGTGATCGTTAGCGTAAGAGAAATCCAGGGTCAGCTCCTCCAGGAACCCCTAGTGAAAGAGCAGTGCATCTATGGTATTTTTGTTATAAATAAAAAAGTGTTTCTGTTCATCTTCTCTAAACTTCGAATGCGCAGTCCTTTTTACATCCTAGACACACTCAAAGAAGAAAAAAGAAGATGTATTACCAACAATTATCCGAATGGGACGGAAGTCGCTAGATGTGATGTACACATATAGAAAAAGAAACGGCTACACTTTCAGAGAAACTGGATGATTTATTCAAGACAAAGAGCTTCGCAATTGATCAAGTGAGTAATGCGCTGGTCCACCTCTGGCCCTTATGCAGGCATTTATTTGGCTTGGCATTGGTTGAGAGAGTTGTTGTGTGTCCTCCAGAGAGATATCGTGCCAAATTCTGTCCAATTGAGGCGTTAGATCATCAAAATCCCGAGCTGGTTGAATGGCGTTACCTCAATCTTCTCAGTTGTGGAGATACCCGGCGACCTTGCTGGTCAAGGTAGGGTTTGGCAAGCACGAAGACTGACAGCAGAAACTCTCGCCGTGTGCGGGGGGCGTTATCTTGCTGAAGTTGAAGCCCAGCATGCCTTGGATTTAAGGCAACGGAACTGACCGTAGGATATCGTCGACGTACCGCTGTGCTGTATGGGTGTCGCGGATGATAGCCAAAAGGGTCCTGTTATGAAAGGAAATGGCACCCCAGACCACCACTCTTGGCTGTCGAGCCATATGACGTACACAGCCAGTTTGGTACCCCACCGCTGTCTGGGGCGTCTCCACACACGTATTCGATGGTCATTGGGGCTCGTTTCGAATCTGGACTCACCACTGACGACATTTCTACTCCAGGCAATGAGATTCCCGTCCGAATGTCCCCGACACCGTTGCTGACGGGTTCGTTGGTGTACAGAGTTCAATGACAGTCGGCGCAAGGGGCTCTGTGAGCTCAGGCCCATTCTTGTGAGCCGGCTATTATTATAGGTAACAGCCTACAACATAACAAACAAATAAATATCAGTCAGAAGTTACTATTCGGAAAAAAGATCGGTCCAATAATTCGCGTTGCAGTTTTTGCACACGACACTCCTGTCTTCGTATCATGCGTCATGGAATAATTGATAAGGATTTTCAGAACTTGTGCTACGATTGATCTGTGAATTGGCATACGCTAACAAATGCAGCCACGCTTAACAGAAAAGAGAACGAGAATTTCAGGATAAAAAAATGGCTCAAATGGCTCTAAGCACTATGGGACTTAACATCTGATGTCATCAGTCCCCTAGACTTAGAACTACTTAAACCTAACTAACCTAAGGACATCACACACATCCATGCCCGAGGCAGGATTCGAACCTGCCACCGTAGCAGCAGCGCGGTTCCTGACTGAAGCGCCTATAACCGCTCGGCCACAGCGGCCGGCATTTCAGGACCAACCACTTGCAAAGACTACAATAGCCGGTTGGAGCACTGACACTGAGCAACAGTATCTGGTCAGTCGATTCACTGCAGTTACTTTGTAAAGCTTTAGTTTGTGTTTGTTTATTGTTCTGTGAGCAGTCGCAACTGACACAGCAGGCTGAAGCGCAAAATGGGGCAACCATTTTCTCGTACTTCTTTCCATGGCCACTGCCCTCGTCTAGTTCTTTTTGGGCTATACCTGATACGCCACCTTCTACATTACCCACGAAATGGGTTGCAACGCATGCAGTCATTGACGGCTGTCTTCTGGGGCAATGGTTCCCACGCAAAGCAAGACACGACAGTTCCGTTGTATGTGAAACACGTAGATATAGCATTAATCAAGAACCCGTAATGAAATACCTGTGTAAAACTGTTATAATCAGTGAATAACAGATACGACTGATGCCATTTCTAAACATGAAACTGCAGAAACAACATATTTGCTTGAGCAGAAGACAATACAGGCAATCTTCAAATGTACTCTGACAGACGCAGCAGGACCCATGCACCGAAAATTAAAAACCTGAGTTGTATATTCATCGCCTAGAAAAAAAAAGTGAAGCACTCAGAAGACATGGTCGGATGTCAGTGTGATTTCATACAAATACACAACATCGAAGGATATGTAAATAATTAAGGTTCCAATTCCGTGTGAGAGGTAGAACGGTGATCAGAGTGCATTAGCCGTTGTTTGTGATTAGTGTTGTTACCAAGCCTTCTAATGTATGTAAGAGGGGTGAACAGCACCAGAAGCAGAGCGATCACTGAAATGCTTACGGAGATGCCACGTACTCGCGTGAGACAGCGTCATCAGTACGTGACAGATTTTCAAAAGGATCTCATTGTGGGTCTCCTTCAGGTCCGCTGGTCGAATCGTGCAATATCTAGATTTCTAGGGCATTTCAATGTTGGACTGCATGGGAAAGGCTGGGTAGGCGTACTCGTCGTCAAGGTTCCGTTCGACCACGTCTGATCACCACAAGAGAACACGGCTGTATTGTACACCAAGCGCATTGTAACCTTTTCACATCTACGCCTGAGATCCGCAGAAAGGTAATGCGCTACTTGCAACATTCTGTGTCGTCCTGAAGCGTTGAACAGATGTTAGCAGCAACTGGGCTAGAGAGACAACATCCCGCAAATTTAGATCACTGATACTACGACACGAAAAACTGCGTTTGGAGTGGTGCCGCGACTGGGAAGCATGGACTGCTGATGACTGGCGTCGCATTGTTTTCGGTGGTGATGTGCAGTTCTGCACGCACCTGGATGATCATCGCTGGCGAGTATGGCGGCGACCTTGGGAGAGGTTCCACTGTTCCAATGTTTTGGAGTGGCACAGTGTTGTGGGGTGCGGAGCCTTCGGGTTTGACTTCAGGCAACGGGTGACAAAGTGTGAGGAATCTTTGACGACACAACGGTAGGTGACGGATATCGTACACGCTCGTGGGTTACCTTTAATTCGATAATATCGTCGTGCCCTTTTTTAGAGGACAATGCTCGTCCGCATATGGCATGCGGCTCTATAAATCTGCATGATGTAGAGGTATTCTCGTGGTCAATGTAATCCCCAGATCTGTCAACAATAGAACATGTATGGATCCATCCCAGTGCAAATATCCAGTATATCAAGGATCAGTTACAACAATTGTCGATCACCTTGCCTCAATAGAGGATACAACGGCTTTATGACACCCTTCCCAGTCGAATTAGTGCATGCATCCATGGTAGGACGGTGCAACATTCATACTGGCATGTTCTTTAATAATTTGACTCGATTTTGTAAACACTGAAATAATACCATATACCCATTCTACCAGTGGAATTTCATTTTATTTCCTCCCCTCCTCCCACCCCCCATCTAGTTGATTCATTTCTTGTGTTTTTTCTTTTTTGCTGAAAATTCACTCTTCTAGTTTAGGCGTGTTGCTGACTAAACAATGTGGACATACCAGAACACCTTTAGGACTTCTGTATGGCCCTGCAAAACAGTTTTGTAGTACGGTGGATGAGGGACATCAGCTGCATAGTACTGTTGCTCCCCGTAGTTAAGGTAAGACCTACATTACATTACGTTTAGACGACAGCGAGAGGCTCACGCATGGGCGGTTGCATAAGATAAGCAGTCATTACTGTGCGTACGACGTCCTTAGCACAAATTTAGATCAATGTTACTCCAAGTGTGTCAGGAAGCGTGGGCTGGTAGCTTGTCTACAGGAAAGAGAGCCGTTCATCATGCTTTCGTAAGTCATCTGACAACTGCTCGTCACCTGGACGCAACTGGAATGACCAAAGACGCAACTGAACTATCTGTTGGGAGAAAATTCTTCCTTATCGAATCGTCACTTTTTGCAAACATGGCATCGTCCGTACGTATCATTCCATGACTGCTTTGTGGCTATAGGAAGCACAAATTAACTGTAGATTATAATAAGTCCATAGGTGTAAGACCCTGCAGTTGTGCTTATATGCAACATGCATAACATATGATTGAAATTTCATTCGTGTGAAACGGTTTTTTGCGATTCTTCATGTTTCCTGGTTTCCCTGCTAGTATAATTGAAAGAACTGCAGAGGTCTGTCTGTGTAAGTCAAATCGAGCGGTAGAGAGTGGTCTGAGAAATAGAAAGGTCAGCACTAGTGTACAGTGCCATATACAGATTTAACCTGTTAAAGATTTTTAACAGGTAACCATTCCGAAATGGTTACTAATGTCTCCTTAGATATCTGTATTGTGTTTGAATCGTTTCACTTGCAATGAACTTTTTACAGTTTGGTTGCTCTTTCGATTACAACTAGAACCTACTTAAAGCTAAATAATTTTGTTCAGTGTCAATCTTGCAATGAAGTATAAACTGTTATAACCGGTGAAGATATCAGATATTATACTAAAGTATATGAATATTATGCTCAGTCAAAATAAAATACTTAACTCAGCAACCAAATAAATATCCTGATTCGTGAAGTTAAAAGAGGTGTACGACGAAGAGATAACAATGGCCTCACATTCTAGTTCCCCAAAGGGGAAAAGTGAAATGTACTCATGGCATTGTTGGCTGGGAGTCCCCTTTTGGAGAGTTTCGCTGCCTGGTTCAAGTCTTGTTATGAGACGTCGTTTCAGCGACTTGTGCGTCGATGATGATGAAATGATAATGAGGATGGCACAAACATATAGTCCCGAGCGAGAAAATCCCCGACCGTACTAGGAATAGAACACTGTGCACCATGAAACTTCCTGGTAGATTAAAACTGTGTGACGTAACGAGACTCGAACTCGGGATCTTTGCCTTTCGTGGGCAAGTGCTCTATCGACTGAGCTACTCACGTCCTCCCAGCTTTAAATCCGCCAGTACCTCCCCTCCTACCTTCCCAACTTCACAGAAACTCTTCTACGAAGTTTAAATCTCCCAGGAAGTTTCATATTAGCGAAAACTGCGCTGCAGAGTGAAAATTTCATTCTGGAAACATCCCCCAACCTCTGGCAAAGCCATATCTCCGCAATATCCTTTCTTCCAGGAGTGCTAGTTTTGCATGTTTCGCAGGAGAGATTCTGTGAAGTTTGGAAGGTAGGAACCGAGGTACTGCCGGATTTAAAGTTGGTTGCTTATGTGAGTCTGTTGGGGGAATATGTTATATGTTAATAAAGGTTCATCAGAGAACTAAGAATGCAAATCAGGGGGAAAATAGGAAAGGATAAGTGGATGGAGTATGTAGCATATTAGGATCTGTAAGGTTTGACAGAATGTTGGAGAAATGGTAATCAATGCAACATTTGCATAGCAACGGATGCAATAGATCAGGGTTTTATAGGAGTGAACCGTATTTCTATGGGACCTCTGGCCTCTTTGTATTTAAATGACACTGCAAAGTACAAATAGGCTGGAATCCCCATATCTCAGCTACTCATGACATCACTCGACCTGCAACCTTTATCAACGACGTAATCAACATCATGTGACAAGAAACGCCCCTTCCCACTTACAATTAAGTCATTGGAGACAACGCGCAAGTCAGGACTGTTTTTAGAGCGGGGAAGGAAATTGGCCCTGTCCTTTCAAAGAAACCATACTGGCATTTACCTGGAGTGATTTTGGGAAAGTGCCAATTATAATAAAACAGTTTCTGATTGTTTGGTGGTTCTCAATTTACTTGTAATTACGTATTACCATCTGCAGTACAAATTGACCAAACTTCTTGTTTCTAATCCCATTAGTTTATCAAATAATGGGACCTGAAAGTAAAAAAATGTTTTGAGAAAAATCCATTTAAAGTTTAATATTGCAATTCTAGTATAGTTATTGATGAGAATTATTTACCACTAATATTTTCCTGCACCACACTGAGCATCATCTGAGTCATACTGATCTTCTTTTCTTCTCTTGGTCCCTCTTCTTTTCTGTCAGGCTTCTTGTGTGCATTTTGAATTAGCAATATCTACTTTGAGAATTCTCTTTTTATCTATTTGCACCAAGCATTTTGCAGTATTTCCACTATATTTTATGCCCAATAATTCCAAAACATCCATTTTTCTAATTACACTATCATTGAAACATAAAATAGCATCATAAACACCAAATTTGTGGGATGTAAGCTAAACAAATACAGTTTTCTCTAACCGGTTCCAAATGACAGAACTCATACGTTCATTTAAATTCTGGGTTTTCCCATGAAGACATTCTTCAACAAGGGATCTTCACAACGGTCTCTAAATACGGTTTTAATTTCATTTTTTATTGATGCTGGTAAATAATATTTGTGGTCATATCTGGCACTTATCCTGTACTTGCACCAAGTATCAGGATCAATCGGGCAAAGACCGTGTACTGAATTTTCATTTGTGGAAAGCTTATGAAAAAAGACAGCCCATACAGCTTTTTTCATGTTTTCTAAATTCCCTACATTTCCTCTAATGACCAACCCATAATAATTCTGTAATCTATCTATTTCAACATTCGCACTCTAATTTAGAAATTGTGACATTAGGACCATAGAGTTGTTCTGCACATACCTGGTCATGAGCCTTGCTGTCACGGTCCCCAGATTACACAGAGCGTCAGGAAAACCATCATATCTCACGAAAAAATTGTCGTATTTATATAAAACAAAAACTGTTTCACGCAGGAAAGACCAGGCATTTCAGAAAAAACTAAAATCTAAAAATCTAATTTTTGAAGCCCACTTACCTTCCGTCTCCCCTTAAATACAAATTTGGTCCAGTAACACAAAATCAAATAGGGGTAATGCAGGAGTAAGTTTAATAATGAATAAAAAAAATAGGAGTGCGGGTTAGCTACTACAAACAGCATAGTGAACGCATTATTGTGGCCAAGATAGACACAAAGCCCATGCCTACTACAGTAGTACAAGTTTATATGCCAACTAGCTCTGCAGATGATGAAGAAATAGATGAAATGTATGACGAGATAAAAGAAATTATTCAGGTAGTGAAGGGAGACGAAAATTTAATAGTCATGGGTGACTGCAATTCGTCAGTAGGAAAAGGGAGAGAAGGAAACATAGTGGGTGAATATGGATTGGGGGGAAGGAATGAAAGAGGAAGCCGCCTTGTAGAATTTTGCACAGAGCATAACTTAATCATAGCTAACACTTGGTTCAAGAATCATAAAAGAAGGTTGTATACCTGGAAGAATCCTGGAGATACTAAAAGGTATCAGATAGATTATATAATGGTAAGACAGAGATTTAGGAACCAGGTTTTAAATTATAAGACATTTCCTGGGGCAGATGTGGATTCTGACCACAATCTATTGGTTATGAACTGCAGATTGAAACTGAAGAAACTGCAAAAAGGTGGGAATTTAAGGAGAAGGGACCTGGATAAACTGAAAGAACCAGAGGTTGTAGAGAGTTTCAGGGAGAGCATAAGGGAACAATTGACAGGAATGGGGGAAGGAAATACAGTAGAAGAAGAATGGGTAGCTCTGAGGGATGAAGTAGTGAAGGCAGCAGAGGATCAAGTAGGTAAAAAGACAAGGGCTAATAGAAATCCTTGGGTAACAGAAGAAATATTGAATTTAATTGATGAAAGGAGAAAATATAAAAATGCAGTAAATGAAGCAGGCAAAAAGGAGTACAAACGTCTCAAAAATGATATCGACAGGAAGTGCAAAATGGCTAAGCAGGGATGGCTAGAGGACAAATGTAAGGATGTAGAGGCTTATCTCACTAGGGGTAAGATAGATACTGCCTACAGGAAAATTAAAGAGACCTTTGGTGAGAAGAGAACCACTTGTATGAATATCAAGAGCTCAGATGGAAACCCAGTTCTAAGCAAAGAAGGGCAGGCAGAAAGGTGGAAGGAGGATATAGAGGGTTTATGCAAGGGCGATGTACTTGAGGACAATATTATGGAAATGGAAGAGGATGTAGATGAAGACGAAATGGGAGATAAGATACTGCGTGAAGAGTTTGACAGAGCACTGAAAGACCTGAATCGAAACAAGGCCCCGGGAGTAGACAACATTCCATTAGAACTACTGATGGCCTCGGGAGAGCCAGTCATGACAAAACTCTACCATCTGGTGAGCACGATGTATGAGACAGGCGAAATACCCTCAGACTTCAAGAAGAATATAATAATTCCAATCCCAAAGAAAGCAGGTGTTGACAGATGTGAAAATTACCGAACTATCAGTTTAATAAGTCACAGCTGCAAAATACTAACGGGAATTCTTTACAGACGAATGCAAAAACTGGTAGAAGCCTACCTTGGGGAAGATCAGTTTGGATTCCGTAGAAATGTTGGAACACGTGAGGCAATACTGACCTTACGACTTATCTTAGAAGAAAGATTAAGAAAAGGCAAACCTACATTTCTAGCATTTGTAGACTTAGAGAAAGCTTTTGACAATGTTGACTGGAATACTCTCTTTCAAATTCTGAAGGTGGCAGGGGTAAAATACAGGGAGCGAAAGGCTATTTACAATTTGTACAGAAACCAGATGGCAGTTATAAGAGTCTAGGGGCATGAAAGGGAAGCAGTGGTTGCGAATGGAGTGAGACAGGGTTGTAGCCTCTCCCCGATGTTATTCAATCTGTATATTGAGCAAGCAGTAAAGGAAACAAAAGAAAAATTCGGAGCAGGTATTAAAATTCATGGAGAAGAAGTAAAAACTTTGAGGTTCGCCGATGACACTGTAATTCTGTCAGAGACAGCAAAGGACTTGGAAGAGCAGTTGAACGGAATGGACAGTGTCTTGAAAGGAGGATATAAGATGAACATCAACAAAAGCAAAACGAGGATAATGGAATGTAGTCAAATTAAGTCGGGTGATGCTGAGGGAATTAGATTAGGAAATGAGACACTTAAAGTAGTAAAGGAGTTTTGCTATTTAGGGAGTAAAATAACCGATGATGGTCGAAGTAGAGAGGATATGAAATGTAGACTGGCAATGGCAAGGAAAGCGTTTCTCAAGAAGAGAAATTTGTTAACATCGAGTATATATTTAAGTGTCAGGAAGTCGTTTCTGAAAGTATTTGTATGGAGTGTAGCCATGTATGGAAGTGAAACATGGGCGATAACTAGTTTGGACAAGAAGAGAATAGAAGCTTTCGAAATGTGGTGCTACAGAAGAATGCTGAAGGTAAGGTGGGTAGATCACGTAACTAATGAGGAGCTATTGAATAGGATTGGGGAGAAGAGAAGTTTGTGGCACAACTTGACTAGAAGAAGGGATCGGTTGGCAGGACATGTTTTGAGGCATCAAGGGATCACAAATTTAGCATTGGAGGGCAGCGTGGAGGGTAAAAATCGTAGAGGGAGACCAAGAGATGAATACACTAAGCAGATTCAGAAGGATGTAGGTTGCAGTAGGTACTGGGAGATGAAGAAGCTTGCACAGGATAGAGTAGCATGGAGAGCCGCATCAAACCAGTCTCAGGACTGAAGACCACAACAACAACAATAACAACACAGGAACCTCGTTAACGTGACTTCTTTTTTGTCTTACGTTTCGAATAAACAGAAAGAGGAGTGTGTGGTGTGAGAAGGCTGTTTTCATAATGTAGAATTTTCCTTAACATAAACTAAAGAAACTGTTGTTCAGCGTCTGTCCTCTTTCCGATAATGCAGGGAACATATTTTTCTATGTTTGATCAGTTTCCAAGTTTTTTCACACAGAGGGCTGTTCGAGTTGGATTGATAGGGAAACCTAAAGTCTAGTGATAGAAATAAAACCACTACATTAAAAGTAAACAGCACAACCAGAATCCCTGTGTATAAAAGCGAATACCGCTGGAAAGAGTCCACTTACAAATGAAACGTTATTCCAATCAAAATACTTCCACGACCCCGCACAATAAAGTTCCAGAAGGTAACGTTAGCGGCAACTTACATGGAACATCTCTGCTTAAAGCTTGCGACATAACGACAACTCCCCTTGTTGCTTCTCCATAGGTTTACTAATTGTCTCTAGATTCTCTGGTGTTCTATGTTGATGATTTATATAAATTTCACTTTTGCTCTATTTCATTCCATCATTCAAGGAGCGCATATTCATCGTCTGGTAGAAGCATCTCATGACCCATTACGGATTTACTCACTCAGTCCCATTGTGTTTGGAACAAGTCAGAGAAGAGAAGAGAAAATAGCAAGGGGAAAAAAACGCTACGTATGTTGGGATGAAGTGTCACCTTACACTACAGAGATTTTGCAAAAGAATTAGCTTCCCTTCTCAGAACTATTTACTGTAGGTCACTAGAGCAACGAAGGGTACCTTGTGATTGGAAAAAAAGCTCAGAACTTCCCGTTTTCAAATAGTATTATTAATAAAGGAAATAAATTTGCTGTGTGAATCTGCGGTCACTGTAAATAAAACTGAAGGATCATTACACGTTCATAGGATTTGTGAGCCTGAGAAAAGCGTTCGATAATGTAAAATGATGCAACATATTTGAAATTCTGAGTAAAACTGGTGTAACTTCTAGGGAAAGATGTGTGATACACAATACGCACAAGAACCAAAAGCAACAATAAGATTGGACGACGAAGAACGAAGTGCACGGAGAAGAAAAGGTGTAAGACAGGAATGTAGCATTTCGCCCCTACTGTTCAGTCTGTACGTTGAAGTAGAAACGACAGAAAAAAAAAGAAAATTTCAATAGTGGCATTAAAATTCAGCATGAAAGGATATCAATGATAATATTCGCTGATGACATTGCTATCCTCGGTGAAAGTGGAGAAGAATGACAGAATGTGTTGAATGGAGTGAACAGAATAATGAGTAAAGATTATAGACTGAGAGCAAATCAGAGAAAGACGAAAGTAATGAGAAGTAGGGGAAATGAGAATAGCGAGTAACTAAACATCAGAATTGTTGGTTACGAAGTAGATGAAGTTGAAATAGAATAGAACTGGCAGAAAGGGTATTGCTGACCAAGAGAAGTCTACTAGTATCAAACATAGGCCTTAATTCGAGGAAGAAATTTCTGAGAATGTACGTCTGGAGCACAGCCTTGTATGGTAATGAATCACTGTCAGTGAGCAAACCGTAACAGAAGTGAATCGATGCATTTGGTATGTGGTTCTACAGAAAAAAAGTTGAAGATCAGGTGGGCTTATAAGACAAAGAATGAGGCGGCTCTTATTTAGAATCGCTGTAGGAAGGAATATATGGAAAGCATAGCCAACAATAAGGCACAGGATGATAGGATACGTGTTACGATATCAGGGATTAACCTCCATGGTACTAGAGGGCGCAGTGGAGGGCAAAAACTGTACAGGAAGAGAGAGATTAGAACATATCCAGCAAATAATTCAGTACATAGGGTGCAAACGATACTCTGAGTGAATGGATTAACACAGGAGAGGAATTCGTGGCGAGTCGCATTAAGCTAGTCAGAACACTGACGACTCAAAAGAAAATAGGGTATTGTTTTATCTTTCTGACATCGAGTCTGGTGGCCTTCGTTAGATTTCGTGCATCCCCCGTAATATAACTGTCGTTTCGTTCTTCATGAAATCGCTCTCCCGCACACTGCAAGTGCAACAAAGACGCTCGAGCAGCGTTTTCGATCACCCACCATACAGACCGAGCTTCGTTCCCTATGATTTTCAACTCTTCGCTCACATGAGCCGCTGGCTATGATGGCAGCATATTAATACAGATTAAAAGCTGCAGACCAGTGTTGGGAATTGGCGAGTATCACAGGCGGATGCGTTCTATGACGAGGGTGTTGGAAAGTAGGTACTCCTCTACGACAAATGTCTAAGACGGAGCGGTGACTATGTGGAGAAGTAGCTTGAAGGTGTATCTAAACGTTGCAAATAAAGTGTTTCTTATTCCACTACGGTTTCCATTTCGCGACCGATCGGAGGCTGAAAAAAATAGTCTTAGTATTTACTGTTTGTCTACCTGGTTAGTTCTGTTTGTGTTTACTCTGGGGCTTGTTGGTTTAATTAATGATACTTTGAACTGTATCTGTGTACCCATTAGTGGTACGACTGTCTACTGTTTTATGCCCTTCTTGTTATTTTAAATCTGTAATTATTTTGAGAGCAGAAGTAATATCGTCTGCCATGTTATGCCAGATATTAAGTTAATCCATATTAATGGACTAAGTGCTGGTCACTTCCCTTGTGTTTTACTCATGCGCTCTGATTTACTGAATTCTGTTGATAACAAATGTATTTAAAACTTCTTTAGTATTTACAGCCACAGAACCCCAGCCTCTATCATCTCCCACCGTTTACAGTGTCGCCGCCAGTAAACAGAACCTCTTTTTTTTTTTTTTTTTTTAAAAAAAAAGGAAAAGGTAATGTAAGGTTGTACGCCATGAATGACTGGGAGATCCCGCAGGGCAGGTTTAGCCGTCTAATTGGAAAGGATGTTCCTATCCTTCGTGCCCCCAGACACGTTTCCTTCGTGAGGTACAAGAGCTATTTGCACAAGTGTAGGTGGCAATGTGTGCATGTGAGTGTGTCATATTCGTGGTGGAGAAGAAGAGAAAATGGAGAGGGTGAAACGTGGTGCGGGGTCATAGCCTACTTCTGTAGAAGAACACCGTGGTGGCTGCGGAACTTAACGTCTCTATCCGACGGACGGATCAGCATCTACAGTGCCGCATACCTTCACTTCATGAGACACTGCGAAGAGGACATTGGCGCAAAGACTACTGACCAGGGATCTTATACCATCTCCCCTTCTGTCTCCTCTGACGTAAAGGCAAATAGAAAATTTTCAACGTTGCGCAGTGCTCTCAGACGGTCAACGATCCAAGTAACGGCCATGACCGACGTTGCTCAACTCTGGTGATCTGATGGGAACCTGTGCCTCCACCTTAGGGACCAACAAAGGATGTACAGGATATTGTTATTTGATACTTATCTATCACTGTAGTTTGTTTTTCTTTGTATGCTGCGTTAATATGTTTATATCTCAGGGAGCTAATAGAAAGTACCTGAAACCGCGTAAGACACTTCTTCATTCCTATGAAACATAACAAAATACAGCCTGCATCATACAAGCATCTTTCCTTGAAACAGGATCTTAGTGACCCCATAATAATTGTAAGACTCGTGTAATAAGGCCCATCTCTGTAATGTTCAAGTTATTCAGGCTACACTACACAGCTAATTAAATACGTAACCATCTGTATAATTTCAACGAAATGGGGAAACACTATTGCCATGCGAAGGGAAATGATACCTCTACACATTTTCCAGTCTCATCGATTTAAATTCCATTTTATCTGCTATACAATAGTTCTGAGAAACCTCTAGGCTGATGAATATAAGTTAATTTCTCATGAAGAAGATAACTTTCGATTACCAGTCATTTGACGGCTGTTGATTTATTTAGATATTCAGGATGCATTTCGAAAATTTATACTCATTTTAAGACGCTAGCTTTTACATATTTTTGCAACTGTATGAACATATATGAAATTTTGTAAGAACAGGCAGCTGAGTTCTGGTAGCTTGCTTTCCAAACTTGGTACACATATCCCTTACTGTCATGTAACAATCGCTGTGGGGGGGGGGGGGGGGGTTCAGAACCAACTACTTACCATAGTTTAGGAGGTATGTAGTCATAAAGTACGAGACGGTGCATCAAGCATGACATTCAGGTTTATTACTTCTGTGCTACTAACTCTATTTGCAATAAATTTCGCAAACAGTATCTACATATTTCTCTAATCCAGCTACAAAATTACATCGTACCAGTCACAGTTCAATAGAAATGACATCGTAAACTCTGAGATGTGTGTAAAACTGCCGCGTTGCCCATTACTTTTAAATTTATTACTTGTTTGCTACTAACTCTATTCGCAACACATTATGCAGACAGTGTCTTCATGTGCTTCTGAATGTACCTACGAAATTATGTCATTGTATGACCCATAGATCAGGAGATATGACGTCCTTATAATTTTATAGTTATAGCCAGTATTAGGACTTTGCGTTATTGTTTCGATTTTCGTGTATTAAGTTTTGCTTCGCAGGCGTTTGTACTCTGGTTACACATGCATCCTTATTGTTTAGGATTGTTTATTTGACTATCAACTCTATGTTTTTTCACCATGAAGCGTATCTCATCGTCATTTGCCGGAGAAACTGGTTTGGTTACATTAAAACTTGCTATGAAGCATTCTGAGTAGTGACTCTGCTGTGTTGGTATATGAATTTGACAGTGGACAGCTTCGTCGAATTGCTTCTTTTATTGAGACGGGGACTGTTAAAGCAGCTAGCTATCTGCGCATGCCCCAGGCCTAATCTTCATTGTCCACTGGTTTGCCACCTATTATTTCCAATCAAGTGTAGTTAGTTCTCCATTCTGGAAGAGGATCACCAGAGGAACGGATATGATGGAGGACTGTCACTTACCTAAATATGACTGTATCATCTATATGGTTCTGTACACTCTTAATAATTGGAATTTTTGAGTGAAATAATGGAGCGTACTAGCTATTTGGTGCCGCGGCTGGCGTGTTATTTGGCCTGGTCACGTAATACTGCTCTACCGGAACACCGTAGTAACAGCTGGCGCCAAGTTTTGGACACGCGAGAGAAACAGTGCCAGTGGACGCCAGGATGTGACCAGACTGCGAAGTGCTGTTTTGTTGTTACGCCTCGAAGCCGCTGTTCCAACAATTCTGGCTGCAGGTACGGACACAGTGGCTCGGAGGCGAAAAGCATGCAAGACGGGTGGGTAAGGAAACAAATACAGTGCTGCAATAGATCAGCTAGAATGAAGTTTTATTCGCATCTTAACACAGGTTTCACACAATACATGGACGTAATTGCAGTATCACGTACTTATAGACCGACTGTCCACGACAAAGATAAGGCCGAAATATTTACTTTGCTCTGCCGAAATGGTTTCACCTCGGTACACGGCAAAATGCTTACTGTTTTAAATCATAACGCGAACGCCGAGTTGGGAGTAGTGTTCGTGGAATGGAAATTCAACTATATTCTCTCAACAGTGGAAAGGCATCGAATACAAGACGAGATATCTGTGAAGTTATGGAGAAGAACTCGTTCACCTTCTAAGAATACTTCGCTAGAGCAACGAGAGCCTGAAGCAATTGAGAAAAAAAGATGTCATCTTATTTTTGAAGAAAGGTCGTCCGGAGATACACACATTTACAATCAAACGACAGACCTACAATGAAGCGCCAAAGGAACTGGTATAGGTATGCATAAGGTAAGTAAACAGGTAGAATACGGCGCTGCGTCGGCAACGCCTATATAAGACAACAAGTGACAGGCGCACTTGTTGATCGGTTACTGCTGTTACAATGGCAGCTTATCAAGATTTAAGGGGGTTTGAACGTGGTGTTATAGTCGGCGCACGAGCGATGGGACACAGCACCTCCGAGGTAGCGACCATTTAACGATTGTACCGTGAATATCAGGGATCTGGTAAGACATCAAAATCTCCAACATCGCTGAGGCCGGAAAAAGTTCCCACATGAAGGGGACCAACGACGACTGAGAGAATCGTTCAGCGTGACAGAAGTGCAACCCTTTCGCAAATTGCTGCATATTTCAATACTGGGCCGTCAACGTATGTCAGCGTGTGAACCAATCAACGAAACATCATCGCTATGGGCTTTCGGAGCCGAAGACCCAGTCGTGTACCCTTGATGACTGCACAACACAAAGGTTTACGCCTCACCTGGACCCGTCAACACTGACATTGGACTGTTGGTGACTGGAAACATGTTGCCTGGCCGGACGAGTCTCGTTTCAGATTGTAGCGAGTGGATGGACGTGTACGGGTATGGAGATACCCTCATGAATCCATGAACCCAGCATGTCAGCAGGAGATGTTTAAGTTGGCGGAGGTTCTGTAATGGTGTGGGGTGTGTGCAGTTGGAGTGATATGGGACCCCTGATACGTCTAGATACTACTCTGACAGGTGACACGTAGGTAAGCATCCTGTCTGACCACCTGCATCCATTCACATCAATTGTACATTCAGACGGACTTAGGCAATCACAGCAGAACAATGCGACTCCACGCAGTCCAGAATTGCTACAGGGTGGCTCTAGAAACACTCTTCTGAGTTTAAACGCTTCCGCTGGCTACCAAGCTCCCCAGGCATGAACATTATTGAGTAAACCTGGGATGCCTTGCAACGTGCTGCTCAGAAGAAATCTCCACTACTCGTACTCTTACGGATTTATGGACAACCCTGCAGGATTCATGATGTCAGTTCCCTCCAGCCCTACTTCAGACATTACTCGAGTCCATGCCATGTTGTGTTGCGGCATCTCTGCATGCTCGCCGGGCCCCTACATGATACTAGGCAAATGTACAAATTTCTTTGACTCTTCAGTGTATATTGCTAACGTCAGTCTCTTGTAAAATTGTGGCACCCGCTTCGCGCTCATGCATTTTGACCGTTTTCGTAGAATGAGAAAACCTCTCTATAAAAAATAAACGTTTTGCGATACTCACTTCGAACTATTCGTCCTTGACATCCAGAGCACTGTACACTAGTGCCCCCACGTTGATACCGTATTTCTTCATTTCCGGAAGTCTTCTGGCTGGTTCGGTGAGGCCCGTCACGAATTCCTTCTCTGCGCCAACTTCTTCATCTCAGAGTAGCACTTGCTACCTACGTCCTCAATTATTTGCTGAATGGATTCCAATCTCCGTCTTCCTGTGCAGTTTTCATCCTCTACAGCTCCCTTAATATCGAGGAAGTTATTTCTTAACAAATGTTCTACCAATCTGTCCCTTCTTCTTGTCTCTGTTTTCCATATATTCCTTTTATCCCTGGTTTGTGGAAACCTCTTCATTTCTTACCTTATCAGCCTACCTAATTTTCAACATTCTTCTGTATCACCACGTATGAGACGATTCATTTCTTTTCTTTTCCTTTTTTCTCACAGGCCATGATACACTAACATGCAAGGCTGTGCTCCAAAGCTACATTCTAAGAAATTTATTTCTATAATTGAGTTCAGAGTTTAATGCTAATAGACTTTGTTTCACCAGGAACGCTCTCTTAGCCTGTGCTGGTCTGGTTTATGTCCTCCTTGCTTCGTCCTGTATGTGTTATTTTGCTTCTAGGGTACAAGAATTGCTTAAATTCGTCTACTTCGTGATAGCCAAATTTGATATTAAGTTCATCACTGTTCTCATTTCTGCTGCTTCTCATTACTTTCTTTCTTCGGTTTACTCTCAATCATTACTCTGTACTCAATACCCTGTTCATTCCACTCAACAGTTTCTGTAATTCTTCTTCACCTTCAGTGAGGGTAGCAGTATCATCAGTGAATGTCGTAGTTGATCTGTTTTCACCCTGAGTATTTATCTCACCCTTGAACCTTTCTTTTCTTTCCGTCTTGCTTCTTCCGTGTATACATTGAACGGAAGGGGCGAAACACTGCATCCCTGTCCTACATCCTCCTTTATCCGAGCACTTCGTTCTTGGTCTTCCAGTATTATTGTCCCTATCCGTTTTTCGTACATATTGTGTAATACCGACTTTCTCCACAGCTAACCCCTACTTTTTTCAGACCTTCCAACATCTTGCACCAATTTTCATTGCCGAACACTTTTTCCAGTTCGACAAATCCAGTCAACCTTCTTGATTTTCCTTCAGTCTTCCTTCCACTATTGACCGCAACGTCTGGTGCCTCCACCTTTTCTAAAGCGAAAGAGATCCCCATTTAACTGATACTCAATTTTCTTTTCCATTCTTCTTTATCTTATTGTTGTCAGCAGCTTGGATGTATGAGCTGTGAAGGTAATTAGGTAATTGTGCGATAGTTCTCAAACTTATCTGCTGTTGCTATCTTCGGAATTGTATGGACAGTATTTTTCTGATGGTATGTCGCCTCTTTCATAGATTCTACACACCATCTTGAATAATCACTTGGTTGCCACATACCGCTATGATTTTAGAAATTTCGATGGAGTGTTATCCATGACTTGTGCTTTATTTGTTATCAGGTCTTCCACATCTCTTTTAAATTCCAATTCTAATACTGGATTCCCTACATCTTCCAAATAAATTCCAATTTCTTCTTCTGTCACATCATCAGACAATCCCTCACTCACATTTAGTCTTAATGTTGCCACCCTTGCTTTTGCGTTTCACCGAAGTTGGTCTTGAGTTTTCTGTATGCTGAATCAATCCTTCCGACAATCATTTCTTTTTCGATCTCTTCATACTTCTCTTCTAGCCATTGGACGCGCATCATGTACTATTTATTCAGTTTCTTAGTAATTTATGTTTCGATATTGCTGTCTCTGCCTGAAAATTTTTGTATTCTTTCTTTCTTGTTACTTTCCTTGTGTCTATGTATGTCTCTCTGACCTCTGTAATCGCTGTTTTTAGAGATGTCCAATCCTCTTCAACAGAGCTGCCTACTGCGATAGATGAAGGTTATTTGAAACATCTGATCTGAGAGGTTGTGTAGATATACAGCATCATTCTTATTAACGTATAAAAACACCCGAAGTGACTTAGATGACTCTGAGGTAAGTAATTTCATAAAAAAATGGTTCAAATGGCTCTGAGCACTATGGGACTTACCATCTGAGGTCATCAGTCCCCAGAACTTAGAACTACTTAAACCTAACTAACCTAAGGACATCACACACATCCATGCCCGAGGCAGGATTCGAACCTGCGACCGTAGCGGTCGTGCTGTTCCAGACTGTAGCGCCTAGAACCGCTCGGGCACCCCGGCCGGCAACGTAATATATTCCAGAAATAAATGAGAAATGTGGAACATGTGACCTCACCAGAAGACGTAATTCGCAGCACGTGCAGGGTTTGGGCCTGGGTGTGAAGACATGATTGAGCGATGCAATACTCACATTAGAGCAAATTTCGAACACCTTCTTTAAATGTGATCTGTTATAAACGTAGAAGTTATAAAATTTTTGTCGTTGCTGTAATGAAGTAAAGTCTGTTCGTATTTTGTGTATCTTTCGTTTTGTCCCTCTCTGTTTTGTTTACAGACTTTGTTACGTAAAGAAAACTTACGTCGTTTTACTCATTTTCCTGTGCTTCAATACGGTGTGTTTTTGTTGTACTGTACTTTGCAGTAACAGCGGATACCGCGAGACCGATAAATAAACTTTTAAATCTTACCTCAATGTAAGCAAATAATTCCATAACGAAAATTACTGCCTGCCTGATGCAAGACTCAAGCCCTGAAATCCACACGCTGAAGTCATCCACGTGTGTCCAGAGCCACACCAGCGTCAATACGTAATATGGTTTGGGATGATCAGGTGTGACAGACCGGTAGGTTCAACAGCGGCACGTGCGCTGAGGTATGTATCTACATACGGTATGCAATGCATACGGATTGCAGAATTTAGTGGTGCTCTCTCTTCTACTTTTGTATACAACATTCCTGACCTAAACGGGCCCTTTATCATTACAGGCCCTGGGCAATGCAACATCACACTGACAATAGTAATGTGCTTATACTGACAACTTGACTGTTCGTTTTACCTGATTTTGTAATCATTTAAATAAAACAACATGACCTTCCAGTGAGAGACATTTCGTCCCCCTTCTCCTTCTGTGAAATTTGTCAGTAAGCTTTTTGCCTTCCAACCAGCGAAATGCGGCAGAGTACGGTCGGCAAACGATTCACAAACCACGATTTAGTGCCGTTAAGACGATTTCTTTAAACATTATCGTAGCTGAAGGACGTTAGTTTCGACTTAAATCGTCTCAAGCAGCAACGTTCACTGACATCTCAAATAGGTTCAAATGGTTCAAATGGCTCTGAGCACTATGGGACATCTGAGGTCATAAGTCCCCTAGAACTTAGAACTACTTAAACCTAACTAACCTAAGGACATAACACCCATCCATGCCCGAGGCAGGATTCGAACCTGCGACCGTAGCGGTCGTGCTGTTCCAGACTGAAGTGCCTAGAACCGCTCGGCCACTCCGGCAGGCTCAAATGGGAAAAAGCTCATTATCCGGGTACGAAGGTTTTAAAACAAACTTCCCACAGTTTCTGTCAGGTTGATCTTTTCGTCTGATAGCACTGCGTAAGTATTTTGTCTATCAGGTAACACAAGTTGTGTTCCTGTAGCTGTGGGAATTATTGGTTGAAAACGAGTTTATCACCAATGGGTACAGTACTGCTAAATATTCCAAATGATTATCGACCTAAGTCCGAGTTCGTCCGCAAACTGAGGCGAATTTATAATATTGTAGTTAGATTGTGTATCCTTCCTTGAGTGGGCAATGGAAAGCGTTTACACACACTTATAAAATACTATGAATACTTCTAACGCTACAGTTTACGTTGCTCTCATAAACTGCTTTTTTTTTTCTTCTGGGTCTTCAGCGTGCAATATGTGTTGTAGATACAGTCTTAGAGCAAAAAGTTGACCGCCGAGTCGTCTTCCTCTCAGAATCTTATGTCCGGCAATATGCTCGATCTGGCAACATTGTAGACTGCGGCACTTCCCAGACGAAGTCTTCACTTCAGTCTTAGTACATTACTCTTGACTACGACCGTAGTCTTGCGGTAAACCGCGAGACTAGCTAATATGACCTCTGGTGACCGACAGCACACATCGATAGAGTTTTTATTTCCCCTTTCCTCTCGGTGCTGTAGCTGTGAGTGTAATTCAAGCGAATCTACAATATATTTCGCTTTCTGTCACACTAGTAATAATAGTTTGGTTCAACAATGTTTTATCGAAAGATTTCTCTGCCGACGATCTGCCTCTGAACACTGCAAACATCTGAGATCTCTTGGTCCCGTTTACTGCCTACCGGCGGTGTCTGACGCACTGCGTTGTCTCGCCTTCTGCCGACAACGTCTGGTCCACTCTCCACTCCGCACATTCGACCATGTAAAATGTTTTATGTTGTTGAGTGGTGACCCATAAAATATAGCTACGATTTGTGTTTCACTCTTGATAGAAAAGGATGCACAAAACCATTTTATTTGATGATTATTTTATCACACTAGAATGCAATACATCCATGTGGCACATAAATTAATTTCATTGTTTCTGATACAGTGCACTATAATTAAAGTGTCGCATTCTGTTCTTTTTCCTTTCATAGGAGATTCTTCAAATAATTTATTATTGTCATGTATTCATATGTGTTAGTCAAGGCACAGAGAGCAAATGCAATGTAATGCGTTTGGTTTCTTTCTTTGATTCTCTATGGTAAATGGATGCAAAAGATTGTGTCAATACCTATCAGAAAATGCTCTATAGCTACTCAGGCAAATTGCTTGTTTTGAGGTCCATACATTAGTTAATGGAGAAGTGAACGCTGTTCACAATTGACATTTAAAATATTGGACTTAAGGCGACAAAATTGCCCATATTTGAAGCTACCCAGAGAAATAGTAAGTTGCTAGAGTCGCTGTTAGCAAATGTCTGCAGAGTGTTCGTAATTGCTGCTGTGGAAATTTAGCATAGAGGCCCTATAGTAATCAAGAGGTTCATTTCCTTCATTCTTATCACCCTGGCATGTGAGTCTTAAGTGAATAACAATAACAGTTATTGTGATCGCTTCTCAGTGTCTGAGTTTAATTTGTACAGCACTGAAGATGATCACTATGTGATAGAAAATCGATTCTGCTATCAATAAAACATCAACAATACGGCCAACGCTGACCTTACTTTTAATTTAACATATATGATCGTTGTGCACACAGCACTCCATGGAGTCGCCAATCAATATAAAAACAACAACAAGAGTTACTGATTTATGATGCTTAGTTGGCAGTCAGTTCTGAGTATTATAAGTAATTACGCTACAGTCCCTAAACCTAGTTACAGAAATGCAAATCAGATGCATTACGTATTCCAGGCTGTAGCAGCGGCGACCACATCAGCTATGGTCACTTCCCAGCCCGCTGTAGGATCACAGATTAGATTAGATTAGATTAATACTTGTTCCATAGATCATGAAAACGACACTTCGTAATGATGTGGAACGTGTCAGGTTAATAATAGATGTCTGTACAAGATATTACATTACAAAAAATATTGCATGGCACTAATGTTTAAGTTAGGTTTTTTCCCCCCTCCCTTAATTTATATCTAAAAATTCAGCCAATGAGTAGAAGGAGTTGTCATCTAGAAATTCTTTTAATTTATTTTTAAATGTTGGTTGACTATCTGTCAGGCTTTTGATGCTGTTTGGTAGGTGACCAAAGACTTTTGTGGCAGCATAATTTACCCCTTTCTGTGCCAAAGTCAGATTTAACCCTGCATAGTGAAGATCATCCTTTCTCCTGGTGTTATAGCTATGGTCACTGCTATTACTTTTGAACTGGGTTGGATTATTAACAACAAATTTCATAAGTGAATATATATACTGTGAGGTTACTGTGAGGATCTCTAGATCCTTAAATAGATGTCTGCAGGATGACCATGGGTGGGCTCCAGCAATTATTCTGATTACACGTTTTTGAGCAATGAATACTTTTCTACTCAACGATGAATTACCCCAGAATATGATGCCATACGATAGCAGTGAATGAAAGTAGGCATAGTAAGCTAATTTAATGAGATTCTTATCACCAAAATTTGCAATAACCCTAATAGCATACGTAGCTGAGCTCAGACGTTTTGGCAGACCATCAATGTGTTGGTTCCAGTTTAACCTCTCATCAATGGACACACCTAAAAATTTTGAAAATTGTACCTTAGCTACAGACTTCTGTTCAAAGTCTATATTTATTACTGGAGTTGTGCCATTTACTGTACGGAACTGTATATACTGTGTTTTATCAAAATTTAAAGAGAGTCCATTTGCTGAGAACCACTTAATAAATTTGTGAAAAACATCATTTACAGTTACATCACTTAGTTCTTTGTTTTTGGATGTTATTACTATACTTGTATCATCAGCAAAAAGAACTAACTTTGCATCTTCATCAATGTGGAATGGTAAGTCATTAATGTATATCAAGAACAGTAAAGGACCTAAGACCAAACCCTGTGGGACCCCGTACTTGATGGCTCCCCAGTTTGAGGAATCAGCTGTTGTTTTAACATTACATGAATCACTTATTTCAACTTTCTGCATTCTTCCAGTTAAGTATGAATTATACCATTTGTGCACTGCCCCTGTCAAACCATAATGATTTAGCTTATCTAAAAGAATTCCATGATTTCCACAATCAAAGGCCTTTGAGAGATTACAAAAAATACCAATGGGTGATGTCCGGTTATTCAGAGCACTTAATATTTGATCAGTGAAAGCGTATATAGCATTTTCTGTTGAAAAGCCTTTCTGAAAACCAAACTGACATATTGTTAGTACTTTATTTTTACAAATATCGGAGGCTACTCTTGAATACATTACTTTCTCAAAAAATTTTGACAGCGCTGTCAGAAGAGAGATTGGGCGATAGTTGTTGACATCAGACGTATCCCCCTTTTTATACAATGGTTTTACAATGGCATATTTCAGTCTATCGGGGAAAACACCCTGCTCCAAAGACCTATTACATATGTGGCTGAGAATCCTACTTATCTGTGGGGAACAATCTTTAAGTATCTTGCGGGAAATGCCATCAATTCCGTAAGAGCTTTTAGTTTCCAGTGAGTTTATTATTTTACTGATTTCAGAGGGAGAGGTTGGTGGAAATACAGTTGTTTCAAACTGCACAGGTATGGCCTCTTCTATTAGAAGCCTTGCCTCTTCTAGTGAAGATCTAGATCCTATTTTCTCCACAACATTTAGAAAATGACTATTGAAAATATTTGCAATTTCTGATTGTTTGTTAGTACACTTGTCATTCAGTTTTATGGAACTAAAGTCTTCCTGTGCTTTTGGTTGCCCTGTTTCCCTTTCAATAATATTCCAAATCGCTTTAATTTTATTATCAGAGTTACTGATCTCAGACATGATACACATGCTTCTGGACTTTTTACTAACTTTTCTTAGTACCGCACAATAGTTTTTATAATATTGAACAATTTCGGGGTCAGTACTCACTCTTGCTGTTAGATACAGTTCTCTTTTATGGTTTCATTGATATTCTTATTCCTTTAGTTAGCCAAGGTTTTTTATATGTTTTCTTGGAATTATGTTTAACTATTTTCTTGGGAAAACAATTTTCAAATACCCTCAAAAATGTATCGTGAAATAAGTTATATTTCAAGTTGGCATCGGGTTCCATATACACTTCATTCCAGTCTAGCTGCTTTAGGCTTTCCCTAAAGTTTGCAATATTTATCTTGTTAATTGAACGCACTGCTTTGAAATTCTGATTTGATATACTGCATGGAGCTATATCATGTACTGTAACTAGCTGTGCACCATGATCTGAAAGACCATTCTCAACAGGATAATCATTTATGTCCTTAAACTTATCTTGGTCTATAAAAAAGTTATCTATCAATGTCCTGCTGTTCTTTGTTTTCCGAGTAGGAAAATCAATGACGGAGCTCAAATTGTAAGAACTGTGTAATACTACAAGGTCATTCTTCCTATTACAAATGGCTCTGAGCACTATGGGACTTAAAATCTATGGTCATCAGTCCCCTAGAACTTACAACTACTTAAACCTAACTAACCTAAGGACAGCACACAACACCCAGCCATCACGAGGCAGAGAAAATCCCTGACCCCGCTGGGAATCGAACCCGGGAACCCGGGCGTGGGAAGCGAGAACGCTACCGCACGACCACGACATAAGGGCTCTTCCTATTACACTCTTTCAGGGAATCAACATTGAAATCCCCACAAATGATAATTTGCTTCCCCCTGTCTGACAGATAGCACAACAAAGCATCCAAGTTTTCTAGAAACAGCTGGAAATTCCCTGAGGGGGTCCTATACACTGTTACAATTATGAAAGTGCCATCATTTAGTTTTAGTTCAGTGGCACATGCTTCCATATGTTGCTCTACACAACATTTTTTAGTTTCTAAATTTTTTATACTGTGGAAGCTTTTGACATATATGGCAACTCCTCCTCTCATCATATTATCTCTACTTACATGTGCAGCTAATTTGTACCCATTGATGCTAACCTTTTGTATATGTGACAATGTGATGCTCAGACAGGCATAGTACATCTATTACATTATCAGTTTCTATATCTTCTAAACAAAGCAGAAGCTCATCAATTTTAGGTATCAGTCCCTCAATATTTTGATGAAATATACTAACATTATTTTTCACTTTACTTTTGTGAGTATCTGGAATTTTTTTAACATCTTTAGTACTTGCCTGGCTGAGTTTCCCACTGGACAGTGATCTTACACTAAAAAAGAGTTTCCACCATGAGATGTAGTTCCTCCCCCCTTTAAATTTCCTGCTATCAGCCCAGCCAGTTTCCCCTTCCTTTTCTTGTTGAGGTGTAGGCCATGTCTAGTATAGTCCCACCTACAGAGTGAATCAACAGGAATCACACCAATGTGTGACCCCGCACCAGATCCAAGTAGCCGTTCCAACTCCAAATTAACTCTCCTGACAGAAGAGCTCAAATGAAGCTGGTCGTGGCGCTCCAGAACCGACACAAACCCAACACTGGTATGACTCGATGCTGATGCAATCTTTGCCAGGTCACAATCTATGCTGTACCTCGGATCTCTGTCAATACTGTTTCCCAGCCCACCCACAATAACCACGCTATCTTCCTTAGTAAAGCCTCTACATAGTGAACCTAAATCCTCTGTAACCTGCCCCAGTCCAGCACTAGGTTTGAAAAAACTTGTGATCTGGTATTCTGACCCTAATTCTTCCTGCAGAAGTTGGCCCACACCCCTAGCATGCGAACTACCTAGCAACAAGACTTTCATTCTCTTTGCAGACTTCGATACCTTCTTATTCAATTTGCTGCTGAAAGCTTGTTGAGCCCTGTCTACATCTACTTCTGTGAGAGGCTCATCAGTTTCTGACTGAGGCAACAGGTCAAACCTATTTTGTACATTAATAACAAAGCTGTCAGAAGAATTTCTTGCCCTGTTCCTTATGCCCGCTGCCACTTCCCACCCCTGTTTACCCTTATCCCCCCTTAACCTGCCCAGTTCTCGCCTAGCCTCATCTAACTCAGCCTGAAGGGCAGCAATTTTCCCCTTCTGTTCCACAATCTTTCTATCTCTACTGCATAGCCTACAGAACCACTGATGAGTCTCGCTCATTTTCCCAATTCCCACTCCACTACAATCGCCCCAATGAAAAAAGTCACTACTTCCATCACACCAGACCCCAGAGCTAACGATTCTACGGCACGTCAGGTACTTTACGCTCATGGTACAAATCGAGGTTAGTGACAGAAAGACAATTAAGTTACCGGAAAACAATGAAAATACGTGTACGAAAAATTAGGCCTACTCGCAACAATGTAAACAATGGTTCAGAAGTTTATTACTGGAAATTACTTAAGAGATGACGATACTCTACAGATATAAAGGGGCAGAAAACGTATTAGCACACTAAACTATCAGTAAATGCACTTGAAATTGCGGTATGAAGTTTAATCTGAAAGCTCAAACGTTCGGCCTGGCTGTGATATGTAAACAAAACGTGATTACTGTGAAAATACGCGAGTAAGACAAAAACTTTTAATGGTACGCTTGAAGAGCACTATAATTAACGTAATAAATTAGTTTAAAGTGTTAGAAACAGTTTATTACTATTTAAATTACTTATCTTGTACGGGAGCTGTGACTCAAACGTCCGTATAGCAGGCGCAGGGCCACCAACTGACAGCGCTTCGTCTTCTTCCTGATGGTATTGTAACTGAGATTTGGCAGAAAGGCAACGTATGTTTGGCAACTCTGTGATCGACGAGTTACTTCCCGGTATGCACGGAATGAAGCCTCAAAGTTCACTTGATTTTACCTGTCATTTCCATTGAATAATCTGAGTCATTGTCGCTTGAGGTGTAACAAAAGATTGTAAATTTACGGTTTTCATCCCAGGAAAGTCGTTGCACGTGCAAATCGCAACTAATCTCGTCCTTTAAATACCTGTTTACGAGTTCTAGTCACTATTGGTCTTGTAAAAGGAAGCTAAGACACATACTTCTTCGCCAGCTCTGTGGTAACGTGCTGAACTGTGAAAAAATGTCTGTTATGGTTCACACTTCGAGTCTCATTGCCTATAGCGTTTTTATCCCTTCTGTGAAAGAGCTACAGGCAGTCAGATCAAACATCGATAAGGAAATCGCAAGAAAATACTTTCGGCTCATAGTGCAATGGTGAAAAACTTACAACGCTGCACAACAAGTAACGCCTCTTTCCGCTGCTGACAAGCAAATTTTGGGTTTCTTGGAATACATAACCTCAATTATGAAACGCCACATTTGCATACCTCTTGAGTATAACACAGCATACCAATTAATCACAGACCCAATCAAAATCCAAGTGAGTAGTATTTTACTAATTCGTGTCGATAAAGGCACCCTTGTGTACAGATACTCAGTTTTATTAAAACAGACTTTCGTCGTAAGGTTATCGTGGGTAGTTTTATTTCATTTTTTTAAATACAGTTCACAATTTTCGTTGGGTTTCCTTTAGTGTTGTTAAAACAATAGTAAACATGAGAGATAAATTAATCATCAACGATATACGCGAATTCTCTGATGTTATCTACAACAGTCTGAAAATGCACATGCAGTTTATTGATTACATGCATGTAGAAAACTTGTTCTGAGTTGAAGCTGTCAAACAAGGTTTGAAGAAGAATAAAATGCCACTACCAGACGACAGCTAATGTAAATAATACTTTTCCGACGTATTTTGGCACTATGTGCTCTTCCCATAGATAATACAAAAGTTTCGAGATGCATCTGCTGCCTGGCTGTCTATTAAACCTGAAAAGAACCAAATGTCGCAGAAGTTAGCCCTTTTTCCACATGCGACTATTTTGGGTTGAGAAGTGAAGGGAATTATGTTACAAGTTCCATTACATTGATAACTTCATCAGACAGTAGAACTGCGTTTTAAAAAATGTAGTAATGTATGTACTCGAACTCGCGACATCTTATCCACAGGTCGCAACACTTCCCATTACGCTACTAACTGACGTGTAGCTGCAACAGCTCCAGAACTCTAAAACAATTCCTCCAGAACTTCTCCATTCCAGAGCGCTGAGAGATAATGCATATGGCCGGGTTTAGACTTCTGAGAGACAAACAGTTATACCTCTTCTTTTTCACTGCACGATGTTTTCAACAAACAGATAGCGCAATAGAGTAGCTCAAGTGGAAAGGAACACTTCCTATTTAAATTTGTTCATCCTACACTGTTGGCAGTTCTGTGTAGGTGGCAGTTACGTGATTTTATTTTGGTGATTACAAAATAGAGTCGAATGTATGCACTGGGTAGCTGAGGCAACTAGTTCATTGTGATTCGGTTAACCAAGTAAATGAATTTACTGGACATGCTGCAAATTATTACAGGGACCCTGTGTGTCAAAATTTTCATCCAGTGTAGCGCAACGGCGTTATGACAGAATAACAAGGCACAGAGAAGAGGATTTGGTGGTCTGTTAGGCTGATGGTAGGGTCATATGTGTATGGTCTGGCTTCGGTTCCAACTTCGGTCATTGTTTTTAGATAGGGAGAGACAGATTCCGTTCTCTTCTGGCTACACCAAGTGAAGACGATATGATGGCACTGTGGTCTGAAATTCACATTAAAAATGTGACGTAGACGTTAGGTTGAATCACAATAAAGTCTGGAGTGCGACATGTAGAAACTCTATCACCAGTTACCTCTCTTATACTAGTTATTTATTTCTAGTGACGAAACAAACGCTATGTAGGCTCACAGGACACTTATTCCATCTTTTTTCTGAGCTTCTGTATGTCGATGAAATTGGTTCTGAACTGGGAATGCAACTCTGACTGCACTTAACGCGGAATTTGATCCCTTCGTGACAATACAGCTCGGCTACAACTTGTTGTTTGTTCAAAACCGCAGATTCCTCAACATCTCCACATATTGCGAGTGAATGGGTTGGAATCCTGGCCCGGAACTAAAGATTTCATTGTGTATTATCAAGCTCTAGCAAGAGAACACCTATCTGTAGGTGGAAAATAGTTTTGATTTTTAATGTATCTTCATTCGTTGTCAACACTAACGAAATGTGACGTTTTTGACTCCCAGTGAGTCACAAAAGTATTTGCGAGATCACTGTAAGTTCAAGATGTTATTCCGAGCTGCTGGTGAAGAAAAATTCGTTAGCGGACGTCTCTTTGTGTGTAGTCAACAACGATATGTGTGGAGCTCTATTCCCAGTCAGCAATGAACTCTTCGTCATATTATTTCTAGTTCGAACATGCTCACATGTCGCTGCTGGTGCAACAAACCTATACTTAACGTTCGTTTTCTCTAGGATATAATAGCGATAGGTGCCTGGTTGGAGTCCTGGGAAGGAAAAAATTAATGTTTCGTCTCGTCATTTCAGTTAAAACATCTAGCTACTGCCGAGAAAATCCGAAATGTCAAAGTTGATTGTGCTTCGATATCTATCCGATTAGGTTCTGGGTTCGAATCCCTGTCCAACACAAAGCTTTACCTCACGGCATTTAGAGTAAGTTACTTATTAAGAAGCAATATTTAACGTCTCTCGTAGTTCATTAACAGGGACAATAGGTGCTGGGTAGGAATTGGCGTCTGTTAAAAATGTTTGCGTTATGTAATTTAAAGTTGGTATTTGCTAACTGACACTGTCTGAAATCGAGGTATATCACTCTCTGTATGCCTAATCAGGAATGACTGTTAGTTTCCGTCAGTCACGAAATCTTTGCTTAGTCTGCATGACCTCGGTTTTAATCCATATGCAGAACGAGACGGTTCGTCGTGTCATTTAAAGTTCATACACATTCTCAACCAGCTGCTCGTGAATAACTTAAATTTTTAATGTCTTTTGTGTTAAATGATAAATACGGTATGTTACTTTGAAGAAGAAATCATGAATACGACGAACTTACTACGTGCATTACCTGTCTGACGTAATAATGAGAGTGGTAACATTTCAGGTATGTCATTTATTGTAATAAATCAGAGCTTACAAGCCTTAAGGACAGTATTATCTGTGATAAGGTGTTCCCTGATATTTGTAGTATCGTGGTATTACTTTGCATCTTGAGTTATAGCGATACAGAGCAGTGTTTTCTAGTGGTGACTTGTTGGAACCATTTTCAATAGTCAAACGACTGTACCAAGGAGCGATTAGAGGACCTGCTAGACAGCTGCATTATGTGTGTTGCATGCGAATCAGGCGAAATGCAATTCAGGTCGTTCGGATACCTTTGAGCACGACTGTACAATCTCGTATTCTGAAAGTACTATCCGTCTTACTAAGAACGTGGCAGGTAATTTGTAAATAGCAGCAAATAAATAAATAAACTACCCCACTGCATACCAGGACAAGCAATTTGAAACTTTTTTTGTTTCTCTCAACACATATGGGCGCGTTATATATCTGAATTGAAATCGTCACGGGACGGGTACAATAAGTTTCAAGACATGGGTTCCTATTCAGAATACTATGAACTCACTCCCCTCTACAGGTCCTAGACGTTTATAACTGGAATTTCCGAACAGAAAATCCAAAGAGATTCTGGTCGTATGTGAATTACGTTAGCGGCAAGAAAGAATCAATGCCTTCTCTGCTCGATAGCAGTGGAGGTACTATCGAAGACAGCGCTGCCAAAGCAGAGTTACTAAACACAGCCTTCCGAAAGGCCTTCACGAAAGAAGTTGAAGTAAATATTCCAGAATTCGAATCGAAAACAGCTGCCAACATGAGTAACGTATAAGTAAATATCCTCGGAGTAGTGTAGCAACTTAAATTACTTAATAAAAGCAAGTCTTCTGGTCCAGACTGTATACCAATTAGGTTCCTTTCGGAGTATGCTGATGCATTAGCTCCATACTTAACAATCATATTCGCTCGACGAAAGATCCGTACCCAAAGACTGGAAAGTTGCACAGGTCACACCAATATTCAAGAAAGATAGTAGGAGTAATCCACTAAATTACAGCCCCATATCGTTAACGTCGATATGCAGCAGTATTTTAGAACATATAAGGTGTTCGAACATTAAGAATTACGTCGAAGAAAACGGTCTATTGACACACAGTCAACATGGGTTTAGAAAACATCGTTCCTGTGAAACACAAGTATCTCTTTATTCACATGAAGTGTTGAATGCTATTGAGAAGGGATTTCAGATCGATTCCGTATTTCTGGAGTTCCGGAAGGCTTTTGACACTCTACCACACAGGCGGCTCGTAGTGAAATTGCGTGCTTATGGAATGTCGTCTCAGTTATGTGACTGGATTTGTGATTTCCTGTCAGAGAGGTCACAGTTCGTAGTAATTGACGGAAAGTCATCCAGTAAAACAGAAATGATTTCTGGCGTCCCTCAAGGTAGTGTTATAGGCCCTTTGCTGTTCCTTATCTATATTAACGATTTTGGAGACAATCTGAGCAGCTGTCTCCGGTTGTTTGCAGATGACGCTGTCGTTCATCGACTAATAAAGTCATCAGAAGTCCAAAACAAACTGCAAATAGATTTAGAAAAGATATCTGAATGGTGCGGAAAGTGGCAGTTGACTCTATATTTGGTGTTACCCTGACTTGGAGACCTCACTGGACGTGAGGCCATTTTCTAGGATGGCCTACGGCTGTGTGTCTGAGAAGGACTGTGTGATAACTATTGAGGCTCTAATATGTGTACCATAGAGGTCTGTATCTACCCTGTCGAAAGTCAAAATAACGCTGCGCACACCTTATACCATTTGGCATAAATGCAAATTCTCTATATGCTTGTCTGAACTGTTCAATTAATTCTTCCAAGTTCGGTTTGAAATACCAAAGTTCTTCAAGAACTATTACAGCCGCTGCATAATTAATTTTATTCCCATAAAATGTTAGGGCAAGATCGTCGATACGCTGCTGATTAGTAGGTACCAGGAAGGCCAGGCGTAGGTCGTCAGGATAATTACGGATGTGCTCCCAATTTGAATCTAAAAGCCGTAAATTCAACTAAATACCTAGGTATTACAATTATTAACAACTTAAATTGGAAGGAACACACAGAATATGTTGTGGGGAAGGCTAACCAAAGACTGCGTTTTATTGGCAGGACACTTAGAAAATGTAACAAGTTTACCTAGGAGACTGCCTACACTACGCTTGTCCGTCCTCTTTTAGAATAATGCTGCGCGGTGTGGGATACTTACCAGATAGGACTGACGGAGTGGATGGAAATTGTTCAAAGAAATGCAACATGTTTTGTATTATCGCGAAATATGGGGGAATGATACAGGATTTGGGCTGGACATCATTAAAAGAAAGGTGTTTTACGTTGCGACGGAATCCTCTTACGAAAATCCATTCACCAACTTTCTCCTCCGAATGTGAAAATATTTTGTTGACACCGACCTACATAGGGAGGAACGATCACAAAGATAATATAAGGGAAATCAGGGCTCGCACGGAAAGATATGTGTGTTCATTCTTTCCGCGCGCTGTACGAGATTGGAATAATAGAGAATTGTGAAGGTGGTTCGATGAACCCTCTGTCAGGCACTTAGATGTGATTAACAGAGTATCCATGTAGATGTAGATGTAGATCCTGTAGATCACTGATAAATTGCGCTGAAATTTATGTAACACTGACTTTGTTCTAAAATTATAGCGTATCCTTAATTTTTTATTATAGTAGTTGGGACTTTTTGCCTTAGCCTCTATAACAAAAACTTTACACGTAATGGCAAAATAAGTAAATAAGTTTTATCTGGGGAAGTTGGGACAAGTTCCTGTATAAGAAACAAGACCAGCGTTCATGTGAAGAGTGTACCAGAGAACCGATGAGATATCTAAATTGGATAGCTGTTCCGAGGGATCAGCTGCTGCCACAGCGTCACTGTTTATCTTGGAATGAAAAAATAGGGTTTATTGTCGCATAGACAAGAATATCATTAAAGACGACCTACTGCGCCAGATAGGACAATGATGTGGATTTAACCACCCTCATATTCACCAAATTTATTTGTGTACTTATCGTAAAGCTTACTTCACATCACAAAGATACGTTTTGTTTTTTAACAATAACATTGCACTAAAAGAATTCATAATTAAAAATATATTAAATTTGCATTATTTACAAAGCAAAGAAAGTCACAGAGACATACCCAGCTGCTGAATATATTCGATTAACATAGGTGAATCCAATCTTGCTGTACTGAAAGATGGGTCAATAGCCTAAACGTACGTAAAAATACCAAGAACACTGTTATCTGTAAGTTCATTCCAAATTTATTTTATAGGCTACCGTTGCGGCGATATAATTCGCCATTATCAGGCCCCAAACAAGAAATTATCAGCGGTATTGCCAACAGGAATTGCAAGCTGTAGATACATGAGAACCTATTTTTCATAAACAAATCTGAAAATAAGGACATCACGTACGATAATCCGTAAGCTATATTTCTTATATAATATGAATGGTAATAATGTGAAATATAAAAACGAGAGTCTCCGAACGTGGATAAGCCTGTCACGAATTATATGTTCTTTATACACCACGAAAGTTAAAATGTCAGTTAGCAAATAAATTAACAGATATAATAGAAGCTTAAGCTTAAGCTTCCTACTAATTAACCTACCCATAAATAGGTGCAATATCAAAACAAAATAGTTGTATGACTACCAGTATATGATCTGAACTGTTTTCTAGTGTACTTTAATATAACTGAGACAATGTGAAAAACTAAAAGAGTGGATTGATGGTTGTTTTTTTTTTGGGAAGGAGACCAGACAGCGTGGTCATCGGTCTCATCGGATTAGGGAAGGATGGGGAGGGAAGTCGGCCGTGCCCTTTCAGGGGAACCATCCCGGCATTTGCCTGGAGTGATTTAGGGAAATCACGGAAAACCTAAATCAGGATGGCCGGACGCGGGATTGAACCGTCGTCCTCCCGAATGCGAGTCCAGTGTCTAACCACTGCGCCACCTCGCTCGGTAAAAAGAGTGGAAGACCACCATTCTGAGTTAAATGTGTCAACAGCAATATCAGTATCATAGTAGACTGCAAAACCAACGCCACACAATAGTTATATGGTAAATAGCAAATGGAAATCAATGGAACACATCGTTATTAAAAACGACAACGTGAGCTACTTTAATACCATTCCCAAATACCCTTAGTTTCAACAACTCAGAAATGTAAGTAGGTAGGCTGACATAGCCGGCCGCGGTGGTCTAGTGGGTCTAGGCGCGCAGTCCGGAACCGCGGGACTGCTACGGTCGCAGGTTCGAATCCTGCCTCGGGCATGGATGTGTGTGATATCCTTAGGTTAGTTAGGTTTAAGTAGTTCTAAGTTCTATGGGACTGATGACCACAGAAGTTAAGTCCCATAGTGCTCAGAGCCATTTGAACCTTTTTTTTTTAGGCTGACATGAAAGAGGATGAACTGATCAAACTCAATGAATAGAATAGTGTACTGTACACAGTGGTACGCGAAGTAAGCACCCAGAAATACGTGCATTGCCAGCCATCTACACTTGAAGAAAAGTGTAACACATAAGATTTGTATAGAAGAAGAAACCGTCAATTCTCATGTGCGTTGCTTAACCACGTATCAAGCCATCTGACTAAGAGACTGACATCTACAACTGGAACCAAAATTGGTCCAGTCAAATCACGCTACACTGAGTAACCCACCCTCATACCAAGATTAAGTAACACACTGTTTGGATACGAATAACCTTAAACGATATTATCGTGCTACATGTGCAATTTGTTACTAATAAGAGATATTTTAAAATACGTGCCTGAACCAAATGGGCAAGCTACCAGATATATTGCCGCTAATAAATTACGTTGAAAACCTATTCTACGTTAGTGAAACTGTAATATAACTGTCTGTACGTAAATCAGTTAGGAACTATATACTTATACGGATATGGTGTCACGTATATGGTCGGACATGGCTGAAAGAACGGACACCATATCCATATAAGTATATAGTTCTGGCAATAGCAGCCATGATCTTCTGCTTCTGTGTGGATGCACGCATATTACCCGAACTGTTACGGGACTTGGTAAGAATGTCTTCCACGAGGAATGAGTGTGTTGGGTAGGGACACTACGAATGTACTTGTGGACACATAAGGGGAGAATGTGGGTCTCGCGAGAGGCGTGCGCGATGTAGCCCCTGCAATCACACTATCCTCTGTGCACTTGGTAGCTCAGATGGATAGAGCGTCTGCCATGTAAGCAGGAGATCTCGGGTTCGTGTTCCGGTCGGGGCACACATTTTCATCTGTCACCGTTGATATATATCAAGGCCCCCGAACTGTTACGGGACTTGGTAAGAATGTCTTCCACGAGGAATGAGTGTGTTGGGTAGGGACACTACGAATGTACTTGTGGACACATAAGGGGAGAATGTGGGTCTCGCGAGAGGCGTGCGCGATGTAGCCCCTGCAATCACACTATCCTCTGTGCACTTGGTAGCTCAGATGGATAGAGCGTCTGCCATGTAAGCAGGAGATCTCGGGTTCGTGTCCCGGTCGGGGCACACATTTTCATCTGTCACCGTTGATATATATCAAGGCCCCCAACAGCTGAAGATATTAATATATAATAATAATTTCAACTAGGAACGGTGTGCGCGCAAAATAGAAAACCTCTCCAATCACAAATTACTCTGAACTGCAAATACCAGAATGGACCCAACATCCTTAATTTGAGACGAAGCCAAAGCACTGCCGTGAACACACAATCCTAAAACGTAAAAGATTTAATAATATCAAGGTTTAGAGGGACGGGACTACCCGTGTATTAGTAGACTAATTTTGAGAACATCTGTATGAATTTGTAACCTCCCGCTCACTTATCGACCTTGATGACAGTGAAAATTAAACCGCGTGCACCTAATGGAAATTTGGGAAAAGCAATCGTCACCGAAGTCAATCTGTCGGTAAAGATGGAGGAAAGGGTTGCATCTAAATGAAAGGAAAAATGCAAGTGAAACTGTTGTAAATTAATTTTGAGAAAAGGGTAAAATTAATAAGGAAAGTAAACGTGCGGTCATTACGTTAACAATTAATTAGCGTTAATTGGATATTTGAGATTTGGGGAAAATTACGGTCGCCAGTCCTATGGACAACTACTATAATAACTGAAAATGAAAGATTAATGCACATATAATTAGCACTAAAAGCGTGGCAACTGAAGGTTAACACGTGTTGTGTGAAAACTGAATGTTTGTCAGAAGTAATAAATTTCGCTACATTCTGACGTAATTCAGCAAGAGAATTAATAAAACCGGAAAACTGAAAGTTAATTTAGTGACTGAAATTAATAATGAGCTTTGTTTCTGAAGCACTACGAAATTCAGTAAAATAAGATTAGTCTTGGGCTACCTCAACAATCATTTCAAAAGCTACTTGAACCTACGCAATTTAGAAATAAGAGATTTAACTTTGAACCTGAATTAAATGATTCTGAACAACTAACAATAGTAAAATTTAGTACGTACCAAGCTGAGCTGCAGTCACAGGTAAGCTAAAATATGGTAACAAAACTCGCACTCTTAATTTGTGCTTGTGTAATCTAAATATTGTAGCCAGCTATGAATACTTTAACTGAACTTTGAAATTAAAGCAGTGAAATCGAATGATATTACTTTAATGCTGGCGTTTGAATTTCAACGACACTCGGGTACATTCCGGAAAAGGAAGGGACCCTGCTTGGTAATGCAATTGGGACAATGGGCAACAAAGGTTCATGCTACGTTGCTGTAATTTTGAAACAGTTTGAAAAGCTGAGGTCTGCCATGCAGTTCTAAAACTTAACGTGCTTCCAGTCTTCCTTGTTGGTTGATTGAAGGTTTGAAGCCGTCGGTCGAGGAGCTGGCGACAGTCACTCATTGTCGGCCGTCGCTGTTGCAGAAGCTGGATGTTGGCGCGCCTTCTTCTAGACACTGTCACCAGGCGGAACGGGCTCTTGATGTGCGCCAGCTAATGCTTCCCGTTCGCGACACCGTGTCAGAAACTATCATAGCAAGTCGAGCGCAATTACATGCTGCCAAACCCCGAAAGCCTGGCTGACGCGTACACACATGTTGAGACACATGGAAACTATTTTCAACACTTATTTTAATTGTCGCTGCATGGTACAATGCGTATTAGACCGCATTATCTGTATCACTGTATGACTGAATAAATCGTCTCTAGCAGGGAAACCACGTATTTCATGACGTAAGTTCAGTAGACCTTTTTTGTTCCGTATCCTCTCATCGATCGATCCCTAGAGTTTGTACACGATGGAAAAAATCAGTCTGTATATGTATTTATATATCAGATGCATTAAAGAAAGACATAATCTATATTAGAGTATTAGATAATATTAATAATTAACAATGATTAATTGTTAATAATAATTAATATATATTAGAGTATTAATTAATCTATATTAGAGTATGGTGCAAAAATCTGATGTAAATCTGTCAACACCTTTGTGAGATTTATGTTTACAACCTTGCTGCTCCCTACCGGTTGCCATTTGCCTTTCGTAAGAGAACATCATGTCGGCAAGCTCTCGATTCGAATACGGATCTATAGTGTACAACGCTGTATCTCATCCACTACAAGGTGAGTCAGCAAGAGCAGTGATTCAGACACAACATTACCAATCATTATGGGAGGAGAGGGGGCTAGGGCATGACGTACGAGGAACAGTACCACGCTCTAGGAGGAAACAGGCTGCATGGCACAGCGCGTATTAGACCGCAGTCTCTGTAACAGTGTATGACTGAATAAATAGTCTCTAGCATGGAAACCATGCTTTTACGGACATAAGTTCATTAGACCTCTTTTGTTCCGTATCCTCTCATCGATCAATCCCTAGAGTTTGTACACGATGGAAAAAATCACCCTGTATACGAACATCTATCGTAAGCCAAGTGTTGATCATCGTTGTAAGGAAAGTATGACCTCTCGTCTGCTACATTGCCAGATGCTAAGTTGGTTTTGTTTTCAGATGATACAAACACTAGAATAAATAGTAAGTCAAGTACAGATTTAGGAATGGTTGCTAATTAAATATTCACTGCCATTAATAAATGGTTTAAAGCTAATTCCCTGTCATTAAACTTTGAAAAGACCCACTACATGCAGTTCAGAACCTGTAAGACATGTGCGTAACATACGAAGGCATCCTGATAGAAGAGGTTCACAGTGTTAAATTTCTGGGATTAATACTCGACAGTAAATTTAGTTGTGGAAGGGTATACCACATAACTGCTGAAGCTTCTAAACAAAACTATATTCGCAAATGCGAATGACGTCAGATGCAGGAGATATAAACAGAAAAAAGCTTGCCTACTTTTCTTACTTTCATTCTGTTGTGTGGTTGTGGTGGTCTTCAGTTCTGAGACTGGTTTGATGCAGCTCTCCATGCTACTCTATCCTGTGCAAGCTTCTTCATCTCCAAGTACCTACTGCAGCCTACATCCTTCTGAATCTGCTTAGTGTACTCATCTCTTGGTCTCCCTTTACGATTTTTACCCTCCACGCTGCCCTCCAGTACTAAATTGGTGATCCCTTGATGCCTCAGAATATGTCCTACCAACCGATCCCTTCTTCTAGTCAAGTTGTGTCACAAACTCCTCTTCTCCCCATTCTATTCAATACCTCCTCATTATTTATGTGATCTACCCATATAATCTTCAGCATTCTTCTGTAGCATCACATTTTGAAAGCTTCTAATCTCTTCTTGTCTAAAGTATTTATCGTCCACGTTTCACTTCCATACATGGCTACACTCCATACAAATACTTTCAGAAATGACTTCCTAACACTTAAATCAATACTCGATGTTAACAAATTTCTCTTCTTCATAAACGCTTTCCTTGCCATTGCCAGTCTACATTTTATATCCTCTCTACTTCGACCATCATCAGTTATTTTGCTCCCCAAATAGCAAAACTCCTTTACTACTTTAAGTGTCTCATTTCCTAATCTAATTCCCTCTGCATCACCCGTCTTAATTCGACTACATTCCATTATCCTTGTTTTGCTTTTGTTGATGTTCATCTTATACCCTCCTTTCAAGACACTGTCCATTCTGTTCAACTGCTCTTCCAAGTCCTTTGCTGTTTCTGACAGAATTACAATGTCATCGGCGAACCTCAAAGTTTTTATTTCTTCTCCATGGATTTTAATACTTACTCCAAACTTTTCTTTTGTTTCCTTTACTGCTTGCTCGATATACATATTGAATAGCATCGGGGAGAGGCTACAACCCTGTCTCACTCCCTTCCCAACCACTGCTTCCCTTTCATGTCCCTCGACTCTTATAACTGCCATCTGGTTTCCGTACAAATTGTAAATAGCCTTTCACTCCCTGTTACATTATCATAATCATTGTCCCATGGTTGGTAGAAGAAAAATCATAGTCATAATTTTTAGCCTCTATAACAGCAACACTTCAAGTGACTGTTGTTGTTGTTGTGGTCTTCAGTCCTGAGACTGGTTTGATGCAGCTCTCCATGCTACTCTATCCTGTGCAAGCTTCTTCATCTCCCAGTACCTACTGCAACATCAGCGATACAGATGGCCGTACCGTAGGTGCAACCACAACGGAGGGGTATCTGTTGAGAGGCCAAACAAACATGTGGTTCCTGAAGAGGGGCAGCAGCCTTTTCAGTAGTTGCGGGGGCAATAGTCTGGGTGATTGACTGATCTGGCCTTGTAACATTAACCAAAACGGCCTTGCTGTGCTGGTACTGCGAACGGCTGAAAGCAAGGGGAAACTACAGCTGTAATTTCTCCCGAGGACATGCCGCTTTACTATACTTTCATTCTGTTATGTCACATGGAATCATATTTTGGGATAACTCGTCAAACCGAGAAAAAGTTTTTAGAGTGCAAAAGACTATTCTAACCGCAGCTTCTCAGTATTTTATTCTTTAATGTAATTTGTTGCAAATAATATGTCTCTATTTCCTACCAATATCTCAATACATCGTATGAATACTAGGCATAAGAACAATCTACATGAACACCTAAAATCACTTACCTTGGTCCAAAAAGGGGTCCAATATTCAGGAACAGACACTTTCAATAAATTGTCAAAACCGTAAAAAACTTGGTTTCAGATAAAACATAGTTTAAACAAATTTGAAGGACTTTTTAATGGGAAACTCCTCTTCTATAGATGTATATCGTAACAGGGACTGTTAGACCAGCTTAACTAAAAGTAAAACTTCCTGGCAGATTAAAACTGTGTGCCCGGCCGAGACTCGACCTCGGGACCTTCGCCTTTCGCGGGCAAGTGCTCTACCAACTGAGCTACCGAAACACGGCTCACGCCCGGTACTCACAGCTCCACTTCTGCCAGTATCTCGTCTTCTACCGTCCAAACTTTACAGGAGCTCTCCTGCGCGTCTCGAGTTGTGCTTCGGTAGCTCAGATGGTAGAGCACTTGCCCGCGAAAGGCGAAGGTCCCGAGGTCGAGTCTCGGTCAGGCACACAGTTTTAATCTGCCAGGAAGTTTCATATCAGCGCACACTCCGCTGCAGAGAGAAAATCTCATTCTGTTAACTAAAAGTGTTTGTTAGATTTCAGTTTTAACAGCACTTGGTCACAACAGTCAGGACTAAGTATTTTGTGTGTGATAAATTTATTAAAAGTGCATGACTATGTTTCATTCTGACAGTGTATTACGTAGTTCTGTAAATATTAGCAGTTCCTGTTTATTGTAATGTCTTCTTAATTTTGACAGTCTCCTGACAAATGACCAGGAAAGTGAGTATTGTATTCAAATGTGTCCTATGTTTTTTAAGCTGTACTTTCTGACGTGTTCCACACCCACGAGAATCATCTCCTTTTTGGGTCTATGGAACGACAGCTGAACCAAATCTAATATAGCTTCATATACTACAGATGCGGAGGAAGTGTGTATGTGTCGTAAGTAATACAATGAACAAAAACGTGGAATAGGAGAACAACAACGTACTGGAATTAATATGATGGTATGCACTATCCTTACCAATATTATAAATGCGAAAGTAACTCAGTCTGTTACGGATTCACGACTAAACCACTGAACCGGTTTTGATAAAATTTTGTATGGAGATGGCTTGAACGCTGAAGAAGAACGTACTGGTGGGCTACTTTAGAAAGTGTGTAGTGCAACATATTTATTGATTTGAAGGATATAAGACGAAATATGGAACAAGAACTACTCTTTGAAAAGGCTACGTATTCTTTGACTTTCGAACTCTTACCATATTTGTGAAAATGCTTCTATTGTTTGATTTATTCTTCATAATACTGTTTAACGTAATGAATACACTGTGTATATAGTACACTACGTGTTTAATCCATACTTCCATAGTAATATCAGCCACAAATCCGTCTCATTTTAGCCGCTGGGCGTCATGTGTTGCATATAACTTCTTCGTTGTGCTTCTACTTACGAGTTCGTGGTCATGCGGGTAACAATGGTGCATCAGGATCATAAGCTCCCGAGTCCACTTTTTGCCCTGGTGAGTTTGTTTTCCTGCTCGCGTCTGAATGTGTGCGTTGTTCTCATCGTCTTTTTATCACAATCGGCGAGTAATTCATCGATGTGTCGTCAGACAAAAACAGTTGCACTATGCTCCCAAACACTCCATTCGGAGTTTGCCGGCCGATAAAGCCATACGCACATTTCATTTCATTTTTCTGATACGTGAACGCAGCCATAACAGCTCGAATAAAATGCTTAACAATCCTCAACGTGTTTAATACATGCCAATTCATATTCCCATACTAATATTATAAGTGAGAAAGTAACTCCATCTGTTATGTTTTCGAGACTAAACCGCTGAACCGATACCCATGAAATTTGCATGAGATAGGTTAGACACCGATGAAGAAGATAGGATGTAGTGTGTAACACAGGATGAATTGATTTGAAGAATATTACGCAACTTAAAGAAAAATATTTACTCTTTGAAAAAACTATTTGCTTTTTAACTTTTGAACTTTATCACATTTGTGAAAATGCTTTTATTGGTTGATATGTTGTACGTAATACGATTCAATGTAATCAATACAATGCTCATTCAATTCTCTACGTGTTTAATCCATAATTCCATTCTAATACCAACATTAGTAATTAAAGTAACTCACTCTGTTAGGTTTTCGCAACTCTACCGCTGAACTGTTCCCGACGGTATTTGGTATGGAGATAGCTTGAACTCTGAGGAAGACCATAAGCCACTTTTAAGTGTCGTTCGCATTTTTAAATATGGTATACGTGAGTGGCATGCAGATGACGCTGGCGCGATAGTCGGCGACAGTGCAAATCCATTGTTATTGTGCGCATGGTTTATGATATTGAGTTCCTAAGCCACCTGGTATGGTTGGAGAGTTCTGGTGGAGAAACAAAAATAAAATCAAACGGTAAGTCCGAGAACCATATTCAAAACTATTGCTACGAACCTTGCAAACGTAAGTCTGACTTATCTCATATAGGGCTCAAGCTGCGAATGTTACTTGAATCCAACAAACCTGAGAGCAATCTCATGTCCGACGGAACTTCGATGCAAAACGTTAGGCGACCTTAAGAGCTCCAGATACAGTGGAACAATTGCAAGCCCGTCGTATATTAGGCGCTGGGCTTCACTCCTCTCTTCCAGCTTCCAAAACGCTTGAAGACTCAACAACTACGGCTGTACGACAGACAGAAAGTCGGACCTTTACGTGTGGAACGTGGGAGGCTTTTGGTGAGACTGCATTTGGTTGTGATCTGTTAACTGACTACGTTAATCATTAATTAATCACCGTAGGAGGATGGATAAAAAATGTAGACACTACAACGCCTTACAATGGAAGGGAGAAACGGTTGGTATGTGTTGCTTTTGTGGCAAAAGCACGTCCAATGCTAGGTGAGCCAGAGAAAAACTTAAAAACTCTACTTCATCAGGAATGTAATGAATCGAGGCATTTTTAAATGTAATCGAAAATACAACGTTTGCTTACAGATTCGGTACACACGAAAATAATAGAAACACGTTCATTATGTACCTACATACCACTCTACATGCAATTTTTACGCATACGTCTCTACACCACTATACATACAGACAGCTCGTAAAAGTACTAGCTTGTTTATTCTCCATCACTCATTATAAGAAAGCTACTGATATGAGAGCAAAGTATTGGGTAACAGCTAGTATTGTATAAAATAGACACAGTACGAAACCCAGCTATGTAGTGCCGTGAAACAACGTATTCGGATATGACCGATGCCGGAAACCCAGTTGACTCCATTATGATCAAGACATTCCGTACTATACGAATGAAGACATCAAAAACAAACGACATGTGGCTGCACTTGGCTGTAAGCACCAATTACAGAAGTACCTGCCAACAATTTGTAGGTCTTCTGCCCAGAAAGACTCAGCAACGGCCAGGTCCGTGTGGCTCGCAACAAGAGCTCAATCGTCAGCAACCCAAATTTCATTGATGTTGTCTTAAGAATGTTTCCTATGCGTAGGGAAACACACTTACACAGGTCCTTGTGAAAGGCAGTTATTAAGCTTCATAAGAGCGTTCACCTTATTCCCCATTAGGTCTTGGAAGCCCCATTCCTTAATGAAGTTTCCAATTCTAAGAAGTAGCACGACTTGTAAAGTTTGAATATTACCCCTTTCCTCCACATAGTATGATAATTCGCTGTTAGATTCATAAAAGTGGACGTCTTTTGTTTGTTTCAAGATCCTACTTCAACAAAAGTTGTCAATAAGAGGACCTGACTGGTGCAGCTACGGTTTGTGCGGAATTGTGTCTGCTCAGAAGGTAGGTTTTGGAAAGTATTAGGACTGATTCTGTCATAAAGTCTTCATTCAAAAATTAATATATTACGCTAAGAAAAGCAATTTACCGTTAGCTTTTCGGTTGGTTATTTGGTTAACTTATTTGTAGGGTTGCTATGATATTTGCTCTTTCAAATCTTAAAGTATTAAACCAGTTTGGAGAATATCAGTAAAGAACGCTGCTAAGGAATTTTTGACGTAGTTCCCTCACCAAAAACTTAAAGCTAGCTGACCTGTCCAGAATTTGAAGCTTGCTCTTGACGAATACAAGTCCTGTTCCTTAATTGTCACTCGGTCTCACATGCTGAGGGCTTGAGACGTGTGGTACGTACGTTGATGACAGGATGACAGGGGGGGGGGGGGGGGGGGGAAGAGGCAGGGTAAACTCTATGCGCCGATTTGAGTTTTCGAATCCAGTAACTGTACATAGTGAGGTAACACGTTATGACCACTTCTCCACGCGAAACTAAATGCTGCCTTCTGGCTGAGGTCGGAGGATTGCCAGCTCTGTAAAGGCGGAAAGATCGCAAAGTGTGACAGGTTTGACACAAGAATATAATGCTGGTGCAGGAACACAAGTGTTTCGGAGGACACCGCTCAAAACACAGTGTTGAACATTGTCAAAATATCATTATATACTGTTGCCACAGAAAAGAAGCACACCAACAATGGTGATTCTATGGAAGTCACTGTATTCTTCACGACGCTTTCGAACAACTGTGTTCCTTACAAATGTACGTTAAATGTGCAGCACTAAGTACTTAGTCTGGATGCTACTGTTTCACAGTTGACGCTTCCTGTGACATGCTTTCGGCAATACTTCCCTCCCCTCCCCCCCCCCCCCCCCCCTCCCCCTGTACAAATCTTCTGTCCCAAGTTTCGATGCTGAAGTTGAGAGCTTATGTTCTTCATTTCGAGCTGCTTCCTCTTTTTTTGTTGGGAAACGGATTTCAATCAAACCTCTGTTTCCTAAACACAGTTTTTCCACCACCCATTATACATAAATCTTGACTTACACATAAAGGTTTGCGAATTAAGCCTTCCATCCACTAACATGTGTTAGTATTGCCGAAACGTAAATAAACCACATGCAAAAAAGTTTTAGGGCAGTCCAGAGTTAATCAGTTTAACAGTTTAAAGGCATCTCTAAATCTGCTATCACGATAAAATTCACACACAACGCAGATTAAACTGTGTAGACCAAGAAAATATTTTTGAAAAATCGATTTTTTGGACCAAAATCCATTACATCCTTCCTTGAGCTATTAATTCGAATTCGTGACAAATTTTATTTTATTTTTTCTAAAAGTCGATATACTAGTTACTGACACGATTATGCGCTCTCCTTAATAGCGTACTTCTGCTTTTCTGATGCATGAATCAGTATAAATTCCGCAATTTATTATTTGGGAATAGGGTGGCAGCTGAAAATCATCATTATTCTCTCCAAACTATTACAGTACAGGTATTCTTTACGGGCTAGGACAGACATCATGTCTAAAAAAACACACTTTTTGGAGAACACATAGTAACTATAATAGTATCTACGCTGGCTATGTCTTTTAAATGATTTAGGAATCAAACATGTCTTTCTCAGGATTTTCCCCGTGGTTGGTCTGTAGTCTTCCAGTAGTCCTGCAAGAGGACCTATGCTGACCACACGATAGGTAACTCTATTTGACCTAAATAAGCATATTTAACAGTCATTTAATCTCCTGATTCGATGGAAATATTCTTGTATTTTGAGTGTTTTTTGGAACCAGTAATGTACTTTCTCCACAGCGTAAATGACATCTACAAAAACTAAACGTGCATAGGGTGTTTTCACTCACCACAATCAACACATGAAGTAATAATAAAACTTCCTAAATGCTTTCTATTATGTGATTGCAAACTGTAAACCAATAGCCATTTTTTCAGCGTTTAAGTCACCTTCAGTCTTCATATGTTCAAAGGGGCGCTATTCAGTTTCAAAATATAAATACATATCAGCATGTGTAATCCACCTTAATCCTCCTAGAAAGAGGTATCGATTTCACCTTAATAAATGAATATACACTCCTGGAAATTGAAATAAGAATACCGTGAATTCATTGTCCCAGGAAGGGGAAACTTTATTGACATATTCCTGGGGTCAGATACATCACATGATCACACTGACAGAACCACAGGCACATAGACACAGGCAACAGAGCATGCACAATGTCGGCACTAGTACAGTGTATATCCACCTTTCGCAGCAATGCAGTCTGCTATTCTCCCATGGAGACGATCGTAGAGATGCTGGATGTAGTCCTGTGGAACGGCTTGCCATGCCATTTCCACCTGGCGCCTCAGTTGGACCAGCGTTCGTGCTCGACGTGCAGACCGCGTGAGACGACGCTTCATCCAGTCCCAAACATGCTCAATGGGGGACAGATCCGGAGGTCTTGCTGGCCAGGGTAGTTGACTTACACCTTCTAGAGCACGTTGGGTGGCACGGGATATATGCGGACGTGCATTGTCCTGTTGGAACAGCAAGTTCCCTTGCCGGTCTAGGAATGGTAGAACGATGGGTTCGATGACGGTTTGGATGTACCGTGCACTATTCAGTGTCCCCTCGACGATCACCAGTGGTGTACGGCCAGTGTAGGAGATCGCTCCCCACACCATGATGCCTCGGTCGTATGCAGTCCTGATTGTGGCGCTCACCTGCACGGCGCCAAACACGCATACGACCATCATTGGCACCAAGGCAGAAGCGACTCTCATCGCTGAAGACGACACGTCTCCATTCGTCCCTCCATTCACGCCTGTCGCGACACCACTGGAGGCGGGCTGCACGATGTTGGGGCGTGAGCGGAAGACGGCCTAACAGTGTGCGGGACCGTAGCCCAGCTTCATGGAGACGGTTGCGAATGGTCCTCGCCGACAACCCAGGAGCAACAGTGTCCCTAATTTGCTGGGAAGTGGCGGTGCGGTCCCCTACGGCACTGCGCAGGATCCTACGGTCTTGGCGTGCATCCGTGCGTCGCTGCGGTCCGGTCCCAGGTCGACGGGCACGTGCACCTTCCGCCGACCACTGGCGACAACATCGATGTACTGTGGAGACCTCACGCCCCACGTGTTGAGCAATTCGGCGGTACGTCCACCCGGCCTCCCGCATGCCCACTATACGCCCTCGCTCAAACTCCGTCAACTGCACATACGGTTCACGTCCACGCTGTCGCGGCATGCTACCAGTGTTAAAGACTGCGATGGAGCTCCGTATGCCACGGCAAACTGGCTGACACTGACGGCGGCGGTGCACAAATGCTGCGCAGCTAGCGCCATTCGACGGCCAACACCGCGGTTCCTGGTGTGTCCGCTGTGCCATGCGTGTGATCATTGCTTGTACAGCCCTCTCGCAGTGTTCGGAGCAAGTATGGTGGGTCTGACACACCGGTGTCAATGTGTTCTTTTTTTCATTTCCAGGAGTGTATGTTTTCATCCAATACGTACAACTGCAGAATTCTACAATCCATATCTAAACTCTAAATGTTTATCCATGGAACCCTTGAAGACATTACAAGTTTTGAGCTTTTCCAAGTAAACCGCAAACACAAAAATGCTGATATACAATTAATTTTATTTGGAATTAGAGCACGTAAATCTGTGGAACATGTTGTCCATTGTTACATTAAAACTACATCGAGTAATCTGTAGTAACAAAAGTGCTCTTCGTTACCCAGGAAATGACGCCTTCTCCCTCAATAATACCGGCAGCGACTATGCAATAATGGCGGTGCCGCGCCATTTGGACCAGGCTGACAGCGGAGGACGACACGGGACTGGGATTCGACTGGAATTGACGGAGTCTTTACACCCCGCGTGATATATACAACGCTATGTCTGACACTCTATAGGCATCGGTAACTCTAAATGAAAGCAGCTCTAAGTACACCACTCTGCAGGTACGTACATGACTGTGAAGTTAGGCCTGCTACTGCAGAGGTCTGCGATTCTACAGCGAATCGCGTCGACTCTATGAGCCTGTGATTCTACATCCCTGTGATTCTACGATCCTCTGATTCTACGAAGATGTCATTCCTCTAGCCTATCGCTCTTGCAGCCTGTGACTACCAGCCTGCAACTGTAACAGCCAATGACGCTGCAAACCTTGGGTTCTACGAGTCTTTGGTTCTACCAGCTAGGGTTTCTGTGAGGTTGTGACTGCAGAGTTGTGATTGCAAACACGCCTCTACGATCCTGTTACTCTATTAATTCGTGACTCTACGAACCTGCTGATTACAAAAAAAATGGTTCAAATGGCTCTGAGCACTATGGGACTCAACTGCTGAGGTCATTAGTCCCCTAGAACTTAGAACTAGTTAAACCCAACTAACCTAAGGACATCACAAACATCCATGCCCGAGGCAGGATTCGAACCTGCGACCGTAGCGGTCTTGCGGTTCCAGACTGCAGCGCCTTTAACCGCACGGCCACTTCGGCCGGCTGTTGATTACATTTGACTGTTGAGGCGGGGATGTGATTACGTACTTGGATGTGACTCTACACGCATGTGCCTCTACAATACGTCCGTCTCGTTAGATGTTGCTCTGCAGATCCGTTTCTGTACGGGTCTGAATTGCTACCAGATTGCAAGTCTGCGATGCTTCAAGTCTGTGACTACAAACCTACTACACACATCAGCGGCTCAACACGACAGCTACTCTACGCCATAATGGCTTCACGCATGATGACGATTAAGATGACGTTTCCGCACTGCAGATGCTGTTAGTAGTGAACATAGCGTCAGCTGTGGACACAAGACCCTTCAGATCAGACCAAGGTTTTCGGAGAGTTTCCTTGATTGTAAGCCAAATACCGGAACTTGATACACCCTCCCATGGATACAGCATAGATTTATGTACGGAACGAATTCAGTAATAAGTGTCTGTTATTATTTGCTCTGTGTGTTGAATTGTGGTGATGATTGACAATCCTGATATGACTAGAGGATATCTGACTAGAAGAATTTTAAAACATAAATTGACTGGTTAAGCAGAAAGAAAAAAGCGCTTACTCTCTCTCCCCCTCTCTTTCTGGGGTTTATCAGTCAGCATAGGCACTGATGAAGGAATAAGTCTAATAAAATAGCTGCCATTTTTAGATATAGTCCCGTGCCCAGATTAATCTCTTTGCAGGAAGTGCACCTGATGAGCTCAGCACTATCAAAACCTGTCTTGTGGTTATTCTTTCTAACTCTCGCACAGTATAATTTCAGGTGATCATAGATAGTCAAAAAATGTTCAAATGTGTGTGAAATTTTATGGGACTTAACTGCTGAAGTCATCAGTCCCTAAGCTTACACACTACTTAACCAAAATTATCCTAAGGACAAACACACACACACCCATGCACGAGGGAGGAATCGAACCTACGCCGGGACTAGCCGCACAGGCCATGACTGCAGCGACCGAGACCGCTCGGCTAATCCTGCGCGGCGTAGATAGTCTATCATTCTTCTCGTCCTTGGACGAAAAAAATGAAGGGAGATGGCGCTATAGTCGAACAGTATACGTTGTTTCGAAGCCATAGTTGGCGTGGCCTGCAGCCATTTTAACTTTAGCAGCCTACTGTTTACGACTGCGTGTTTTTCATTATTTCTGTCTCGTGCATGTAACACCTGTTTTAAACACTAAATATTACAATGCTTACATGAATAATACACAAAGTGCCAGGAAGGCAATTTCTAAAGTTTTCCATATCTTTATTGCGTATTTGATTTAGTAATACGACACATTTTGTCTCGTTAATGTAAATAGGTTTTTGTTTATATGTTTCGAATAAGCAAGAAGAGAAGGATGTGACGCGAAAAGGATGCTTTCGTAATCGATTTAATTCCACTTGTACTGGAACTCCCAAACCAATGCTTTGTGATTCAAATAGTTTCACTTCATTTGCACGATAAAACCTAATGCTGCGGAACGAGTCATTTTATAACTTATGTTTTATAAATATACCTCCATGCTGATCATTTATTAGACTTTTTGTTTACCATCTACACAATGCAATAATAGATAATCTATTGCAGAACAGGAGTTGTCAGAGCGAAACGTTTTCACTTTAGTTCAAACACGAAAAAATGTGTAATGTGTTGGAGTAGAACCAGCTTCCCAGCACGTCCCGTCACGTACTCACGGCTCTAATTGCTCTGTAGAAGTGAAAATCCCTGTCGAGTTGGAGAAAAAGCGCCACCGTCATTAAGGCAAGCACATCGCTTGGCTAGGCTGCAGAATACCTGCAGTACTGGGGCAGCCCGTCTCTGCTACCATTTGGAACGTGCTATTTGCATCCAATTATACGACAGGAAGCAGCAGGGCCAAACATACACAGCCTGTGTTAAACAGTGTTTATTAACTTGCACAATTTAAATACAATAAAATCGATCAATTTAACATGCACAATAAATTTTTTTCTTAAACCCCTATTGAATTCAGTATAACAAATGCATAAAAAATTAAGAAAATTTCTGTTGATTTAAATACTGAATACAACAAAACTTGCCAAATTTTGAACTCGCAAGACTATCCTGTACAATGACTTCACTTTTGTAATAAATTCATACCAAGGTATAGCATTAAGGCATAACATAATGCACACAAGTAACAATAAGACAACTTCTAAGACTTGAACGCTCAGCAATGAAGACACCGTGCGCACGAACTTCTGACTAAGGAACAATCCAGTTGATGCCGATACAGAGAGCACTAATTAAATAACAAACAATTAGTACAAGAAGTGCCTCGGCATCAAAACATTCCCTGAGAAATACGCACATAATACACTTCTTTATAAGAATTAAACTTCACAGTCAGCATACAGCGTAAAAATATGATAAAAACGGCTGGTAAGGGAATACAGAATTAATAAGGCGGAGCCTCCAGCAACCTGATCGGGCAGCAGTTACAGAGTGACCCAATTTTACAAGTTGAAATTCATATTTTGAGTGAAAGGTGCATCCGCCAAGGCTGCGGAGGAACGAGCTACAAAGCTTAACGACCTGACAGAGCCAGTAACAAAGAGAACAGCACTACTCAACTTAAGAGCGAGATCGAGACAGAAGGCCAGGAACAGGGAGCCCGGTCTAATGCAATACAGTTCCACTGGCAGCGGCCGAGTCCTCAAGCCCCTGTTCCACGTCCCACCGTACCAGAGGAAATACACTGCACTCCGCCCAACTGAAACATAAATCAACTACAACAGCACACTTGCGATTGCACATTCAAATTACATAAAAGAATAAAACATAACACTGAAACAGGAAGGCTCGTCAATTTTTTTTTTAACGCAGCCCTTAAGAATTCATTTAAACACTGCAATCCACGCTTAAATAAGATTGTGCCTTGAAGCGTAATAACAACAACTTAGTATTAGCTTAAACCGGCAAGAGCTCACCAGAACTACACTTTCATGGAATCTGATATAGTTTTACAACATAGTATTTCGTTACTTGTTAATTAAGGTGTAAATTTTGGTACTGTTGAGTGGTACTTAAGATAGGTAAATAAATTAGAAAATAAATGAAGAACTTGGTTTAGTTTAGAAGAATTACACACTGGGAAACAGCGGACAAAGCAGCTCAGCATAGCACGTTCAGGAGAGAAGCGGAAACTGTCGATTTAGCCGTCAGGGCATCGCTCGACCGGCTCACGTCAAGAAGATTCTTCGAGAAGCTTTTCAACGTGACAGAAGAGGCTATCGCCCTCCCCACATAAGCGGACGCTGTCCATTCAGCCGTCAGGGCATCACCCGACCGGCTTACGTCTTTCTCAGTTGTCACATGTGAGCAAAGGCCCTCGCCTACATTCCAAGAGCCAATGACAGACGTTAAGAAGATTCTTCGAGAAGCTTTTCAACGTGACAGAAGAGGCAATGACCGTGAGGTCGTTCCCCTCCAGTGAACTGAAGTGAATAAATACACGAGACGCAGTGGGCCCGAGAAGAGAAGAGTAGCAGTAGTTTTCAGTCAGTTTCGGTGCTGAAGACCGTCATGCAAGAAGAGACTACATCATACACAGACGCACCAAGTCCGCCGCTGTAATGGAAAAGCAAGCAGCAGCCTCGGCGCCAGAAGACAGAAGTTAAAAGGTATTTGAAGTCTGATTTTTACGTACCCGGGTGACTCGTGAGGACGGGAAGGAGACGGCCTCACATCAGCAGCCAACTGTGAGCTGGGATGAAGATCGGACAGCCAAAGACTGGCAAGCGGGTGTCCGTTGTTCGAGTCCGGGACACTGGCCTTCCCCCGCCGCGACGCTCCGCTGGCCGCTTAGAGAAGAGAAACACTGGGACGCCACATCCAAGGTATCGCCATCCGATGCACGACTTCGCTCTCAATAGTGAAACGGGCCACTGCACGATGCACGTCTCCAGTGAGCTAGGCGAGACGGCGACACGAGATACACACTGCCACGCATAATCAGACGCCGCCGCTGCCGCAGCAGAAGGCTTCGCAAACGACACAGCTGCCGCTCTCTGAGCCAGAACATCGAGTAAGGAAACAATTGTACGAAACTTGCAATAAAAGTTATGTTATGTAAAAATGCTGTTTCATTCTACCTCATAGCCGAGCCAAGGAAGAACCCACCCTGCCCACATGTTGTTAAGAGAGAAAAATTAATTTATTTAATATTTTCACCCTGACATAATGCTTTAGAATCAAATGCCCTTTGTAGTAATGCTCATCCTGACAATTAACTAGCATCAAAAGAGAAAACCCAGTTACATTTAGTAGTAGAAGTGTTACAGTACTTAATCACCAGGATTACAACAATTTCAGATATACGATCACTCAATAACGAGATCACCGGGTTTCCTTACGTATAGCTGCAGTTCCGTCACCAAGCGGTAGGAAACTAAGATGGAAATCTTAAGCCCCGTTATAATATCACGTGTGACATAACTTTGACACATCAGACTCGTCACTGAAGATAAACAAATATACAGGGTGAGTCACCTAACGTTACCGCTGGATATATTTCGTAAACCACATCAAATACTGACGAACCGATTCCACAGACCGAACGTGAGGAGAGGGGCTAGTGTAATTGTTTAATACAAACCATACAAAAATGCACGGAAGTATGTTTTTTAACACAAACCTACGTTTTTTTTCAATGGAACCACGTTAGTTTTGTTAGCACATCTGAAGATATAAACAAATACGTAGTCAGTGCCGTTTGGTGCATTGTAAAATTTTAATTACATCCGGAGATATTGGAACCCAAAGTTGACGCTTGAAACCTCCGACGTTCAGTTGCGTGTTGTAGCAAACACGGGCCACGGTCGGCGAGCAGCATCTGCAGGGACATGTTTACGATGACGACCGTGTTTACGAATGTGGCTGTAGTGCACTGTTGTGGTTTGGTCTAGCTGTCGCAGTGTCATGTAGCGCTTGCTGCTATTGTTATTCTGCATTCGTCTCCGCACGCAGACTAACTATAGTACACCGTGTTACCAGACGTCTGTGACAGTGTAGTGTTGTAGGAACTGTGACCATGGTGTATTCGAACTCTGAAAAGGCGGAGATGATACTCATCTATGGCGAGTGTCGACAAATGCAGCTGAAGCCTGCAGGGTGTATGCAGAACGGTACCCGGACAGAGAGCATCCAACGTGCCGCACATTGCAAAACATCTACCGCCAACTGTATGCAACAGGTATGGTCGTCCGTAACAGGCCCGTCACAGGAGAAGCGGGTGCAGTTGGTGTGTTAGCTGCTGTTGCCATGAACCCACACATGAGTACACAGGACATTGCGAGAGCCGGTGGACTGAGTCAAAGTAGTGCCATGCGCATACTGCATCGTCACCGCTTTCACCCGTTCCATGTGTCGCTACATCAGCAATTACATGGTGATGACTTTAATCATCGAGTGCAATTCTGTCAATGGGCACTAACAGAGAATGCGTTGCAGTTCTACCTGTTTACCGATGAAGCGGGTTTCACAAACCACGGGGCAGTGAATCTACGGAACATGCATTACTGGTCCGTGGACAATCCTCGCTGGCTCAGACAGGTAGAGCGACAGCGACCGTGGACTGTAAATGTATGGTGCGGAATCATTAGCGACCACCTCATTGGTCCTCACTTCATTGCAGGGGCCCAAACAGCTGCAACATACATCGCGTTTCTACAGAATGATCTGCCAACGTTGCTCGAAAATGTCCCACTGGAAACGCGTCGACGTATGTGGTATCAGCATGATGGTGCACCTGCACATTCCGCAATTAACACTAGGCTGACCCTTGACAGGAAGTTCGACGGGCGTTTCATAGGATGTGGGGATGTGGAGGACGAATAAATTGGCCAGCCCGTTCTCCTGATCTTACACCTCTGGACTTCTTTCTGTGGGGTTCGTTAAAGGAGAACGTGTACCGCGATGTGCCTACAACCCCAGAGGATATGAAACAACGTATTGTGGAAGCCTGAGGCGACATTACACCAGATGTACTGCGGCGTGTACGACATTCATTACGCCAGAGATTGCAATTGCGTGCAGAAAATGATGGCCACCACATTGAACATCTATTGGCGTGACATGGCGGGACACACTTTATTCGACTCCGTAATTGAAAACGGAAACCACGTGTGTACGTGTACCTCACCCCTCATGATAATGTACATGTGCGTCACTGAAAAAGACCAACAAAAAGGTGTTAGCATGTTGACGTAATGTGCTGTTCCAGTCTCTTCTGTACCTAAGGTCCATCACCGTTCCCTTTGGATCCCTACGTAATTCGGTGCTCTCCGATACACACGATCGAACAGCGGAGGAGTGGTACTCAAGCGTCAAATTTAGGTTACAATATCTCCGGATGTAATTAACATTTTACAATGCAACAAACGGCACTGATTACGTATTTGTTTATATGTACAGATGTGCTAACAAAACTAACGGGGTTCCATTTTAAAAAAAAACGTAGGTTTGTGTTAAAAAACATACTTCCGTGCATTTTTGTATGGTTTGTATTAACCAGTTACACTAGCCCCTCTCCTCGCGTTCGGTCTGTGGAATCGATTCGTCAGTATTTGATGTGGTTTACGAAATATATCCAGCGGTAATTTTAGGTTACTCTCCCTGTGTATAAGCACACAATTGCACTTGTTTAAATCGAACACACACCATATGCCGAGGCGAACAGTTAATGCCAGGCGACGCTTCGGCAAGCTCTTCTTCTCAACATGAAGTGCGTGGCGAGGAAAGCCAAAACACCACGCCTCGAGCCGGAGCCCAAAACGTTTCCTCCTCCTCCGGTCGCAGTACTCCAGTAAAACCACGCGGAATGAGCTTGTAAGTTCCAATCTCCCGACCGTGTTGTACCACAACCGACAGACCACACCGTCAGACCTGCTGCCTTGACGTTGCAGACTTAAAAATAACCGAACCCGCTATGAACAACCGACTTGCGGCAGGTCAAAGCGAAATCGATGGCAAAGATGACACTACAAGAAAGAGGTACTGGCTCGGACCTGGCCCCGAGCAGGCAACCACTCTCAGCCAGGCTAACTGTGGCTCAGCTCCATGTTTAACCTGGCTAGCATGGTCGTGAAATATTTTGCCATATGAGATCTTCCTAACCTCGAGATTAACCAGATTAATTATTCCAATAATCATGCAGGGACTTCCATACGGCGGTCTCATTTTCCCCTTAACATCTTGCCCGGTTCCAGCGGCATGATTCCTGATAGGCGACGTCCTTGATTATATCTAACGACCTGGCGATGGTGAGCCAAATTAATATTTCGCCTGACCCGCTCCCAGTTTTCTCTTTGGTTCACCGGAGTAATGGTCGCAGGCAAAGGACCTCTGATATTCCAGAGATTAGAGAATGGAGAATTAAGAGTGTATGCAAACATGAGTGACACAGGCGTTGCCCCGGTAGCCTCCTGGCGTGTCGAATTAAAAGCCTGGTTATGCCATGGTAATGTCGCGTCCCAGCGGGTTGGAGCCTTGGCATGGTAAATACCAAGAGCAGCCTTAAGGTTCCTATTAACCCGTTCTGCAAAAGAAGAGTTGGGATAATACGGTGTGTTGGTGATGTGTTTAATCCCATGGTTAAAGCAAAAGTTCTTAAAGAGCCTAGAACCAAAAGCAGAGGCATTATCACTCACAAGAGATTTCGAGGACCGAACAAAGAGAAGACTTTAGACAACTGGCTGATAGTGATCTTGGCCGTAACACCAGGAGTGAGGAGCCACCACGTGAAGCGCGAAAATGCGTCCACAACTACTAAGATGTAACGGTTACCTCTCCTCGTACGAGGCAAAGGAGCTATACAATCCATAAAGAGCCTAACTAGCGGATAGAGTTCCTTCTGAGACTGAAGAAGACCTTTACGGGCACCCGAGTCGGGCTTGGCGCGTTTGCAGTGGTCGCACCTCGCCGCAAGTTGACGAGTATCGCGATACATATGCGGCCACACAAATCCCTCACGGACTCGGTTCAGAGTTTTATAAATGCCGGGATGGTCGCCGACAATCGAATCATGAATATACTGCAGCACCATGGGTACCAAATCACCGGGTAGGCAAATCCTCAACTCCTGGCCGACTCCCACCCATTTACAAAAACGCCCTTACTCAGGCAGTACTCCTCACTCTGCTCTCCCGCTTCGAGGCGCTGTCGAACGGGTCCCCATATGGAATCTTCCCCTTGCTTAGCCTTCAGATCACAAAAGAGTTCGCCGGCCGAAGTGGCCGTGCGGTTCTGGAACCTTGAGACCGCTACGGTCGCAGGTTCGAATCCTGCCTCGGGCATGGATGTGTGCGAAGTCCTTAGGTTAGTTAGGTTTAACTAGTTCTACTTTCTAGGGGACTAATGACCTCAGAAGTTGAGTCCCATAGTGCTCAGAGCCATTTGAACCATTTTTGAACAAAAGAGCTCGGGTGTCTCAATTAGAATGTTATTCGCACCGAGACCCGGCAGAGAATTCTCCCCACCTTCCCCCGACCCCTCCATGAACATCCGACTAAGAGCATCGGCGATGACATTCTCATACTCCCGTACAAGCTTAACATTAAAGCGGAAGGCGGATATCCGGGCTATCTGACCGGCCTTGCGAGGCCTGGCTAACACTCAACTTAGTGCTTGATTGTCCGTCTCAAGAAGGAACTCTTGGTGTTCCAGACAAAAACTAAACTTCTCGAGAGCGAATAACACCGCCAAAGCCTCGCATTCATAGATGGAGTAATTAGCCTCCGCCGACGTAAGCCGACGAGAGGCATAAGCTACAGGACGCCTTTTACCTTGTTGTTCTTGAAGAAGAACGGCGGCAATTCCAGCATGAGAGGCATCACAATGAAAGTCTCATTGAAGTTAGATACTGCAAAACCGGAGGATTAGCGATAGTGGCTTTAATCGCTTCAAAGGCATGCTTCTGCTCGTCCTCCCAAACAAACGGGTGATGCTTCTTACGCAGATCATAAAAAAAGCAATGAACGTACGAAATAAATTGGCCGTGCCAATAAATCTGGTGATGCCCTTTTTATCTTTGGGGGGGAGGACATTGCTTGAGAGCCTTAATACGCTCTTGGTCAATTCTAACACCGTCGGCAGGGACCAGATGTCCTAAAAACGAATACAAAGCCGACTCAGGTTAATCTTATTCGGCTTGACCTTAAGGGCAGCCCTTCAAAGTCTAGAAAAAACCTGATCAAGATGCTCAAGATGGCCAGAGAAAGATTTACTAAATATAACCAAATCATCCAGATAATTATAAACTTAGCTATACTCTAGATCTCCCAGAACATTATACAAAAGACGGGAAAGAACAGCTGGGCCAGTGGCAAGGCCGAAAGGAACTCGAAATAAGTTCTAATCGGTACGGAATGCCATAGCCTCCTTCGAGTGCTCTGCCGGTGGAATTTGATAGTATGCCTCATTAAGTCCAAAACAATAAAGAAGCGCACTCCAGAAAACCAAGTGAAGGATTTGTGGAGGTCGGGCAAGGGAACCGATTCCAGGACGACTTTCTTATTCAGGGCCCTATAATCAACGACAGCTCGAAAATCGCCGTCCTGCCCTTGGCTCAAGGAAGACTGGGGAAGCATAAGGGGAGTAGAATAACTGATAACACCGTCTTCCAACATACGGTCGATTTTATCCCGCAGGATTTTCATCTTAGGAGGAGAAAGCCTGTAGGGCGCTCGGCGCACAGGAATTCTACCCAGAAGACGGATATCATACGCGATGAGAGGCGTAACGCCCAGCCTGTACGGCACAACATCTGGATAACGACTCAACAATTCCCTCATAGACTTACGCTGCAGATCATCTAAGTGGCTAAGATCGATGTTGCCCTCACAGCTGTGCACAGTATGCACCCCACTGCCCTTACGGCAAGCGCAGAATTCAAAACAGTCTCCAGACGAGAACTGAAAGTGAAAGGTACCGGCAGCATAATCAGGTACTAACCCGGTACGATGGATAAAATCACAGCCCAGGATGACCGGTACGCTCAAGTTTTTAGCAATAATATATTCCACCTTGCCTACCAAAGGCAGCTCTTGGCCATTCGCAAGTCTATATGTTTGTGAGACGGGCCTTGGAATCGAAAACCGACACAAATGCCGATACTCCAGGCACCAGCCCTGATCAATGAGAGAAACCGAACTGCCCGGATCAAGCAGGGCACATACGGGTTCGTTGCCAACGCGTGTACAAATATAAGGGAGGGAATGGGTGGCCGATGAGCCAATATCCCTACAATTAGCTGGCCAATTCCTACGACGAGCCGACCCCATCTTCTTTAAACGTCAATTATTAGGACGGGAAGCCCGTTGCTTCGGACACTGGCGAACAAAATGGTCGTCAGCGCCACTGCGAAAACAACTTCGGATCTCGGGTGTTTGCTTCTGTTTAAACGCGGACTCACTAACAATGTCCTGACCATCCATCAAAGCAAGGCGCTGTTTGTTAGCAAACGCGAGAACTGCCGACGTTTGTAAAGATCTTGCAACTAACTCCATGAGGAATCCTTATTCGCAAAGGTAAAACGCGAACCGTCCTGGGGCCGCATCCACTCAGAAAGATGGTCATCAGCCTGAGCTTCCGGGATGCGTATGTCTAATGCGTCGACAGCGATGCGTACTCGGTCAAAATATTGTTCCAAGGTTTCCTGCTACGCCTGCAATTTCCAATGATATTCTTGCTCTAAATGAACGCGCATACGCGCTGACAGTTTTTGCTTTAACACACGTTGCCTAAGCTGCCCTAACGACCCACGTTCCTGCAAGACTTCCGCCCGAAGTATACTCAACCTCCATTTAGTTACCGTGTAAGGTAAGGCTACCAAAACGGGGTGACGAACCTGTAAGCCATTCGCATGAACCTGAAGGCGTACAAGCAACCACAACACCTGCTGAATTTTGGTCACAGAATCCAAGGACAGTTCCTTAATATCCTTAATAAGCAACAATATCGGGTTAGGCAAACGAGCAAACTGATCAGCTAAACTACCTGGTGCCGACTGTATCTCGGCCTCGGGTTCAGATCCAAAACCTCCCCCCTCTAAAGCAAAGTGTGTACGTTAAGTATTTGCTTTTAACCCACTTTATGTAATAATAAACATCAAGTATATTACATTAAAACTATTTGTAATAACCGTATAATACTGTGCTCCAAACATACAATCTCAGAACCTTTTTGCTTAATTCAAGGCCTATGTTTGGTGACAGTAGACTTATTTTTGCGAGGAATGTCCTCTCTCACTTTGCTTGACTGCAGAATTTTTCACTTCGTCTATTACGTGATTTGAGTTTATCGCTGCTCTCCTTTATGCTTCTCATTACGTTTGCCATTCTTCGGTTTACTCTCAGTCCCTGTTCTGAGAGCAAACGACCGTTCACTCCATTCAAAAGTTGCTGCAGTTCTCCTTCACTTTCACTGAGGATAGCAAAGCCATCAGGGAATCTGATCATTGATATTCTTTCACTCTGAATTTTAATCTCACTCCTCAACCTTTCCTTTATTTCCATCATTGCTTCTTCGATGTTTCGATTGAGCAGCAGGAGCGACAGGCTACATCCTTGACATACATCCTTTTTAATCCGAACAACTTTCTCTTGGTCTCCTATTCTTCCCAATCTTGCGGCGCGTCAGAGATACTTGCCATGAGCTGAATGTTTTGATATCAGTGGGTAGTGCCTGCTATTTCCACAGAATGGCACTTCCATTCATTACTTTTATTGCCCTGTGTTTGAGCACGATGCAAAAGTAGTATTTATGTTTGTTTTTTTCACACACAGCTCAGTCACGTGTTCCCTGGTATGACTGGGTTCCGCAACATTCCTTACAGAATATAAGCAACAGTTAGCTGCAACGTACCACCGTGGTATAGAGAATGTCGAGACGAACAATTTAATATACATCTGCGTCCTATGAAGCCGGAAAACACACTCAAATTGACCTACAAAAGTCACTAAGTTAACAGCGCATGCGCGCCGCCAGAGATTTGAAGTGTCTTCTCGCCAGCGGCTTTCGTTAAAATTAGTTCAAAAATGGTTCAAATGGCTTTGAGCACTATGGGACTTAACATCTGAGGTCATCAGTCCCCTAGTACTTAGAACTACTTAAACCCAACTAACATAATGACGTCACACACATCCATGCCCGAGGCAGGATTCGAACCTGCGAGCGTAGCGGTCGCGCGGTTCCAGACTGTACCGCCTAGAACCGCTCGGCGTCCCCGGTCGGCGTTAACATTAGTAAGCTAACCTTTCTTGTGAGAGTAATGAAAGGCAAAGGCCTTTGAACAAATTACAAAGAAACTAGCTACGTTTCTAGTTTCATTTAAACTGTACCCTTACAGGCATGGTTACTTAGGTAAAAAGCCAAGGAACAAAACGACTTAACTGTCGAGTTTACGCTGCCAAATTTACAAAATTGTGCGGTAAATTTTACACAAACATCAGTTTCAAAATCTTTAACTGCACAAGGAAGCTGGTGGCGTAACAGAGCAAGAGGTTATTAAAAATCTCATGCGGCGAATATGCGCTGGGGCTTAGGTGGTTTTTGTAGTCCAGTTTGAGATTGTTTCCCGGTTTAATAGACCACAAGTGTGCTATATAAAATTGCTCATCTCGACTCCCTGAACAACAATGTGGTATGATGGGACGTTATAAATTGTTATCCTTTAGACCCTGTATAGCTGGCTGACGTCAGGATGGTACGCTCCCTGCCTCACGCTGCGGCGGTTCCTGTTAGTACCCCTCACACGTCTGTTTCGAGAGCAGCGCACAGTTCCAGCATGCGCGTCGACCCTGCATTTCTAATCGCATGCATATCCTGTCCTGCTTTGCATATCCTGTTCACCTGTTCTATTCCTATAGGCTCATTCATGCTCTTGTAGCTATGGGAACATGAATTTATATCAGCAGGTAAATGAACAGGTTCGTGTAGAAAACACTGTAAACACCGTTTCCGGGAGCTTCCTGACAACTTCTGTATGAACGAAACGTGTAACCTTAACGATGGAGTCATCTGATTTATGCGGCTAGTTCATACATTGTTGTCTGAAAGCTGGGTGAATTCGTAAATTGCCACTGGAGCTCCACGTTTTCTGAATAAATATACAGAAAGAGATGGGATTTGTTTTAATAATAAATGAATGTGACGTTAGATAGCTACATTTTCCACAGAAGGCATATGTTGAAACAATCTCATGGTTGCTAGCCATCATTACTTAAACGTCGTTTTGACCTAGTGTTGTATAAATGCATACAACAGTAAAATGTTCATCATCTCTTAACAGATTATTAACTAATATGTTGCACCACTTGGCAGTAAAAAGGTAACTATGGTGGCAATAAACAGTAAAAAATAATTAAAAAGGCCTTGTCTTTCTATGCAGTTCTGTGATAAATACGCCCTACCACAGCCAATATTTTACTGCCAATATTTTCCGAGCTACTGAATTTTGACTCTTTTTCTAACGTTATTTCGTAAATAAGACAAACAATCACCCACAAAATTAGCATTTTGATAACCTCATCAGCCATCTCATGTACTCTCATTTTGAAACTGGCACGATTTTCTTTTCCGGCATCCTGTGAACCAGATTATCTCATCAGTTTGGCGGTGTGGTTGATATTTTTTCTGGGGAGGGGGTATGGTTGAGGTTGGGAGGAGATAGCTGAAATGGACTTAACATGAGCTGCGGTACAAATTCTAAGTTCGATCAGAGATTGGATTTTGAACTTCAAGGTTTAAATAACCTCGGCAAGTGATAAGTATCTCTAGACACCGACCTAAAGTATAGAAGTTCCTTAGTCCAGCCTTATAAACTTGAGAACGAAGGTCCTGTGGACCCACTTTATATCTGGTAGTCCAGTGAACTTAGCAGATTGCAACTGGTGTTGGTACGTTCTGACTTTCGCTGTATACCGTTGACAACATGAGACACGTTCAGCACCACTTCAAAACGAGATATAGAATTTGTGAAATGCTAACATATTGGTAGTTTCTCTTTTCTACAAAAATATGGCATATATCGTAATAACCAACAGCATGTTAAATTGTGGTTATTTCAAAGCGGGTAAGATAACTACTTCAAGTCATCAAGGTCTAAATATAACGACATATTCGAAAACCTTCAATTAGGCATTTATTGTTTTCAGTTATTTCTATGTATGATGCTTTCTGCGCAGTAACGTCTTGGTTAGTGTCGAACTGATTACCTTTGATTACAGTTTGTTCTGTACGTAGGTCTGGTAGGTGGTGGCCTGTAGACAGAAACAAAGGCAGAAATGACAACTTGAAAGTGCTACTCTATGATGAAAAGATTTACACTGGAGAGAACTCCTTGGTGGTCCTTAGAAAACCAATCAGAATACTGACAACTTATCAGCAAAAACCCTAAAAGAGCAACCAGTGACGAACACACGATAATATGTCTTTCATTAAATATACTTTCAGCTCGTAAGATGCGCCCACATAAAGGCGCCAACCGCTTGGTATCATAAAGCGAACAGAGTCTCGCAGGGAAAGGCGTTAAATCTTAACATGTACAAAATTCAAGTTTTGTACTTTGGTGCTTCTATGCTTGTCAATGCTTGTCAATACTTGTCTATGCTTGAAACTCAAATCCTTCGTCCATAATGTCGATTGGCTCAATGGCGAACGGAAAGCGATTAATAAAAAGTTTCGCTATTAAGTAAACATGATATTAATAAATTGGCTGTGGGCTGTTTATTCATCTCCTAGGTTAGATTACCGATAAGGGATTATATACTTTCATACCTGTAAGACTAAAGAGAGTGCCGCAGGAGAAAAAGTTTGCATTCCTGGGGGCGAGAGAAATGAGTAATTTTAATCATGAAGGGTCGTATAGACATACGTTTCCTTTTAATGATTGGGGAGTGTAAACTGTTTTTCTTCAGTATTGGTGTTCTTTATTTGGAGGAATGAATGATTACACCCAAATAACACATTTTTTCTGGAAAATACCTTAACAGAATAATAAGAGAGCGATCCGTCGGCTAGACGGATTGCGCTGAACTTCCAGTATTCTTCTTTATGTGTAAAATATTTGTAATTCCCCTAATCTGTGGATTGCTAGTGGTAACAGCTGATCTGACCACTTAGAATTTGTGTGGTTGAATGAAGACTTATGAAGAAAAAAAGCATAGTTAAGCGAGATCAAACGCTGGGTTGTAACATAGGCACAGTTACCCCAGTAAGCAGTTGATCTCTAACCTGATAGATAACATCAACTTGTTCTTCTTCTTTCACGGAGTTGTTGATTCGCCTGTTATGTTCACAGAGGAAGTTGTTGTCAACATTCCCTTCGTTACCCAGTGTCACTTTTATCATTCTGTCTGTATGATAAAGCTTCTTTTAGAATTCTTCTTTATACATTCCCTCGAACTGTGAAACCTATCGTTCACTACTTTCGTCGATTCTATCTTCTGTTTTCCCCATCCATTGTCATTTTCAAGACCGTCCGGCCTATGTGCTGCCTTTTGCGGACCTCAGGAATCTTATTTCAGGTCCCTGTATCTTACTGTTGTGTCATCATCACACACATCACTGAACCTAAGGCAAAACTGGTACAGTCATCACTTTGCAAAACTTCATTCTTCTTCCGTCGTTTTCCTTCATAATGTTCTTCGGATTGTTCCACATGCGGCTTGTAGTTCAGTTTGTTATCGATATCAAGCTCAATGTCATACGTCGTGTCACAGCCAAAGTATTGCCGGATAGGTCTGTTATTAAGTGCTGATTTTGTTCAGACTGAATATCATCCAAAAAACCGTAGACTTTAGTGCAGAGATTTTCATGTTATACCCAATGCATAACATACAAAATTGTTGAGGTGTCCGTGACTACTTGTTGAAGTATGACCTCTTTGATTTTGACTAGGGATGTCGTTTGTAGGAAGTGTTTATCAACAGAAATGGAGTTTTAAAATCACGTCATTCTTTCTGAAACACCTAGCATTAGTAAGAACTCACATGTAAAATAATTAACGAAAGAAAATCATTTCAAGATGATACTGAAATTGTAAAGGCGTTTATGACGAATATTTGCGAAAGTTTTTTCTGGGAAAGACCTTCGCTTTCGTCCACTGCAACATTACTCTATACCGCTGTACCATTCCGCATTGATACCGACATTATGAGAGAAAGCCCCAACGAGAGTGCGTGTGTATTAGTTGCCAATGAGAATGTGTGATTGTCACTCGAAAACGGTCTGCACTATACGTAGTCTCTGCACGACGGCTGGCCCATGGTAGTTTGTTGCCTGCACTAGCATACGGCCGTGTGATTCAGATACGTCAATTACTGAAAATATATTCGAACCTATATCCCAGCGCCCCTCTCACAGTTGTAGTGTAACACTAACGTCTCGCTGCACGCAGCAGACATCGGTCGCAGGTGCCAAAGAAAGACAATAGCGTCTGATTTGGCGTGATTCCGTCGCTTAGCGGCCGCACTGAATACTGACTTGGCGGCGTGCCCCTCCATGAACGCGATTGGCAAGTGCGGTATAAGAACAACGGGACGCGTAACGCCGCCACTACGCACAGTGGCACCGGCGCCCGCTGACCGAAGCGACACGGCGCCTGTCCTCGACACCATGGCCGGCTGGCCCCTCGTAGCTGCCGCCTTCCTGTGCGCCAGCGCTGTCCAGTGTGTGCCCGTGGAGCAGACGACCGCCGCGACAGCCATAACGGAACCCGGTCACAGTTTTGGACAGCCCGGTGCGGATGGAGAGGTGGGACTGCCAGTGAGTGAAGACGGTGTGTCCTCTAATGCAGTGAGACGACGAAATGGCGCGGAATCGGCGGAGGAAAACAGGATAGAGCCGACCACTCGGGAGCGTCTGGTTATGCAGAGACTGGGCGTGAGGTGCTCCGGCGGAGACATCCTCTCCTGCTTCATGGTGGAGCTCACCGACTACTTTGACGGCTTCATGGCCAGGAGTAATGTGAACCTGCTGCCTGGCGTCAATCTCACCCAGGTGAGGATTCTTCACTCGTCGATTGGGCGAATACCTGTGGACAGAGGAGAGACCAAGGCAGTTTTGGTAGAAAGCGAACGCAGAATCCGGATGTTTTATGCGAATGGATCACGTTTTAGTAGTGTATTTACTTCTCAGAACTGACATGCACAGGGTTTTTAACGCGATTCTTTCGGTGTGTTAACTATTGTCTTTAATTTTTAACTATTGTTAAACGTACTACGACGTGGTTCACCTTTAGGTTACGCTCGTTACTTACAAATGAATTGTTTGATTATATTTCAAACTGGTTTTCACGTGTCTGTAACTCAGTGATTTTATATAACTGCGTAGGCTTCTGCGGCCAGATTCAGTCGACATTCGGGCACGGTTACAGGGGCTTCTCCTGGGTTTGCTGGTGACCCAGTATGACGCCGTAATATACTCACAAAACTTTTATGTGCGTCGTCACCGGTCTTACTTTAGGTTATCAGTAGTGCTTCCCGAACGATATGGCTTTGCGTTTACAATCCTTCTTATTAACTTAGAGAACGATATTGGAAAACCGCTAATAGGTACACATGTCGAGTGGCTGTATGAAGGCTAATTAGTATCTTCACCCCATGAAACCTGATAATCTATGTGCGATAGTGTAAATAGTATGCGTTATCAGCGCCGTAACCACTGCTGCCCTTTTCTACTTTCTCTAGATGTTGGTCCTTCAACATTTACTGATTCACTATAGGAACCCAGTGCGTGTGATCCTTTATCACTTTTCATTGTACGTGCGCACTATACACATTGGATGCGCAACTATTTTCACTTAATTCACAACTATTGACGAATGTTCCTGATTATTGGTTGAAAATCATCTACGATTTTCCTTTTTTAGTATCAAGTTGTTTAGGATGAATAATTTTATCACTCACCCTTGTCATTTCCGAATCGATGGAATGTGTAAAAGTGTATAAGGGGAGAAGAATTCATTTAATCCAAACATGGCTTGACAAGAAATCTATTGAGATTATCTTACTATTTGATGCGCTCGTAATAAGAAGTTTCACGACACGAGGATCATACATCATAACTAATGACCGCCAATAGTTTCTTCATCCAAAGAATAGTTCCCTTTTTACTTCAACACTACGTCACAAAAGACATTATTGCATGAATGTTTATGTATGAACCGAGTCAAGTTCTTTGTTAGTTCTCGTCGAAAACTGGTGATTAAGTATATTGTTAGTAGTACTCAATATTAACTGTTTCAGAAAGGTCACGATTCCATTTGTCGACTTGCGTGTAGGACAGACTTTATGTTTCAATTGCTAAGACATTTGTCTGTAACGTCGTTTTCATTTCACTAGACTACTGAAATCAAAATTTCAGGGTTAACTATTTGCATAAGAGTGTTTAGTCATGTACAAGAACGTAAATAGCAGGATCTTTTTATATCACCCTTGAAAAACTTTACACTTTTAAATTTCATTTATATTTTTAATTTCTGTGTTTATTTTTTTCTCAGGGTCTATGGATCGATGTGAGCCAAAATTACCTGGGCATGGAAGGAGTTCCCAGAGCACAGATCACACATGAAAAAATTAGAAAAAGTGTGTTAACACATTACAACGAAAAGTTCTAAATTATTGCGAGCACTGGATTAAGAATAAAAGGCCGTTGCTCTAAAGGCCTTTCAACATTCAGATTTTAAAATCTAGGGTCTATTAGGTATAGTTATTAATACTGCTACTGCAAAATTCTGAAGTTCTTAGAAAGAGTTGTCCCATGTGTCGTATATGTCGCCCGAATTTCTGGCGGCTAGATGCGGCGTATGGCGCGAGTGCAAAAGCGCTATCTGAGCAGTCAGTTACAGTCAGCTGTGCGGATAGAGAACCGGCTTGGGACGAATGGGTCGTAGCGTATCTGAGATTACACGTGAATTGGGATCACATATACCTAGGCTGCATGTTAAACATCGCAGAGACAATATTTCCATTTGCGTAAATCACACAAGTGTTTGACGAACCGGTGTCACATCGCTTCCACATAGCCATACGGCGTGGATCGACGGTCTGCTAAACAGTGAGTCAGAATATCGGCAATCTGAATGTGGGACGTCAAGGACAGGTTTCTGCTACGATTGTACATCGCATAGGCTCCAGCAGCTCCTACCGACAACCCTCGTATTTTGTTGCCCATTACCATTTCCCAGACCGAGCGAGGTGGCGCAGTGGTTAGCACACTGGACTCGCCTTCGGGAGGACGACGGTTCAATCCCGTCTCCGGCCATCCTGATTTAGGTTTTCCGTGATTTCCTTAAAATCGTTTCAGGCAAATGCCTTGATGGTTCCTTTGAAAGGGCACGGCCGATTTCCATCCCAATCCTTCCCTAACCCCGAGCTTGCGCTCCGTCTCTAATGACCTCTTTGTCGACGGGACGTTAAACACTAACCACCACCACCACCATTTCCCATTAGTGTAGAGCAGACATTTCTGTGCAACGGCATGGGAAGTGTTACCCATCGGCAAATATATGTTTAGTGTTCACTGAGTTAATACTGCAGTTTCTTTTTAAAACGTTCGTTTAATTAAGCACAAATCCCGCGAGGGAGTATATACTGATGAAATACCTGAACAGCGAAACGCACAAAATTTACAAAATAATAGCCCAGATTGTTCTGATCATCCGTTTATGAGCTAAGATCATGCGGATTTCAGAGGTAAGAAAGGAATAGGTTGACAGTTAGATGTATAAACAGAGCAAGAGTGAGAAACTGCTGCCATTACCAGGAAATTGTTCATTGTTGCGTTTTGGTGTTCCGCTGTTTATGCGATCTCGAAATGTATTATCCTTACACCGTTCCAAGTTTATTCAAACTGATCAACTCATCTGCACTGGACGTGCAGTTTATTATAGACGAATTTCTACACGCCGCCGGAACATGTTGAGTCCGAGAAATGACACAAAAGTAGCTACAGTGATGATGTAGTATATTCATTTAGTGGTGCTCACCTGCACAATAGTCCACACACCTCGGCATTCGTTGCTTCTATTCCTCAAAATATTTTTATTACGTGTCACTTCCGTGAGGAGACACTGGTGCCCAATCGTTTCTGCCCTCTCGTGCAACGCAAGATCACGTGTGTAGCAAACTGCTCGTACACTGCAGCTGACTGGTCGATTTTGAAGAAACTTGTACCGACATAACGTTACAGTTCACTAAGATGCCACGACAGCCTGTTCCGTAGTATAGAGAATTTCGCGCGCAAATGCTCTAGCGATTAGACTCAGTAGATCTCTCTCAGCTTTACTTCTGCCAGTACCTAATCTCGTAACTTCGAAGTTTCACAGCTCTCCTGGAAATCTTTTGGGCCTAGGACTTCGAGAAGAAAGGAAACTATATCTCTGGCTGTAGACAAGCCATGTCTCGGTGATATCCTTTCTTCGAGGACTGTTAGTCTCGCGAGGTATACAGGAGATTTTCTGTGAAATTTGGACTTACTGGCAGAACTAAAACTAAAATGCTTTTGGATAGGTCAATCGAAAGAGCACTTGCCTGCGAAAGGCAAAGGCCCTAGCTTCGAATCCTGTTTCGGCACACATTTTCAATCTGCCAGGAACTTTCAGTTCAACGGTAACGCTCGATGTCAGGCATGGTGGTCTAGCGGTAAAGCGCATGCTCAGAAACCGAGAGGTCCCAGAATCGAATTCCGGTCAGACCCAGGAAACTCTGTCTGTGTTTAACCTAACATCCACTTCTCAACAGTCTTAGGAGTCGCCACACAAGACTCATAATTCCTATTACATGTTAACCTGTAGGTCCTCTCTCTCCAGACTGGCCCCAGTCATTCAGTCACACGGTATAATATACTTAATACCATAAGTATTGATTATTTTTACCAATTACCTCTTGAATACGCAGTGTTGCCCACTGATATGGTGGTCGAGTAAAAATGGGTGAATTAAAAAATGATATGCATTTCATTGTCAAGGGCAGTAGCTAGACTACTTGTGGGAAATAGAGCAGTACTTAGTTTTAGCACTCGATCGTTAATTTTTGTACTTCCAAGAAAACTTTTCATACCGGTTATGACTATAGGAGACCTGCCACCATTCCTGGGTCACCGCAACAGTCTCAGCACTAGCAACTAGTGCTTGCTGTTGTTTCGCGTGCACGCTGTTACACGGGTACCCGTTCCACAGGTGTGGCCACAGCAGCCGCTCAACTCCAGCGAGGAAGAGCCGGCCGCGACCTCGCGGTCTGACGGCGACTCCGGCCCGTCGCTGCTGCAGCTGATCGGCCGGAAGGTGTGGGCGTTCGCACGCAGCCACGTGCTCAGCCTCGACTTGCGGCCCGTGGCGGACTTCGTGCAGGAAGCGCGTACGCGCGGCTTCCTTCGGAGCCTAGAGCAGGCAATCGGGGCAGGTAGGTTCCGGTCACAACACGTCTGCAACTGCGTTGTCATCGTTTTTGTCGTGCCCTGATCTAATGTACGCGACAGTCAGACAGTCAACATGAAAGTAACTTATTGGAGCAGGTTCAGTTTAGGTGTCTACTCAGAGGTGCAAGGAAGCAGGATTGCTTCAAACAGTCAGTCCACCTCAGGTAAACTATTGCATCTAAATGAAAAATATATAAATAAAGGAAAACTCATTTTTCTAATGACACTCCGCATCGAAAAATATTCATAGTCTAGGGGAGAATATTTTTCAGCTTATATTATTTTATTTTATCCGTTAGAAATATTAGCGATAGTCTGTGGCTTTAAACCAGTCGATTTGTATATAAAATAACTTTTCTACTTCCATTGACGATTACCTTTCTATTTACATTTTGCACGAAGCATTTCGGGAAATGATTTCCTTTTTCAAGTGAGTCTGTAATATGTTCTGACATTTTATTCGTGATGATTTCAATGCGTGAGGTGCTGCATTGTTCTTTAAATATAACAAACAAATGCACTGTTCTGTAAATACAACAGACCATTGCAGTACCTCACATGACGATAATGTCAGGAATTAAATGATATAACACACGAAAAACGTTCTTGAAAATAGGCATCATTTCCCGAAACGAGTCGTGAAACACATAAAAAGATAATCGTGGCTGGCAGTAGGAAAGTATTTTATAAACAAAGCCTTTTACGTTGTTTTAAGTAGGTGACGATTTACAACTTCTAAATATTTGTGAAGAAACATTATTTGCACGTTAACTGTGAGTCGTTTTACTATAAACAAACAGCTTCGGTCAAACAACGGATCTTATTTAGGCATGAAATGACATCTATTATGGGACTGTCACATCGTGAGACCTGCATCAAAGCGATGGCAAACGGGGAAGTGCCCAGCACACACCTAAGGTTATAGGTTAACATATTACTTTAAGTGTTGGCTGCTTTCCCGCATACTTTCTCTTTGCTACATGTTGTATTTAGAATTGATGTAGATACATGTTATCATAATCTGACTTATGTCCTGTAATTGATGTTTTACACCCGATGACCGAATCTCATCATTTGTAATAAAGTGGCATACAGCTACTATGCAAATCTCGATTTTTCAAAAATTTGTCTGTTTCTCAGACGGACCATGTGGAATACGATGTTTTTGAATTTCCGAGTGCGAGGAGCTGGTCAACAGGTAACGCTCTTCACGGAATGGCAAAGCCATTTCTTCTTTTCCCATTTACATATCAGTCATACACTTATTGTTTTTTACTTCTCAGTCTGATCAGTCTCAGACTGATTTGATACTATCCTTCATCTTTTCCTATTTTATGCTAATTTTTTCATCCTGACATAACTACCATAGCCAGCATCTTCCATAATGTAATTATTACAGTTTGTCTCCGCTGTTTTTCTCCTCAACTGATGTTTTCCATGGATAAGTTTAGTGTTACTACACGCCGCAGTGGGTATCCCAGCACCTGTGTCTTCTTCAAGCATTTTTTTTTTCATAATTTCTTTACTCGTCTTTTCTTCTTGATATCTCTTCATTCCTTATCTTATTTGTCGACTTACTTTATAATATTCTTCTATTTTACCGCGTTCCAAATGCTTCCGGTTTCCTCATCTGTCTCTTCTTTTCTTCTTCTTCTTTGACTTCATTATTAACTTCTTGTGAATTTGTAGAAAAACGAAAACAACAAGGGCTGAATTTCTGGATATACTGTAAAATGCATCTAAGGACCCACGATGAAGGAAGCATATATTTTAATGTCCCGTCGACGACGAAACCAATAGAGATGGGGCACTAGGTCCGATGGTGAAGGAAATCAGTCGTTTCTTCTTTAATGAACGAAGACTGAGAGTGCCCTTACGTGACTTAGGAAATTCACGGGAAACCGTAATCTGAATGGACGGTTCTCTATTTTTAATAGACAGATTGATGACTGTGCCCAAAGCACAGCGCTGCATCATGTCTTGGCATTGCTCCATTATTGTAGCTCATCATGTGTGCGGCGTGACAATGGATGTCGAAAATACATAACGTATTTTTTACACCAGACATACAGTACAATTAACAAGATACAATAAACATTTTGCAACTGAATACTGAATGATGACCTGTGCAGTATATTGCGGATTGGCGAAAAAACAGTTAATAGCCCCAACAATGTCAGAATTAACGAAAACACACCAAGGAAGAATATAGCAATAAAATGACAATAAGGATATGGAACTCTAAATAAGGAAGCATATTTTACAGCATTAGACAAAATGTATTTTACTTGGTCTCCGAGACATACAGCGAGTTGGACTCATCACTACGTTTCGTAGAGTCCCTTGCTGCCTTTTTCTGTCTGTATTTCAAGACCAGCTGCATTTTTCTGTCTGTATTTCAAGACCAATCTCATGAACTAGTGTAAGAATTTTGATACGATTTTCACTGACAGATAGACTCATTCAAGAGGAAGGTTTTTATGTATAATTCACAAATTGTTTGAACTATGATCATGTTTGTCGATTATGTCGTGCTTACTGAGAACTTTCCTGACGTACGCTGTTTAAATAATTTACATCATCATAGAATTTCTAGTTAAAATTCAGTTACCTAAAGTAGTTCCCTGAATTTTAATCATAACTGTAGGCAGTGGTAAATAAAATTGTCCCCTCATTACACAATCTGTCCGCCATAGTTATTTTGCGAAGGCGGGACGGGTCGCTAGTTTTGTATAAATTCAGTTGATAGTTGACTGTTAATGTCTCATACGAACAGCGGGGCCAACAACCCTAGAACTTCCTTTGATGGAAATTTTCGTACCATTTTTGCAGACATTGTGACTGTAACGAAAACCTGAGTCGTTCATTTACATTACTTTAAACCAGGGTTGGTCAACTTCTTTGTCTCCGCTAACTGTTGTATTTCTGTACGTAGTACAATTATATAACAGTCCACAAGTTCCACAGCAGTGGTGAGTTATAAAGTCGAGGAGTAACCTTACTTCATAAAATTTACGAGTATAAAGCAGAGTTGCAATAAGTAAAAGTATCTCGTAATAATTACTTAATAACTACTATGTCAAAATTTCATGAAAACATAATAAAAATGTTCTCAAAACCCATACCACCTACCTCCCATTACAAAGGCTGGAACGCCCACTAGTGGGTAGAGGGTACCAGGCTGACAACCACTGCTGTAAACTACATGTAACGAATTTCAGCTTCACATGAAAAGTCCTTGAGGTTTGTGCTATTTTATGGTCTAATAAGGCATAAAAAATTCGGCTCACTTTTATCTCTCAAAAACATGAAGTTTGTAATGTACACTTAAAAACGAATAGGTTTTTGAAAAACCCAAACGGCCAAAATTGAATTTTTGAGGATATGCGCTCGGTTCCGGGAATAAGTACAGCATCATGGACTAGGTGCTTCCGGTAACACATTTAAAATTTAGTGAGGTATGTTGTGTCATGCTGAAAAATTCCTACATTTAGAATAACCGTTAACTACGACTGAAAGGAATAATCAGCTGTACCAATATTTCATGGAGATAATGTGGGCTATGGACCATAATACAGTAGTGAAAAATGAAAAAGGAGCTCTCTCAAGTAATGACAGCTACATGATTATTCGCTCGAGATAGCCTACCTGTTGTCAACTGTAACTAATCACAGTAACCGTCATAAATGTCAGTGGGTAGATTGGTCAGGCAAACAATTTTAGTATGTCGTGCAGCTTCTATAGCGTCAAAGTGGTCCTGTGAATTATGCATAGAAACCATCACAGGGGTGTTGTAGGTCATCTTGGGAGTGTCGTAAGATACTTGTTTAATGACCTTGTACGGTGAGACTGCACTTTTCCAGCAATTCAGTTAAAGTTGAACTGGGCTCAGTGTTTTAATTCTCAGCATGTCGCTCCTACTCCATCTATATTACTGTCTTTGCTGGCCTGTGGAGGCGTACCCCTTGTACTTTCCCGTCGCATTATAGGAATAATTATTGTGAAAGTACATTTGGCATGAATCTGGCACTGCTATTCAAACAACCTGGAGACAGGCTAGGTAATCACATTGTTGGATTTCGTGACGTGATTGTTCGGGATGGTGTTCTAATGGGGGATGGGAAGACAAATGGTTCAAATGGCTCTGAGCACTATGGGACTTAACAGCGAAGGTCATCAGTCCCCTAGAACTTAGAACTACTTAAACCTAACTAACCTAAGGACATCACACACATCCATGCCCGAGGCAGGATTCGAACCTGAGACCGTAGCGGTCGCGCGGTTCCAGACTGACGCGCGTAGAACCGCTCGGCCACACTGGCCGGCGATGGGAAGACAGCATTGCGATACTGACGGGAGGAGCATGTATTCGTAAAGTGTATTCGTAGAGCTACAACAACGAAACTAAATGTATGAGGGATAGTCGTAAAGTATTTACTATTACCTCGAAAAAATAAAGTTATGGAAATATTGTTTTTTGTCTGAACGTTCATGTCAGCAGTGCTAGAACGTAGGCAACTACTCGTACCTCTGTTTTTTGGTGCATGCCGTCAGACGAACCAAAACGTAACGACGCAACCCATTGACGATATGCAATCGAGGCGGCGCAGTTGTTAGCACACTGGTCTCGCATCTGAGAGGATGACGATTCAAATCCGCGCCCGACTATCCAGGTTTAGACTTTCTCTGATTTCCCTGAATCGCTCCAGACATATTCCATGATAATTCCATTAAAAGAAAACGGCCGATTTGGATCCCCATCCTTGATGCAAACCGATCTTGTGCTCCGTCTCTAAAGAGCTCCCTGTGGACGGGACGTTAAACCGTAATCTTCCTTCCTTTGTGTGGTAATTCTGTTTCGGCAGAAATGTTGCAGGTGAGTCAAGTTCATCCAGATTGGTAAGGATTTTATCTGGAGTGGCACCAGTACACCTGCAAAATTTCCCCTGAATAACCGCACTTGTGTTGCTCCAATTTTGTTTTGGCTGTTATGGCGGCGTGAGGCGGTACTGTGGCGCGGGGTTGTCAGTGTTTACCAAGACTGTAGAAAAAAAATTAATTATCTAACTTTATCTTTTTGAGATGATAATTAGAACTTTTGGAGTGTCTCTTCACACTTCGGGTGTATTCCAGGGGTGTGCGTGCGTAATACTCGGAACGGTTTTCCTGGCACTCACATTTACCCGTATTATTGCACGTACCCTTGAGCAAACAGTAATGTGCTGCAGTTTAACTAAAAAAGATCATCAATTTCCACCCAGTACATTAACGTAAACATGGTTCCTACAGCACCACTTCTGGTCTTCATCGACTCTCCGTTTACAGTCTGTGATCAGGTGCTATACGGCGTGGAGTTCGTACGTCTCATTATACAAGCAATAATACACCGAATGCGTTTTACGTTACCAGGTCGCAGCGAGAAGCTCACCGTCGGCGGTATCGACTTACCGATCGGCAGCAGTGACAGCGGGAGCGATGACGATGACGACGACGACGACGACAACGACAAAGACAACAGCACGAGGACGACGATGACGGCGATCGTGCTGAAGACGGTGGTGCTGGGCGTGCTGGCGCTCAAGGTGATGGCCGTGCTCATCGCCAAGGTGGCCGTCATCATGAAGGTGACGGCAGCCGCCGCCGTGCTCGCGCTCCTCTTCTTCCACGGCTTCCAGAAGGACATCTCCTACCAGGTGGGCCGCGGCAGCCTCAGCGTACCAGCAAAGCCGTCAGCCACTTAGAACTGTATCACATTATTACGTAACTTTCTCCTTGTTTGCTCCCCAATCGTACTCACCTGTAGAAAACTTAATAGTAAGAAACCTATTTTACAGCTACTCTATTAATCAAAGTTAGTGATTTGATGTGTATGCAGAATGAAGCTGTGAACTAAAATTTGTACCAAGGCCAAGATTCGAGTACAGGTCTCCTAGCCGGCCGGAGAGGCCGAGCGGTTCCAGGCGCTACAGTCTGGAACCGCGCGACCGCTACGGTCACAGGTTCGAATCCTGCCTTGGGCATGGATGTGTGTGATGTCCTTAGGTTGGCTAGGTTTAAGTAGTTGTAAGTTCTAGGGGACTGATGACCTCAGAAGTTAAGTCCCATAGTGCTCAGAGCCATTTTTTGGTAGCATTTCGAACAGTGTCTTGACAGCAGAGTGTGATGTGTGTGTGTGTGTGTGTTTCTGTTTTTGCCTTTTATAGCACTATTCCTGAGTAGACAAAAGAGCTAAAGATTTTTATACTACAGCTGCTTGGCCTTATTGGTTAGCATCCGTGAAGAACTGTTACTATATTTAACAATTATAGATCTAAAAGCCCTCTACCTTCGTTATTACTCCAAATTCGGGGCTCACAGTAGAGAGAATCTCGCAAGAAGCCGAAAGTAGCTTCAAACAGTGTTCTTCGCTTGGTTGACTTCAAGTCAACACACACTTCATTGGAGTTGTCATCATTAACTAATATATGGAAACTGTAAACTTAGTTCTCATTGCGTTAGGTCACCATCGATCCCATTTACAGGATGAGCTCTAGACTTATCATTCATACTATGCAGTAAGGAAAAATGTGGACTGGAATAAACAATGTATGCTGTGAAGAATACTAAGACCGCAGACTCGAGTAGAAAAATTCACTCTACGCGATGGTCTACCGGTTTTGGCCAAACATGTTTGCTAGTTGACAATCTGAATTGCAACGTTTGTTTAAAATTAAGGAATGTTTAGTCTTGATGAGTCTGAAAATCATGCTGAAGCACGAGCGGAAATAATTATCGTAGCTTTTCGTTCAGTGACATAACAGACCCACTTGATTGAAAATGCAATGTACAGTTGTATGTAGTTGTGTAACGCACGAAAGAGTTGTATAGCAGCAGCAGAAGATATGAGATTTTGTTTTCTCGTCCGCTTATAGCCGATGATACACGCTGTAGCATTTCTACGAAGAAAACTTTCAATCACGAGGTTCACTATAGAAAGTTTTCACCAAAAATATTTTTCCTTATACATATCAGACTTCTTTGCATTTATAAAACTTGCAGGCAAGTTAGTCTATAGGAACTTATGTTAACTAACCCACAACTTATCTGTACACAACATTCTGTCGTACTTGTATTGGATCGTCTCTATGAGAGCAATGCACCACATTCGCTGACCCATGTGGCACCTTTGTGTTAGGGAATACATCTGGCGCATTGCCCACCATAAGCACGAACCTTTTGAGGCCGAAGATACTCTGTCTGATAAGTGATGTGTGACGTAGCATAGGCTTCGAGGGTTAGAGCCAAAGTGGATTCTGTGCTGGTTGTACATCTAACGCTTGGTCGTAGTAAGTTGTTGATTTGTCCTGTTATACGGTGACGATTGTTTCCACTCCCAAAAAGTCTTCTTCATATACACAAAATGAACGGCGAAATGCAGCTCCCACCTCATCTGCCGCGCGGGTTGGCCGCGCGGTCTGGGGCGTCATGTCACGGTCCCCGCGGCTCCCCCCGCCGGAGGTTTGGTTCCTCCCTCGGGCATGGGTGTGTATGTCGTCTTTAGAGTAAGTTAGTTTAAGTTAGATTAAGCAGTGAGTAAGCTTAGGGACCAATGACCTCAGTAGTTTGGTCCCATAAGATCTTACCACAAATTCCCTTTCCATCTGCTTCTATAATAAAAGTGTTTTCTTGTATCTCCTCTAAACACTCTAAAATTTTGTAGACGTCGATTTTGTACAGCCTTCATAATTTATCCACCACGTCGCGTGCTCGCAACACCTCCACACTATATTCAGTCTCGCTGCGGCCAGTGGTCGCAATGTTTCGGTTCATCGATGTGTGTTACTTGTCATATTCTAATTCACTATGAAATTATAGACAACATGCAGCCTCAACAATCCAATCAAAGACTACTGTCTACTTAGCTTCCTTCAGGCAAAATAAGTGGTCCTATGCTGTTGTATCACGAATACAACGTGCTCTGTGGAAGGCACTACCGAGACAGTGTCGCCATGACGCTAGAAATGGCTCGCGGGTATCCAATTCTCGTCAACCATTTACAAGTAAATATGGTATAATTTTCTTTGTGTACACGAAGGATATCTGTAAGTTCTGGGAACGTCGCTCAAAGTGGGCAGATGTAAACTGTGTCCCTAACAAACTGGTGCAGGAAGAAATCTCTGTGGGAGATACAGGAAGCACTGTGAGTATCAGCAGTAGATGTCCCCTTTGGTCGATGTTTGACCACTCTAATAAGTGAAAGAAAACGAGCGCCTCTGCTCCTTCTGTTGGATCGTGTGGCATTAACGTTCTATGTTCAGATACTTTAGTCCCATTGCAGTTTGTAAGAAAAAAGTACTGGCTGAACTCAGGTCGTTTGCAAGCAGTACAAAACACTTTGGATGTCACATGCAGTATCAGAGACGACATGGGGTTTCTGGGCACAGTTCACCCAGGAACTGTAGCTGTCTGTGTTTTTAGACAGATGGAATAATACTGCTTCTTCCCTCATGATGCTTCATTGTTACAAACCATCATCGTGTTCGGCAACAGTTATGATTATTAAAAAAGCCTCAAGGAGACAACAGACCGAATTCCTAAGACTCTTGCAGTTAGTAGGAGAAGCTGTGCTGACAGCTGTAACTGTTGTCTGATTCTTCACATTGGTTTCTGTGATCATCGTACAAACTGTCACGTAGATCATCATTTACAACAGGTCGCTTTGGCGACCTTCTTTTTGATCGCAAATGCATACTCCGTACCAAAATTCTTCTAACCATCGTCGATTTGGTGTTGCGGTGATGACATCCAAATTCCCTTGAATGTACTGAAGCAATGGTGGTAGCTCCCATAGCAGCAGCTGCAGTGTATCAGAGTACCATGACTTGACACAGCTTCTTAAGGGAAGGAACTTAGTAGCTTTAGCTTCAACTCTTGTATTTCATGCCGAGATGTTGGCCGAGTTGGTAACCCTTATCTCCCAGCTGTCATTAAAACAAAGGAGCTTTCCGCCTTGGCAGGATCTTCTCGTGAAATTTCAGTCACAAACTTTCTCCTCAGAGTGTGAAAATGTTTCGCTGCGCCCACCTGCATAGAGAGAAATGATCACCATAACAAAATAAGCGAATTAAAACTCGCACGAGAAATTTAAGTGTTCGTTTTCCCCACGCACAGTTCGAGAGTGAGCAGTAGAGGAGTAGTTGAAAGGCGCTACGATAAACCCACTGCCAGACACTTAATTGTGAATTGCAAAGTAATCATGTACATGTGGCTGTAGATGAATTTCAGCAATATCGTCCTTTCTACGAATTCATACTCATTCAGAACACCACTATATAGAGCGGTCAGATGTTTTCCACTAAGGACACAAACCACTGTAGGAGCTAAAACAAAATTTGATCCTGGATCCCTGTCTCTGGTAAGCCGTAGGCTACCAATTACGAAATGATAATACGCGCATAAACTTACTCGTGGTCTAGGGCTAGCATCTTTAGTTACTAACAAAAACATCATCGGCCCTGGGTAAATTCTGACCAATAATCAGGATTGGCGAACGAAGACTTCCGGCATAAAAACTCACCCTCATTCTGGCAACGGCATTGTCAAAGAGAGTGGAGGAAGGACGAAGGTTCAGAACACTCTTTGTCTTTGGGACAGGCGGAAGAATCAGAAATGATGAACTCCATGACGATGAAGACGGCAATGGAAACCACTGCATTAAAGATATATAACGTGCATCCACAGGACATTTGGTCTCCAAATGAAAAAGTGTCATGATGACCTCTCCATTGGCAAAAGATTTCGGAATGGACCCCATTCGCATCTCAGGGAGAGGACTGCTAAGGGGGTGGTGACGATGAGAAAAAGATTGGATAACCAACAAAATGGTAATATGTGGAATGTCAGAAGCTTGAACGTGGTAATGCAAACGCTCCCTCTATATAAAGTAGGGGTCTGTGAAGTGAAATGCAAAGAAGACAAGGATTTCTGGTTAGATGAGTATAGGGTAATATCAACAGCAGCAGAAAGTGCTATAAAACGGAGTGGTGTTCGTTATGTATAGGAAGTCAGGGCAGAGAGTATGTACAGTGAACAGTTCAGTGATATGGTTATCCTTACCAGAGTCGGCAGTAAAGCAACACAGACGACGATAGTCCAGGTTTACATGTCAACTTCACAAGCTGAACAGATAGAGAAAGTATATGACATTATTGAAAGGGTAATAGAGTACATAAAGGGAGAAGAAAATCTAATAATCATGGGGGACTGGAATGCAGTTGTTGGGGAAGGAGAAGAAGAAAAAGTTACAGGAGGATGTGGGCTTGGGGTAAGGAATGGGACAGAAGAAAGTCTAACTGGGTTCTCTAATAAATTTCAGCTAGTAACAGCGAATATTCCGTTCAAGAATCACAAGAGGTGTAGGTACACTTGGAAAGGACGGGTGATACGGAAGATTTCAGTTAGATTACATCATGATAAGATAGAAATTCCGGAATCAGATACCGGATTATGATCTGTACCCATGAATAGATAAGGATTCAGATCACAATGTATTAGTTATGAACAGTAGGCTCTAGTTCAAGACAATAGTCAGGAAGGATCAATACGCAAAGAAGTGGGATACGGAAGGACTAAGGAATGACGAGATACGCTTGAAGTTCTCTAAGGCTATAAATACAACAATAAGGAATATCTCAGTAGGCAGTGGAGTTGAAGGGGAATGGACATTTCAAAAAAGAGCAGTCACAGAAGTTGGAAAGAAAAGCATAGTTTCAAAGAAGTCAACAGCGAAGAAACAGTGGGTAACAGAAGAAGTACTTCACTTGATCGATGAAAGGAGGAAGTTCAAAAGCGTTCAGGGAAATTCAGGAATACAGAAATGCAAGTCTCTGAGGTATGAAATAAATAGGAAGTGCAGTAAAGCTGAGACAATATGGCTACGTGAGAAATGTGAAGAAATCGAAAAAGAAATGATTGTCGGATGGACTGACTCAGCATATAGGAAAGTCTAAACAACTTTCGATGAAATTAAAAGTGAGGGTGGTAACATTGATAGTTCAACGGGAATTCCACTGTGAAATGCAGAGAAGAGAGCTGATAGTTGGAAAGAGTACATTTAAGGGCTCTGTGAGAGGGAATATTTATCTCATGTGATAGAGAAGAAACTGGAGTCGATTTATAAGAGATAGGAGATTCAGTATTAGAATCAGAATTTAAGGAGCTTTGGAGGACTTAAGATCAAATAAGGCAGATGGGATAGACAACATTCCACCAGAATTTCTAAAATCATTGGGGGAAGTGGCAACAAAACGACTATTCTCGTTGGTGTGTTGAATGTTTGAGTCTGGCGACATACCATCTGTGTGTCGGAAGAATATCATCTACACGATTCCGAAGACTGCAAGAGCTGACAAGTGCCAGAATTATCGCACAATCAACTTAGCACCTCATTCATCCAAGTTGCTGAGAAGACTAATATACAGAAAAGTAGAAAAGAAAATTGAAGATGTTTTGGGTGAAAATCAGTTTAGCTTTAGGAACGTTAAAGGCGCCAGAGAGGCAATTCTGATGTTGCGGTTGATAATGGTAGAAAAACCAAAGAAAAATCAAGACACATTCACAGGATTTGTCGTCCTTGAAAAAGCATTCGAGAATGTAAGATGTTCGAAATTTTGAGAAAAATAGGCTAAGCTATGGTGAGAGAGGTTAATAGAATATAATACGTACAATCATTGTACGCTAATGAAACATGGACTGCAGGAAAAACGAAACAGAAGCGAATCGAAGCTTTTGAGATCTAGTGCTTCAGACGAATGTTGAAAATTAGGTGAAGTGTTAAAGTAAGGAACGAGGAGGTTCTGTACAGAATTGGAGAGGGAAGGATATATGGAAAACACTGACAAAGAGAAGGGCCAGGATGATAGGACATACGTTAAGATATCATGAAATGACTTCCATGGTAGTAGAGGGTGCTGTAAAGGGCGAAAACTGTAGAGGAAGACAGAGATTGGAATACATTCAGCAAATAGTTGAAGACGTAGGTTGGAAGTGATACTTTGAGATGAAGAGGTTTTCACAGAAGAGGAATTCGTTGTGGGCCGCATCAAACCAGTCAGAAGACTGATGACTCAGAAATGTTAACTTGTCACAGCCTCATTTCATCAAATACTGTACTTACAGTAAAAAAAAAAAATTATCATAAGCAACTAACACATTACTCATTACACATTACACGTGACTCATTTGTCGTTAAACATTCACTGTGTTCATTGTCATCGATCATCTTCCATACAGTGCCGACTTTACCCCATTTGATTTTCAGCTGTTTCCAAAACTTAATGAATATCTTCGACGACTTCACTTTGCTAGTGATGGAGATTTGCAAGCAAAGGTGAGGTTAGTGGTCCGTCAACAAAGTGAAACATTCTACAGTGACAATATCCACAAACTGCTCTCTCGCTGAGAGAAACTTATTCGTCTTCAGGGAGTCAATGTTGAGACATAAATACGTAGATATGAAGAGTCAAGGTTTAGACAGTCAATAACGTTTGTTTTATTTAAAAACCTTTAAGATTTTTCACATAAAAAATTCGGAGGCACTACTTTCCAGCACGCCCTCGTACAGTTGTTTATGTACGAGTAGCTAATACTTATACTTCTGTCTTAAACGGTCAATTTTACTTAAAATTCTGCGTCCTAAATATAACAAACTAGCTTTTGTCCGCAGCTTCACCTGTTACGCATCTGTGGGAACCACAAATTTCATACATATTCGTATTTAATACATGTGTGCATATTTCACACATAATTGTACACATATTTCATCTGTATCTGTAGCGAATTAAGTTTCATGTGAATCCTCAAGAAATTTGTAAGTACAGCTAGGTAAGCGTCGCTCTATCTATTCCGTGCCTCCCCCCCTAGAGGTAGTAGGGAAATCTAACTTAAACAGTATTTTTATACAACCCCCTCCCGTCTTCTAGGTGTGAAACATCTTGGGGACTGTCACCAATGAACATATTAACCCCAAAAACTATGAATTTGATACTTCCTTATATCGACCGTTATCCAATATTATGGTGGACGTACATTACTCTATAGTCTTTTTATGTGAAAAATGTGTGAGGTCTATCCAGAATTTCGTTGATGTTCCTTAGTTTTTCTTCTTTGTCACTTCCTTTTAACTCCCACTTCCACCACTAAGAGAGGTAGAGCGTTTCTATCACCACAGTATTTCTATCCACATAGCAAGTGACATACTGTATATATCAAGTTTGGTTGATATCGATCCAGTGATTTACATACATGCAATGCATTTGATAAGTACGAGTATATAGGTTTCTTTTTCTGATCCTGAACCTTCGAAGGACTAAGCCGCCATTATTCCTCTGTACAGGTGGTGACTCAGCAGAATAAGCCGGACTCTTATGAACCCGACCCGCACTCCCATCAGGAAGAGTACGGTGGTGATTCGTACTCCAACATCGGTGGTGGCGGCGGTGGTGGTTATGGTGGTGGTGGCGGCGGCGGCGGCGGTGGCGGCGGTGGCGGCGACTGGGGACGCAACGGAGCAGCACACAACATGGCCTACAGGGCTCAGCGCCGCAAACAGAACGGTGAGTGATAGACTGGCAACTAGCATCACGCTGTGGGTGTGCTAGACGCTGCTCTTCAGCTTTAAGAAATGTTTTCCAGGTTCCCTTCACAATACTGATACGTTACCTCATTTGCATGTCGTTCACTATGTGTCACTTCTTCTGGAGTGAAAAAAATGTCTTGTTGTTACCTCTTACCACTGATTTTTGTATTGTTGAGTCTAAGAGTTTTTGACATAAAATAACTTATTTTTACTCACAGTGTCAAATTTGTTCAGCTGGTTTATCCTCGAAAAATGATCAGTGGCTACCCAAGATGTCTGCCTTTAGCTACAATGTTGCCAACCCAAGACAAATCCCGAGCTTTACATCTTACACTAACTGAATCTTCTTCCCTCAGTTTCCGGTATTGCTTGTTCGTTTTGCTAGTGTAGCTCTGTACAGGGGTTATTCATTAAGTATCCCCAGAGTTTATGAAAACGACCTCATGGAAACTATAAGACATACAGACAACAGACACATAGCAGTGGAAAAATGCGTCACTTAATGTCCGCTCATTATAGGCTCTCAGTATGGCTACTGTTAGCCCGTTCGGTTAGCCGTGCGATCTAACGCACTGCTTTCTGGGCGGGAAGGCGTACCGGTCCCCGGCACGAATCCGCCCAGCGGATTAGTGTCGAGGTCCGGTATGCCAGCCAGTCTGAGGATGGTTTTTAAGCCGGTTTTCCATCTGCCTCGGCGAACGCGGGCTGGTTCCCCTTATTCCGTCTCAGCTACGCTATGTCGGCGATTGATGCACAAACACTGTCTCCACGTACGCATACACTATTGTTGTGAGACATTCCCGGGGTCCCGGTGCGGGGGAGGGGGGCTGGTGTCCACTGCGGGCCGAACCGCGCAATAACCCTGGTTTCGGTGTGGCGCGGCAGTGGAGTGAGTGGACTGCTGTAGCCTGTTGTGAACCACTGAGGGCTACGGCGGGGACGAAGCTTCTCGGTCGTTTCTAGATCCCCAGTTCAATGTGGGCTACTGTTTGTGGCGTACAGACGGAAATACGGGAGGAAAAGCACGCGTAATTCATTGAAGTCGTAAGAGAAAGGTGCAATGACAGCAGCACGGTTTCGAAAAATGTTGATTGGGTCGCCCGCATGCAAGCGCGAACTAATTCGATGGGACAATATGGAGTAAATGATTTTTTTACAGGTTCTACCTCGCCTGTCCCCTTGTGGCACATCCCGCAACCACGCCACGGGGCGTATTATGAATCGAAACTTGGACAGATACTCGTACTTTGTCCACTGGTTCGTACCATTTTTCTGCGTGCCTTGAAGCTTCATCTTCTTAATCTTTGGTGATACTTAATCTTGTATTTAAGCAACGTGAGCTACATTTTTCATTTGATCTGAACACTGTTTTGTTTCCCATTACATTACGTCATACGTTATGTCCACCATCCTTTCGACAGCAGCAAGTCGAACTCCGTACATTGCTTCACTTTCTAAGAAAAAGTTTACTTTTAATTTTTTTCTTGAGTTAAAGAATCTTTTTCCTTATTCGATGGAATATACATATTGTGTTCACGTATTTGTTTCGAGTGAAAATCGTAGAAAGTATGAACCGACAAAATTTCGAAACTAATTCAGGGATACTTCAAGAATGTTTTGGTATCGGAGAACCGTGGTCTCCGGTAGTTCTTTACAGAATAATTACATTTCTTTTGATTTCTCACTCCCAATTATCTCCGTTTCTGTACTGCATTGAAAATATCTGCACAACAGTGAAAACTGGGAAGGTGTGCGCCGTCTCTCTTGTTCGTTAACAAACTTTCTCCTTTCACTCACGATACTTAATATTGTCAACTGTGATGCCCACTTTACTCTTCTCCCTCAAGCTTGTATTCACTACTGCTAGATTCGGTCTTAGATTTGTTTTTCCGGCAATAGTAATTGTACGTTATTGATTCATCACAGTATCGTTGTACTTGGAACTGAGGGCGCATCGGTCGCTCGCCTGTACTCTTGAATCCCGTCAGAAAGTGTCCTGCTGTTCTATCGACCAGACTACTTTCTTACGAAACTATTCTGAGATGCTTCTGTGTACGACAGTCGAAAAAATGGCAATAGTTACTGTTTATTATAACGTCACCGTGATTTTTGCTAACGTCCGCGGGAGGCCAAGTGCATTAATATCGTGGTTGGGTAGTAAAGTGATACACAGCTGTATGGGTAGCTTTAGTGATGAAGAATTGACTGATTTCCCCGCCCCCCCCCCCCCCCTGTAGGTTATCTGAATGCAGTGGAAGAACGGCTCAAACACATTCTGCCGAGCTGTATGCGCAACGGCAGGAGCCACGTGACACTACTTTTGCATCTGTACACAGGTACAGTCGTGGACAAAACGAGCGAGACCCCTCGCCTTTTCCTTATGCTGATCCACACAGCTTTGAAGTCTGCTACTAAGCGTAACAGGCAAGGCGACGAAGTGCTACCAACATACTACGCACAGGCGTGAGATTGAAAACCATCCGAACTTTGTCAGGCTGTTTTCCATCATGTGTAAGACTACATTAACGTTGATTAGTGTGTTAAACACAACACGTAAATATAAGATGTAAATGACAGAAGAAACTCTAATTAGCATGAACTGTACTAGTAAAAATGAGTTCCAGCTTATCGAGATAACATAACGGTTTTAGTAAGACAAAGTCCCCCCCATCGTTACGAATTAGCAAAATATTACGCGCATTCGGCCACGAAACGGTCTGTGTCATCGTTCAGACTAGTCACACTGGAGTACCGTTGCTGACCTACCATGAAAGTGTGCAAATTTAGCAACGCGTGAAGATTCATAACGATATTCTGTTACAAATCGTTCGGTGCCACACTTAGTCAATTCAGTTATTGACAGAAGCGGAAAAAGTAGGCAGTAGCAAGTATGAAATTCTACAAGAGTTTCATAATGACATCCACAGGGCGCCGGTATAGAATAAAGGTAGCAATAACACGTATTGGGGGCGCGAGAATTTCTTAAAACACAAACAGCAACATATATCTGTTATAAGCATTACACAAGCAAGTGCTTTCACTACATAATTAGTTTTTAACCCTGACATTATAACACATTGTCAGCTGGGAACTGACTACAGAAAATATAATTTCTGGAAACAATTCGACTGAAAACATATCCTCAGGTAATTAGCACATTGGCAGAAAATTTCCTGGAACCTTGTTTTCAGTGTGGCGTTTTCATACATTTAGTGTGTACTCTGGCAATGATTAAAACATTTACTACGGTTTTAATCCATCACTGTCTGACATGAAATTAGACACTCGAGTGCGAAAATTACAATAATCGTTTGGGAATTGGAATTATATATGTATATAACTGCAAAGCTCAGACACAAATAAAGACGACGTCATTGGGTCATCAATTGTGAATCCAGATAAAGATAACGTTATATGTCTCATGTAGCCTCATAGAAAAAAATTGTTTTCATCTAAGTGTGATTTACAAAACTTAAGAAATACTGAAAGAACAAAGAAGTTACAAGAATACCGTCCGAAATAGAGGTAATTATTCATCGTTAAATGAAAGACGAACACATCTTTAGCTTTTTATTCCAGATGTTCTTAGCTAGGATGTTATTGCAAAGTAAATAATTCGCCTACTTCTGTTTCTTCCAGGTTAAATTGTCGACCATTCCTCAAAGAGTAATGGATGCCGTTTACTGACCGAAGATCTCATTCCAGTGACAGAAACATGGACCTGTTCACAAGGTAACAACAGATAACACAGTGTTTTCCACCAGTACACCTTTTTTGTTGAGAAAAAAATGAGCGTCAAAACATATTTACAAGTGACTGTCAGCATTAATACAGCTCCACATGGACGATGGTGGAAGCCCAATGGAAAGATTGGCTGTTGAACTAGACTCTCAATTCTCTATGCACATTCGAAGCATACCTACAAGAAAGTGTGAAGTGACCATCAGAGTGGGGGCTGTGAAGAAGCGACTCTGTATGCAGAGGTATATTGCTCTTCAGTTGTAATGTGTGAGTGTTTATTCCATATACTCATATGTTAGTTGACACTGAAATGTATCATTCATCGCCATATTTCCATTGACATCGTTATTTATTTATTTATTTGTTATGAAACAGTTTTATATTAAACTGAAAAATACAAAGCATTTTAGATCTTTTGAAAGAAGCAATTATTCATTGTACGTCGCATTTTGACAGCTACAATTATCTACTCTTGAAATTTGTAACGTCTAAGAAAGAATACCACTGGAGAATGTTGGAATTTAAGCATAAAATGCCTAATCATACTGTAAACATTTACGTAGCTGGTATATTTTAACAGAGAATACTGCACCATATTGCCAGCTACAATATATATTAGCTGATACGTTTATAGATAAATACGAAGGACTATTATTAGCGCAACGGAACGCATATTACATGAAAAGCTATTTGTTACAAACCACAAGGAATCATACCATAAGTTAACATTACTTTTTAAAGGCAGCGATGCTTCCTATGAAATTTACTACGACAGAAGAAATCGAAAGCAAATCCCGAACCTCCTTCTGCAATTGAAAACGAGTTAAACCTCGTCATTGGCTAGTAGTGCAAAATATAACGCTTATTTTAACGAAACAGTCTTGTGGAAATGATAACTTGGTCTGCTTTTGTGAAATGCATCACTATTTGTTGAAGGACATTGTAATGGTCCCTCCTCAGCTGATGTTTACACGTATTCACTTCGTTTAGTTTCACATTAATAGCCAGTTTGGACCATACAAGCCATTATAAAATGTTATGGGTGCCAACATGTCTTAATATGTCAAACTATTTAGCAGCGTACATTGAAGTTCCGAAATCAACACACAATACATGCAGACATCAAATTTAAAATAGAGTCTTTACGGAATACAGTAATGATCACCTTTGTATCTATTACTTTGTTGTTAGACACTGCATATGCTCACTTTCATAGTTACAAAACCAATAAATTCTTTGATTTTACAGCACTAAAAAGTAAAACAAAATAAAAGTTTAGTTCTTTCCATCTGTAATTGTGTATACTAAGTAAAACAACGCCACAATTCTTTTTGTATATTCTCAACACGCGCTATTTAAAGAAACACGGGTGTTATTAGTATTTACCATGGATTTGGAAAATTTATTGTACATTTTTTCCCCAAACACACATTAAGAAAACTGCTTGTTTATTGAAAATTATGTTACAGTAATTAGTCAACAGCACTGTTATTGATTCTTTCAAACATATTACAAGTAGTGAACAAAGTTCAATATCAGACAGAGACAACATATGCTGCATCCAGACGAAGTACGCGGTACTGCACAAACGAAGATCCGTACAACGTAATGAATCTTTGAAGTAGCTGTTTAGTTGCTTCAGTTTCCTGAAATTAAATGTTATCTCAGGCCAGCTTGCTCAACTGTGAGCTGAGAGAAAATTACTCGATGATTAAATAAGTAACTAAATAAGTGTTTAATCGAAGGACACAAGAGTGCTGGTCTTAACTGATGGCAGCCCGCCCGTACAACATAACGACTCTTTGAAGCAGATGTTTCATTGCTTTAATTCCCTGGAATTAAATGTTATCTCAGGGCAACTTGCTGAAATGTGAGGTAAGGAATAGTTTATTCGGTGATTAAATAAATAAATATATTAATAAATAAGTGTATAAATGAAAGACTCAGAGCGCTGATGGCTCGCATCTCGCGGACGTGTTCTTAACTGGCGGCAGCACGTCCCGTGGACACCACCTTGCGGTAGACCACCACAGGCGCGTGGTGTGACTGGCTCTTGACCAGGGTGATGCCACCTGTTGGTAACGGCCGCACTGAAACGGAGAAACACACGTAATAATTTAGTGAGAGAACAGCATGTTCGCAATAATCTAAAGGCTATTCAATCTGTAAACTGCCCAGTAAACTAACAATGTTATGACTAGTTGACATTACACCTAAGACATCTCTGAGGTATGCAGACAACCTTTAGATAGGGCAACCACAGTTATGCATAATCATCTTGGGTATTCAAATAACATACGGGTTAGCTGCAGGGTGACGTCGTCGACCACGGCCGATATTTCGACAGGAGCGCACCCTGCCATTCTCAAGGCACAACTGTAAGGAGGAAGCAATGTGCAAGGGAACAGAGGGACAGAATTAGTCCTACCTCACCTGTTGATTAATAGTCACTATCGACATTTCTGATGTTGCTTATCTTGGGTTGTGTGTTGACTCTGCAGTTACTTGTTCTGTGTGTGGTATCTTCCTTGTTTCTCCTCTGTGAATCGAGGTATTAAATTCCCTTGCACATTGCTTCCTCCTTGCAGTTGTGCCTTGAGAATGGCAGGGTGTGTTCCTGTCGAAATATCGGCGGTGGTCGACGACGTCACCCGGCAGCAAGCCCATAAGTCATTTGAACATTCAATTCGCCGGGAAAAGTTAAGGTCTCACATCTTGGGTATTACTAAACAGTTTTCGCTGTATTTAGCCCTTTAGTTTCAGATCAATAACGGTTTCGTGGCTCTAAGAATCACATCTTCAGGTGAAAATCTGCATAATAATAAGTCAAGAAGGAATAACTACACTGAGACATCTTCCCATATGATAATTTTCTAAAATTGTTTAAATATTTTTAAAATTTCAAAAACTTTAGAAAACGTTTGAATAAGAATGTTAAAATATACTCAAATATTTTGAGGTTCTATTTTCCGTCAAAAGCTGTTTGCTTGACACAGTTTATCCAGATTACTTAGAATATCTCTCCATTTTGCTGTAAGCACTATTAAATCTTTTAAAGTAGTTTTTCACATGTTTTCTCCTTAACGCTGGGTCAGTAAGGTACAATTTGTTTAGACCATATCCACAGTATTCGAGTGGAATCCATGCATCAGCCTGTTTTATTCATTGACATATGGTCTTTTAGTGGTGTTTATTGACGGACAGCGAATGTTAGGTAAATAGCTCCAGGCTTTTTAGCTCTAATGTTTTGATAATGTGAATACAGGCATTTTAATATTCTTATACAATTTTTTTAATGTTTTTAAACTTTAAAGATCTTAAAATAATTTAAGAAAATCATCGTATTAGTGGATGTCTCAGGGCAGTTATCCTTCTTGATTTATTGTTATGCAAATGTTGAGTTGAAGTTGTGGCTCTTAATGCCATTTTCGTTACCTTAAAATTTTCAAAGAAAGTAGACTAACCGCGCGACTGCTAAGGTCGCAGGTTCGAATCCTGCCTCGGGCATCGATGTGTGTGATGTCCTTAGGTTAGTTAGATTTAAGTAGTTCTAAGTTATAGGGGACTGATGACCACAACTGTTAAGTCCCATAGTGCCCAGAGCCATTTGAACGATTTTTTTGAAGTAGACTAGGCAAACACTGCCTAATGCTTTTTCTAAATCTGTAACTGCTGTGAAAGTAAGCTGTGTTTCTTCAACCTGTCTTCTAAGGTAAGTCCTAGGTTCAGTGTTGCCTCACATGTTCCAACATTTCTCTGGAACCGAAACTGATTCTCCCAGAGGCCCTTCTACTGGCATGTTTCTTCGTTCTTTCACTAATATCCTGAAAAACAGATTCCATTACGAAGTAGACCGTTTCGCTGAAAATGTCTATACCTTAATGATGGAATAGCGAGGATTCAAAGATAATATTGCGTCGCAGTTTTAGCAACATTTATGCAGATATACGAGAATAGTCACCAGTAAGAAGTTTAAAAACCTATAGGTCTCCCTTTACTTGGTTGGTTTAATGAATTCATAGGTTGCAGGAAGACGTCCACATACCACAAAGAGAACCAATAAAGCATTGCTATGTTCAAGTCAACCTCAGGCCCAGTGACAGCTTCACTTTTTAATTGACGAAGTAGTGGCTTCTCTTTTTGTGGTTAAGGAATAAAGAACACACGATGTGGGTCTCATGAGGAACTCATAGCGGTGGCAGAGAGGTTGGAGCAAGCAAAGAAATGTGGGGATGGTTTATAGCTCATTCACCGTCCATCCTGGAGGTGGCATTCCGCGCTGCAGCGGCAGCTGGCGCCGTTGCCGCCACTTGATTGGAATAGTGCGCTTGAAGATCTTCTTGCTCCACTGGAACTGCCTCTGGTGATCTTCCAACTGCGTGGTAGCCATAGTCGGGATATCCCTCCATAGAGGGAGCGAAGTGGTGTTCAGCTGCGTAGGGGTTGTGGTGGTAGGGCGAGGGCTCCACCAGCGGCGGGTGTATCGGCTGCACGTGGTGCAGGTAGGGCTGGTGGGAGGGGTAGCCACCCCCGCCCACGGCGGACAGCAGCGACTTGGCGGCCAGCAGCAGCGCCGCACCCAGCGCCAGCTGGCTCAGCAGCAGCGCCTTCACCAGGAACAGCTTCACCGCCGTCACGCCGCCCATCACCACACTGGCCAGCACGAAGCCCAGCACCAGCGGCGCGATCACCTTACTTGCGCGCCGCATGTATCCTGGAAGCAGTCACACAGCATCAGCATCGAGGCAACAATGGAAGTTAACACACAACTTGCTGAAAGAAGAAATAGGCTATAAGAGCAAATAACAGAGACAAAAAATATAGAAGAAATGTCCAAGTGTCAATACAATTTACAAACCACAGGGATTCTTTGAGAAATGTGTGGGGAGACACTAATGCTTCCTTTCTATTTCTTTTGCTTCATCTGTCTTCTGACTAGTTTGATGTGACTCCCCATAATTTACTCTCTACTTTATTATTATTTATTTATTTACTACATTCTGGTGTGTTTCCGATGCTGTAAGATGCCTGTTGCTTGAGACGTTTTAAAAAGTTGTTCCTGTATCATGCTTGTTTTTGCAGTTTCTCCAGTGGACTGACACCTGCTTTTCATAGGTCATGTCATAATGTCTTCCAGCTATACGTTGACCTCTGTGCCCTGTTACACAATGCACTGTCCCTACATTCAGATACAGGACGTGCAACGAAATCGACGGGAACTAGTAAAATTGCCAAGAGCACCCTTGAGTTTCAAAGCCGGAATAAAAAGAGCTAAGTCAGCATGTTAACGTAGTCACACCCTAAGCTCAACGCGTTAGTCATCTCCTTTTTGGAAGCACTATTTACGTCTTATGCTAATTATTTACACTGTCCGCAGCTCGTGCGGTAGCGTTCTCGCTTCCAGCGCACGGGGTCCCGGGTTCGACTCCCGGCGGTACCAGGGATATTCTCTGCCTCGTGATGACTGGGTGTTGTGTGTTTTTCATCATTATTGCCTCGCAAGTCGCCGAAGTGGTGTCAAAAAGAAAAGGACTTGCAATACTGCGGCAGAACTTCCCCACATGGGGCCTCCCACTCCACAATGCCATACAATCATTTCATTTGATTTTCTATTTACACTAAAGCGGCGAGGCAATGAACTGTTTCTGGACAGGGAAAAACCAACGACAATGGAACAAGGTAGGTGATACACAACATCTCATCGTTGCAATGCATCTCTCTGCCAGCTCATGAGTGTCGATGATGAGATCTTGCATGTCCACTGCTCCTGAATGTCCAAGGCCAAGAGTCCTTTCTAAGTGGTATTGTCTGCAGACTGGTTGTCACAACAAATGTTTGAGTCAAGCAGTCATGGGCAAGTACCTCACTCTACATTACTTTGTTTTCTAACGTCATTTTATGGTAAAAGCATCTCTGAAAAGGTAATTAATCTTCGCAGATGGTTTGGTGAATTGCGTGAAAAATTAGCGTTAGCAGGAACAAAGGCTGTGGAGTGCATGTGGCTGGAAGTTGTTAAGATGTAATGATGATTTAGCAGTAATACCGTTTATTAACAACACAGGTATTCAACACAGTCACTAAACTATTAAGTAATTTGTCCTAAAACAATCAAACAAGAAAATAATAATATAACTTTATTATTAATAGTTCAAAGTAAATAATAATAATGCCTAAAAACAATATAAAATGTTCTGTGAGAGGAATACTAGTATCAATAGTTCACTATCATGTTACAAGTCTCACAATTCATAAGGATTTCTAGCTCAGTAATACTCAAAATCCTTGATCAGAGACTAATGAACAAGCCAACACTAAAACACTAAACTAAAGAAAAAAGTATTACAAGTAAAAGCAAAATTACACAGAATAAATACGTTAACATAACTGATGTGTTACATTGTGACGCAGTCTTAAGCTAAAAAATTACACAAATTCTAAACCTTCCTTGCAAACACACATGTTATATGGCAATATGAATAATATCAGGTGATAAGAATTTCGCTAGACCTTAAGATGGCTAAATCTCAGTTCTGGAAGGTATCATAATACCAACATCAAAACTTCATAATTTAAGATCAACGTTTCTACGATGTAAAAACTAATTTTCCGTAAAGCCTTCCCACAAACGGTAACAATGAAACTAAATAAAGTAAGTAAGGTCACTGTGTCATTGATGTTGTATCTGAAGTCTCTTGTAGTAGATAGTGAAAAACCACCAGCACCGTTTCAAAACACAACGAGCACACAACTAAGTCAATTAACTGTGGTAAACCACGAAATACGTAACAAGTATCAAAAGTTGCTAACCACACACTGCAATGATCTCTTGAGCAATATTATGTACAGAGCACTCAGCATTAAATACGTCAAATCTCTGTAAGTCTATCTTTATAGAGATGGTTAAGAGACCTCGGCTGTTCTGTATACACATATCAAAAAGAATTTTGCATCTGTACAGAAAACTTGAATAGAGATCAACAAAAACATAATTTTCGCAACTTTTACTGCTCATGAAAACCACACAGGACATATTGTATCATCATACAGCGAGACTTTCAGAGGTGGTAGTCCAGATTTCTGTACACACCGCTACCTCTAATACGTAGTAGCACGTGCTCTTGCACTGATGCATGCCTGTATTCGTTGTGGCATACTGTCCACAACTTCATCAAGGCACTGTTGGTCCAGATTGTCCCACTCTTCAACGGCGATTCGGCGTAGATCCCTCAGAATGGTTGGTGGGTCACGTCGTTCTTAAACCTCCCTTTTCAATTTATCCCAGGCATGTTCGATAGGGTTCATGTATGGAGAACATGCTGGCCACTAGTCGAGCAATTTCATTATCCTGAAGAAGTCATTCACAAGATGTGCACGATGGGGGCACGAATTGTCGGCAATGAGGACGAATGCCAAACCATATGCTGCCGATATGATTGCACTGTAGGTCGGAGGATGGCATTCACGTATCGTACAGCCCTTACGGCTCCTTCCATGACCACCAGCTGCGTACGTCAACCCCTCATAATGCCACCCCAAAACAGCAGGGAACCTCCACCTTCTTGCCTCCGCTGGACAGTGTGTCTAAGGCGTTCAGCCTGACCGGGTTGCCTCCAAACACATTTCCGACGATTGTCTGGTTGAAGGCATATGCGACACTCATCGGTGAAGAGAACGTGGTGCCAATCCTGAGCGGCCCTTTCGGCATGTTGTTGGGCCCATTTGTACCGCGCTGCATAGTGTCGTGGTTGCAATGATGTACCTCACCACGGACGTCGGGAGGAAGTTGCGCATCATGCAGCCTATTGCGTACAGTTGGCATGAGCAAGGCATGTCATCGACAGTTCTTGTCTCTCTGTATCTCCTCCATTTCCGAACAACATAACTTTGTTTCACTCCGCGACGCCTGGACACTTCACTTGTTGACAGCCCTTCCTAGCACAAAGTAACAATGCGGATGCGATCTAATCGCGGTACTGACCGTCTAGGCATGGTTGAACTACAGACATTCCTGGGGGAATGACTGGAAATGGTCGGCAGTCGGAACACTTCCGTCTAATATGCTCATGCATGGTTGTTTACATCTTTGGACCGGTTCAGTGATATCTCTGAACACTCAAAGGGACTGTGTCTGTGATTCAGTATTCACAGTCAACGTCTATCTACAGGAGTTCTGGGAACTGGGAAGATGCAAAACTTTTTTTGAAGTGTGTAAAACGTCGAATCAAAACATCTTCAGCCAGCTGCAGGTGTTATGTTTCGATATTTTAATCACAGCCATGTCTGTGCACTCCAGCACAATCATGCCGGGATTGAGCAAAACACCATCCGATCCATTATTCCTGTATCCAGCAGAGCTCTCTCGATATCGTCAGCCATCAGCTGCCACTCAGATCCGCAAGTGTATGTTTTCAAACTAGGCTGCACCTTTGCTCCCAGATTACAGGGGCTACTCTGTCCTCCTGGTACACTGTTATGCTACTATAATGTGCCAGGAGCCAATCACCACCTGTCACCGCAGCCACAGACTCCAAGTCTACAGCACCACTGCTCCCCACACCTGTTGGCCCCTGCTCCTTGCATACGGGGCAGCTCGATTATGTTGTTAGTCGCCAAACGCTACTCATCCAACAGGAGCATACTGAAAACCCAATCTCATTAAGATTCAGCGTAAACTTATTTGTTCGCCGATGCGACAGCTCCCTAGCAGGCTTTGCCGTCTGCTAGCCTGCTATATTATAAGAAGCTGTGCATGTTTCCTGTGATAGCTCCGTTGCTGCTTTCCTTATAAGGTTCTCTAAATGCTACCTTTGCTGCCCAGTCGGGAATCCTGCTTAGCGTCTGACGCCTCAGCCTACAGCGTGGCAACTCACGGACAACGCTGGTTAACCCTCGAGACGAAACGAGCGTCACATGCCTGCTGGTCAATCTCCAAGCTTTCTCAAACGACTTTACAGACACTGCTTAGTAAAAATATTGGTTCTAACACATTTGAACGCTTCATTTGTGAGTTTCTTGACGAACTGCCTATTATTTCGTTGAAGGTCACAGTTATTGTGATATTTTGAGTATAAATAAAGCAATGCAAGAATTTCAGAAAGTGCCCATTGAAAAATATGGGTCGCTACGAATTTGGGTTTAGTGCATGTTGTGAGATGTATTGCTGCATATGAACTGTAGTTAACACATTAAATTATTCATTGAACTTAAGGAGGATATCACTATCTGCCTCTGATCTAAAGAAACTGGTACGTATGTATAGCACAGAGTTCCAGTCAGATGTGCCAGAGTAAAAGCCACAACTAATTATTCTCTAACATCCATTGTATCTCATAAACGGTTTGAGAAATTGAAACTAGACTTTCTCAAACGATAACATGCGAAGAGAGGAGTATTTTACCATATGATTAATATGCAAAATTCTCATATCCACAACGATATTCAAGCAACTATATATATTTTCAGTGAAAGACTATAGCTTTTAATGGACATCTACAGCTGGTGTAACCAGAATTACTGCGGAGTTTGCAACAGTGTAAGTGAAGAAGTTATAGGATTATTTTTAATGTCAGATTCAGCTTATTCATAAACTATCAATGTTTCTTATCCTCTGTTTATAGTTTAATAATAAACTGTTTCAGGATTCTTAAGCAATTTCAACTTCATTAGATTGTTGATGAGATGAATAGTTGGAAGTATACTAAGTTTTGGCAAAAGAAGCAGATTTTAACATGGCAACAAGAGAAGTCAGGTGTTAGTAAAGTTCATCACTGAAGGAAAAGGGCATAAGAACTCCATTTTTAATAATGAATGACCGTTGATGAGCCTGGCCAAAGGATTTTATTTCCGTATCTCAATCACCTGAGAAATCTGAAAACAATCAGCAGCCTAAAGTAAGCCATTTTTCAGTTCCCATCCACATTCAAAGTGAAGGACTGTACCTTTCCACCACAAACATCTCTTACATCGACAAAGATACTGAAGCTGATTACACATTATTGAGTAGTGTAGAGGATTCTGCAAACTGAAACATTTTCATATTTCTCATAGCATTGAGATACAGAAAGAAAATCCCCTGGTCAGGTTCAGTTCCAATCATTTATTATTAAAAATGCACCAGGATACAGAATTCTCAGTGTTTTACATACAGAACTTCAACAGAAGCAGCGATTTATGTTGCCGAGATTTCTTATTCTCTTTTTTTTTCTTGAAAGAAACGTCATCATTGATGAGTTTTAAATAATGTGTAACTTATCCCCTCGCAATGACAAAATCTATTTCTTTTGACGGTGGAAATCCTACAATAGTACATTATTAAATTAGCAACTGAGAGTAAAACAAATCAGTAGTTTATGAAAATGGTCATAAAAATAAATGTCAGTTTCTTCATGTATATTGTTCAAACTCAAAGCAAGTTTCATTTCACCTTCAAAATCACATTATTTCATTGAGAAACTGTATATCTGCTTGCATATCGCGCTGGATATGGTATTTTTTCAAATTAATCATGTAGGAAAATACTCTTCTTTTTGCATGTTATCATCTGCAAAATCTTATTTCGATTTTTCAAACCGTTTATGAGATACGAGTGTGTTGTTAATATTTCATGCTGGCTGTTTCATTGCGGCTTGTGACCAGAACAAAGTGAAACACGTACAATCCATTTTCCTTAGATTGGTAATAGATAGTAAATACTTCCAAGTTAAAAGAATAATTACAGGGCATAAATTCTCAGATAACGCCAGTTAACCCTCAAGACGAAACAATCTGCAAAATCTTATTTCGATTTTTCAAACCGTTTATGAGATACGAGTGTGTTGTTAATATTTCATGCTGGCTGTTTCATTGCGGCTTGTGACCAGAACAAAGTGAAACACGTACAATCCATTTTCCTTAGATTGGTAATAGATAGTAAATACTTCCAAGTTAAAAGAATAATTACAGGGCATAAATTCTCAGATAACGCCAGTTAACCCTCAAGACGAAACAATCTGCAAAATCTTATTTCGATTTTTCAAACCGTTTATGAGATACGAGTGTGTTGTTAATATTTCATGCTGGCTGTTTCATTGCGGCTTGTGACCAGAACAAAGTGAAACACGTACAATCCATTTTCCTTAGATTGGTAATAGATAGTAAATACTTCCAAGTTAAAAGAATAATTACAGGGCATAAATTCTCAGATAACGCCAGTTAACCCTCAAGACGAAACAATCTGCAAAATCTTATTTCGATTTTTCAAACCGTTTATGAGATACGAGTGTGTTGTTAATATTTCATGCTGGCTGTTTCATTGCGGCTTGTGACCAGAACAAAGTGAAACACGTACAATCCATTTTCCTTAGATTGGTAATAGATAGTAAATACTTCCAAGTTAAAAGAATAATTACAGGGCATAAATTCTCAGATAACGCCAGTTAACCCTCAAGACGAAACAATATGTCACGGCCCTCCCACTCGATCTTCGATCTTTGTCAAGAAATTTTATAGAAACTGTTTGAAAAAAAATGATTATCACATATCTCAAAGCTTATTTTGTCACTCGTGTGATGAACTACTTATCATTCCGTTAGTGGGCATAGTTACTGCAAGAAATTCGGAAAGTTTGCGTTGAAAAATAGGCGACACTACACATTTGCATTTGGTGCATGTTAAGTCATCCATTGCTGCACATAAAATGTAGCTCACATGTGTAATCATTCTTTAAAGGTTCAGAGTACTTTTTTGGCTCGATATTATGTAAAAACCAACACCTATTTCTTTCAGGCACTGTTTATAATGTATATGTTTTACAGATTTTTTGTTGATATCAGGTAATGCAGCACGCTTTTTAAATAAATTATAACTACTTTGAATATATTTGAACCTGCTTAGTGTTATTAAAATATTACAAAGAAATTGATGAAATTTTTTTCTAAAATGCTTCCTCAAATTGAGATACCATTTAATCCAATGTTACGCATTTGAAGGACACTAAATATTTACGAGATATACTTGACATGATGGCTGAGGTACTAGACCTATCCAATTCCACCTATTATGTATATTACAAGGATAAAAAATATCACGTCTTACATTTTAATTTTATAATTTCTTCCTAATAAAAATGTTATTTTTTGTAATATTTGCTTGATTGTGCAATAAAGCTTAGGTCTGCTACATAAGTATGTACTACTGCAAGTTACAGAATGGAATTACAGCAATGCTTTATAAACTTTAGGAAATATTTGTAGCTGACTTCTGAAAAATACAACTTGTAGAATCATGGAACATATTTTGTGTTCAGACGTAATAACCTGTCTAGACTCTGAGAAGCTCATCTGCAGAAATCAGCACGGTTTTAGGAAACAGCGGTCATGCAAGACACAGCTGGCCCTCTTTGTGGATGATATACAACAGGCTTTAGATACCGGCTCCCAGGTTGATGCCATATTTCTCGACTTTCGAAAGGCGTTCGAGTCAGTTCCACACTGTCGCTCGCTACAAAAAGTGCGCGCTTGCAGTCTATCCAATGACGTATGCGGTTGGATAGGAAGTTTTCTAAGACAGGGAGAAGTATGTCGTCCTGAACGGGGTAACTTCAACAGAAAGAAGAGTAACTTCAGGTGTGCCCCAGGGCAGCGTAATAGGTCCTCTGCTTTTTACGATTTACATAAACGATCTGGCTGATGGTATTGACGGCGGCCTTAGACTGTTTGCCGATGATGCTGTAGTCTACAGGAAAGTAGTATCACACGAAAGTTGTGAAAAAAACAATGAGGTTTGCAGAAAATAAATGCGTGGTGTAACGACTGGCAGTTATCTCTCAATATTAGTAAGTGTAACCTACTGCGTATAACAAGGCAAAAATCCCCATTAATGTATGAGTACAAAATAAATGATCAGTCTTTGGAAGCGGTAACATCAGTCAAGTGTCTGGGTGTGACTATTCGAAATGATCTCAAATGGAATGATCAGATTGCACAAGTAACGGGTAAGGCAAACTCTAGATTGCGGTTTATTGGTAGAATCCTGAAGCGATGCAGTCCTTCAACAAAGGAAATAGCTTACAATACGTTAGCTCGTCCAGTCTTGGAGTATTGTTCGTCTATATGGGACCCTTACCAATTGGGTCTGATTCAAGAGATTGAGAAGGTCCAAAGAAGAGCGGCAAGATTCGTGATGTACATTTAGAAATCGCCAGAGCGTTACATATCTCATATAAAGTTTGAAGTGGGACACACTTGCAGATAGACGACGCGCTAAACAGAAGGGGCTGCTCACTAAATTCCGAAATCCAATCTGCACCGAGGATATAGAGCATATATTATTACCACCAACTTTCAAATCGCGTAATGATCATCATTCAAAGATAACGGAAATAAGAGCTAGTACTGAGGCGTTCAGACAAGCATTTTTCGCTCGCGCGATCCGCGAGTGGAACAGAGGGGGGGGGGGGGGGGGGGAATATGACTTTGGCGCGAATTGTGCCCTCCGGCACACACTGCTTGGTGACTAGCGGAGTATAAATGTAGATGTAAATGTAGAAATTGTGAATGAAGATATAAGTCCAATTAAACTGTGCCTCAGAACATTCCTGAAGCACAGTCTTATCCTGCAGCATTTCTTTATCTTCAGGCTTCCTCTTGGCATTGCTTTTAGCACTTCTTGCTTCTTTGGTAACTTGAAAAGCGAATCTTTCAGCTTCATGCACCTGTTGTCCGTCACATGCAAGCAATATATCTTCCATATTAGAGCCACATTTTATGCATAAATTTCTCAGGACTTCCAACCTTCCTATCACTCCATCATTGAAACATATCACTGCATTTATTACAGCAACTTGCAATTTATTTAGTCCTTCAAAAACATTCTTGGTAATCTTTCCCATATGCAATGGTTGAAACTTTCATTTGTATTCTGAGTGCCCCCATTAAGACGTTTACTAAGCAGAACAGGGTCACTCATGTCTCTAAAATTTGGTTTTACTTCATTCATAACAGGCTCAGGACGAGATTGCTTATGATAGTATATTTGACCACTTTCTTTTGCTTTTTGGTAGTCACACCAAGGATCTGCTCCTTTAGGCAAAGTCTGTGAACAGGTTGGTCATCTGTGGACATCTTATGAAAGTAGGTGGCCCATACAGCTTTTCTCATTGCCGTAACATCATTCACAGGTGCAGTACTTCTACTGGCCAGTCCTTAATAACTCTGAAGAACGTCTATTTCAGTTTCTGTCAATCTGCCTCGGCCAGACACAGATTTTCCACCAGATAGAAACTTTCCTTTCATTTCTCTTCTTAGCTTCCTCAATGTAGCACCCATCCTCTTTTGCAAACGTCCACAACACTCCAGTTTTGTTACCAAAGTATCACCACAAACATTGAACACTTACTTTTTATTGAAAGCTTGAGTCCTCATCGCCTAGGTACTTCGTATATCTAAAGTTGTAAACAGGCACCGACCTCTGAAATATTTGTAGAGCTCCATCATACTCCATACCTCCTTTTAATTCTAATTCTTAAAACACTTATGTTCAATATGTCCTTCAGTGTTACCATGGCAGGTGTGGGAGTACATAGATAAGCACTCAGCATCAACAACTTTTTCATTCTCCAGAGAAGTAGCACTTATAACACAATTTAAGGAACAATGTCCTTGACGTTGCCATGTCCCATCAAGTGCAACAGCAATGTCCCTGGTTCCACTAATATTTACAGTTTCTCCTACTGCATGTTTCATAGATGCTTTAGACACAAGCGTCAAGGCACCTAAAAGTATTTTTATGTACTTGCTGAACCTACTTGTAGGAGGAGGATGGTCGATCAAACCACAAAACGTTTGAGCAGCCTTTTTTCCTTTTCCTATTGGACGCATTGCATACACTAACTTCAAATTCACATCATATGAATTATGCACAATGTTCGAAGTCATTTTCGAGGGTAGATTTATTGCAGGATCTACACAGTGCAACTAATTTTGACGCTAAACCCTTCCTGCTGCTTTGTTGTTCAGTTATTTCCAGACAGCCTACACCATCACATCGTTTACATTTCGCCACTTCCTTTATCAAAGAAGATAAGATGCCCACATCAACAACAACAAATTCACTACAAACAGCGCCATTGTTAACAAAAGAAAACTGAATCACCAGAAGGCGTCCCATGTGGGTTTCTTCCACGAAGAACTGATACATAGGTTACTTTCAACAGCGTGGCTTGCTTTGTTTGTGAACTGGTTACCACAGAATTTCCTTTAACTGAATTTCTTGATGCATGGCAGAGTTCGTATTTATTGAACACTAAAGGATATGTACTTCCACAACTATATGTAGCAATTGGCCAACAAACATTCAGCAATACATGAACAAACTGCTTAAGCGAAGCATAAGTAAATACTAGCAAAAATAATCATTTACAGACACTATAAACGTGCACTGTTACCAACATATACAATGTATCGTACGTATAATCGCTGAAAACGGAAAGTTCACAGTTATTTTCGAAATAAGACTAGTTTCTGTAACAGAAATAAAGGGAGCATGGCGGCATACATAACCGTAACTTAAAAATTTGGTATATATAGGTCACTTTGCATTTGGAACCCTATAACGTACATATCAATGTAATCAGGAAAGACTATAGAATTTTAGGAAAGTCATAAAAATTCGTTTTTTCCACCATTTGTAAGTACCCTGTATCCTTAAACAATGGAAAGTCCTGGTTAAAATATCAACACTGTTCAGAAAAGGATAGTTTACTACTCAACATAATGACGACATATTAAACTGTAGACAGGCACAACTAAAAGATTCTTATACAGTTAGCTTTTGGCCAAAGCCTTCATCCGAAAAGAAAACATATACACGTTCACACAAGTCAGCGCAGCTCACATCACGTTACCATTCTGTCTTGCGGCTCTGACCAGAAAACATTCTGACTCGGTCTGCTGGAAATAGCAATCATGTGTTTGTGAAGTGCGCTTGTTTGCGTAGATGTGTGTGTGTTTTCTTTCTGAAGAAGGCTTTGGCCAAAGGCTAAACGTGTAAGAGTCTTTTCGTTGTGTCTCTCTGAAAATTAATGTCTCATTTTTACAGTCCTAGCAACCTACTCTTTTCCTAGTATTGTTGTACATATTGCATCTTACCTGTCTTTCCTTATAGTTTATCCCAATTTTTCTTAGTATTTCAAACATCTTGCTCCATTTTACATTGTCGAAAACTTTTGCAGGTCGACAAATCCTATGAACGTGTCTTGATTTTTCTTCAGGCTTGCTTTCATTATCTACCACAACGTGAAAAATGCTTTTGTGGTGCCTTTACCTTTCCTAACATCGCACTGATCGTAATATAACACATCTTCAATTTTCTTTCCCATTTTCCTATTTATTATTTTTATCAGCAAGTTGTATGCATGTACTGTTAAGCTGATTGTGCGACAGTTCTCACACTTGTAGGTTCTTGCACTCTTGGGAATTGTGTGGATGATGTTTCTCCAAAATCTGATTGCATATCGCCAGTATTAAAGATTCTACACACCGAAGTGAATACTAGTTTGTTTCCCCTCCCCTTAATGATTTTAGAAATTCTGGTAGAATGTTATCTATCCCTTCTGTCTTATTTGATTTTAAGCCTTCCAAAGCTCTTCTAGATTCTGGTTCTAATAGGGCATCCCATACCTCTTCCCTATCGAGTCCCATTCCTTTTTCTGTCGCGTGAGATGAGTCCTTCCCTTCATAGAGTCCCTCAATGTACTCTTCCCACCTATCTGCTCTGTCTGCATTTAACATTAGAATTCCGATTGCAGTCTTAATGTTACAGCACTTTGCTTATAATTTCACCAAGGGTTGTTTTGACTTTTCTACATGCTGAGTCAGTCCTTCTGACAATAATTTCTTTTCGATTTCTGCGCATTTTTCACGCAGCCATTTAGCCTTAGCTTTCCTTCACTTCCCATTTATGTCATCCCTAAGTGACTTGTATTTCTGCATTCCTGAATTTATACAGTTACAAAATAAATTTTATAATTTTGAAAGTATGCCATTTCTTAAAGTTTGCTTACATTTAGTTTTTACATTAAGATAATTTGTTTCTGAAGATGTTGAATGTGTTTCTGAAATGTAATGATGATTCTCAGTTACATAAACAATAAAGTCCTGTTTGTCATTATGTAAATAAAAATTTGGAAAGTAATCGTATCTTTGTGTCATTAGTTACAAATGATGTAAAAGATTAAAAACCATACTACATTTTGCTCAGGTACATACTGCTCTTTGAATTTTGATCATTATAAAGTGAAATTTGTAGATAACTAACTTCTGCAGGACGACATTATCACATAGAAACAAAAACATCATTGATAAGAAGGTGGGCTCGCAAACTTTAGTTGAACTCGGAATTAGCAGTAAATCTTGGTTTGTTATAGTGTGCAGTAAGAAATAAATCACTCATTCAAAAAGTATGTCGGATTGCAGTTATACGTTCAGTGATATTTACGAAATCAGCCACTTGTTCTCCAACAATCATGGATAATAAAATATGTTTGAGTCCACACATCTAAAATTAAATATTTAATATTGTGACTATGCTTCATCGTCTAACTGCTCAGAGATACAATTCTTTGTCGATGAATACACTACAACTTGTTACTGATGTTTTTATATTAATCAAAATTACAGTTGCCTATTCTACGTTATAACAAACTCAAAACTTAAGTGAGCACTGTGCTATGTCAGTCAGTTCACCCCAGAACAGCCTCAAACATGCAGTGCCATTATTTATTCATTCTATAATACCCATCATACTGTGGTGCACAGCCATAAGAAATAAATAATAATTTATTTTTCTTTACCCATCCAACGATCAACTGACAGTGATATAGGATTTGTCAAGGTAACTCAACGCAGATGAATAGGTCAGGATGTACAACATACAGCATACACAACGTGCTTTATGAGCGTAGAACAAGTAGTCTATGAGAAAAGGATAGGTGGTCGGCCCTGGCTTTGATTGACGAACCACCTCGATACTTGCCTCACTTGCCTTAGTGATTCGGAAACCCAAATCAAGATGGGCATATAGGGAAATTCCATCCTTCCAAATATGAGTCCGTGTCTAACCACCTGTAATGCCTCATCTAGTAAGACCCTATTATTTAATGTTCCTTAATTTACACAATTTGTTCCAGGTAACCTGTTGTATATATTCCAGTCTCTGTTTCCCCGTAGACTTTTTGCTGTCTGTGGTGCTTGTAATACCTTGCCACTTTTGCTATTATGTCTAAACACATGTTCGATCATCTGTTCTCTTCTTAGTGTTTTTCACATATTCCTTTACTCCCCGAACCTACTTAGAGACCCAATATTTCTTAATTTTCAACATATTTCAGTAAACCATTTCTCAAACGCCTCGGTACTTTTCGGGTTTTGTACAGTCCATGATCCACTTCCACACAATGCACTGATTCAGATGCACATTCTCAGAAACATCTTTTTAAATTGAGTTCCGTTTATAATACCAGCATATTTCTTTGTGTAAGTGGTATTCTGTTATTTATGTTCCCTGATGATGATAATGTTTGGTTTGTGGGGCACGTAACTACGCGGTCATCAGCGCCTTTACAAAGTTCCAATATTTTCACAGTCCAATTTTGCCACCGTCACGAATCACGATGATGATGATGAAATGATGAGGACAGCACAAACACCCAGTAATCGGGCAGGGAAAATCCCCATCCCGGTCGGGAATCGAACCCAGGGCTCCGTGATCCAGAGGCAGCAACGCTAGCCACTAGTCCACGAGCTGCGCACTTACTTCCTCTGAATTGTCCATCATGTGTTATTTTGATTCCATAGTATAACAATTCCCCCATTCCTTCACTTAATAAGACAATAAATTTTATGACAGTTGAAGAACTCAACAGGAACTTTTGATGTGCGTTCTTAAATTTCGTTTTACATCGAAGACGTCACTGAAACTGAAATATTTCGATGAAGCATCTACCAGTAATTTGGAGCTACGACGTCGACTGTTGGTGGAAACTACAAGAAATCATTAGTTGTAACGAAGCACGATTACACAAGAAAAACAATTGCACATGTACTAAGGAAGGGTATAAGTTACGACAAACTGATAATAATAGCCAGAATTGAAGCATTTTTCAATGTACCAGCGCTGACCGTCATGGGTTTTCACTCAACACGCCAGACTGCGACTACTAAAGGCATGAGGAAGTGTGATTGTAACATAACGTGTCTAATAGAATTTTTGCTTTTGGATTTTGAGCTTTTTTCCTTTTCATGAAAGTTGTTCGAAATGAAGTTCTGTCCCAAACACATACATAATTCTATCACGTTACCACTTTCCTTGGAAAATTCTATATGTACGATACCACGCTACAGAGTTCACTACACAATAACATTCGTTCCTTTGGTACTGCAGAACTTTGCAAATCTTAAATAACTACATTTATGAATGCGTAGTAGAGGGTGTAACCGAAAGCAGGGTGTACAGTTTCGTACCCCTTGCTATTCCGGTACTGACATCCTATCTGTTTATACTCGTATAAATGCGGCCAAAAATGTAAAATCTCAAACTAGTTGTAGGAAAAGGAATTTCTGTATTGTTAGTATCTTGATAGCGATAGGATGCATTCCCCGCTTGTGTTTACCAACAAACACAGACCACTGAGAGAAGCTTTTCTATTACAGGCATTCGTTCTATGGAGCCTGTGTTACTGTATGTCTAATATGTGAAATGATGTCGAAGTTATCAAACCTTAGGGAAACTTATGACAAGCACAAAACGCGGTCATCAGATTGAATGAATTTTATGGTCTCTACCGTGGCCTCAGAATTACCACAGAAAAGTATAAAGAGGAAGCTGAAAATGACTAGTTGGGCACTTCATGCACATCGATAAAAACGTCAAACAATCCAAAGAAACAGTGCAAATGAAATAAAATTACGTGTGTTAAGTGATTCAACGAATCAAAAAGACACTAAAGCTCGTAGTACAGTTCAGCGACTGAAACAATAACTGCTTTGTTGGGCGATAGATCGTTCTCTAGTAGACGACTGGATGCCCTGCTTTCAGCAAGAGTACCATAACATCTTCACTGCAGCTGAAAGGGTGTGCGGCAAAAGTCATGCATGGATACGAAGAACCAATCTCATGACATTTAAAATAGGGAGAAACACGTTTCTGAGCTCTCAGAATAAGTGATCGCAGTGGTAATCTGAAGTCCAAATTGACGCCTCCCTGCTCCGTGATCTTAATATGTCTCTCGAGAACGATGTCACACTCTATCTTCCACTGTAGAGACCCGTCACCATGCTCGCACACAGCAATGCGTTGCCCACAAAGTATAGATTTGGTGTCTGTTCACTCACACTTTCATTGCTGTTCCTTCGACGTCCACCTTGTCCAACAGTGAGAATATATTGCAACCCTACCTTCCACCCTCACAGACTTGTTTTCCTTGATCATTCACTTTTCTTACTTCCTCTCAGTTTTTGTTGGTTGTCCATTTGTCCCTGTACTTTTTTCCCACGATTACAAGTATTGTTACTGGATCTGAAATTGTCGAAGACTGAGTATTTGATTATCCATTGTTACTTCCTTCGTTAGTGTTAAGATAACGCTTACCTGGAAATCCGACAGAAGTCTCTGGCTTCTTTGACTTTTCATTTCAGATAAAATAATTCCAAGAACGAATATTTCACTCTGCAGAGGTATGTGAGCTGATATGAAACATACTACCGGATTAAAACTATGTGCCGGCCCGGAACTCGAACCAGGATCTTTGATTTTTGTGGGTGTGTGTTCCACCGACTGAATTAACCAAGTAGGAGGAGCACTAAAGGCAAGAGTCTTCGACTAGACACTCAGACTTCCACACAGTTTTAATAAGCCAGTAAGTTTTATATCAGCTGAAAATTCGATGCAAAGTGAAATTTCGTTCTTTGAAATCCCCTGCCAGTGGCTAAACCATATCTCCGCAATATCGTTTCTTCCAGGAGTGTTAGTCCTGCAAATGTCACAGAGGAACTTCTGTGAAGTTTGGAAGGTTTGAGGTAAGGTTATGGCGGAAGCGGGGCTATGAGGATTGGTAGTCAATCTTACTTGGGTAGTTATGTCGGTAGAGCACTAGCCCCTTGAAGGCAAAGGTCCTCCCATCTTAGATTAGTTTTTTGTTGTCCCGCTACGTAACATCTCTTCTTCTACACTGAACAGAAGTATAGCAATTTCAGCCCATACCTAGCTCTCTTCTTTGACACTGATTTTGTCTATTATCATATATTTCGAAAAAATTTTATATTTCTTTGTCATCCATTGTGATTAATCCTCATTACACAACCTCTTGGTACCATCTCTAAGAAACATATTCCGCCACCTTCTGCTCTCATATCTTAAGTTTTTACTGTTTTATCGATAAGTTAGAGTCTTTCCTACGTTACCCATGTCAACTAGTTTTCGCTTTATGTCACAGTGCTCAGGACCAGTTGTCCGTCTTCATTATTTCTTGCCGGCCGGCGTGGCCGAGCGGTTCTAGGCTCTTCAGTCTGGAACCGCGCGACCGCTACGGTCGCAGGTTCGAATCCTGCCTCGGGCATGGATGTGTGTGATGTCCTTAACTTAGTTAGGTTTAAGTACTTCTAAGTTCTAGGGGACTGATGACCTCAGATGTTAAGTCCCATAATGCTCAGAGCCATTTGAACCATTATTTCTCCTTTATTACAATTAAATTCCATCGCTTACTCTTGACACATTTTTTTATGGTCTGCGTTACAAACTCCAAGAATTTCGACGTGTTTCATTTTCGTATAAATTTTCTGTATCTCACTTAATCGTTTATTTGAAGTGTTCAGCATGCTAGTAATCACTGCTACGCTACGATCTGGATCTGTGTTCTCATCTGCATGCACCTCTATGTCTTTGTCTTTTCTTCTCTCTTATTATAGGCATAGAATGTTCCCTGCGACCAGAAGAAACACTGCAGAACTCTAGATGCTTTTCTACCCACTTTATTTCTTTCCCTGAACCCGTATCTAACTTTTCCATATCATTCCTCTCTTAAGCTTTACAGTTACTTAAGATTATCAAATGCTTATCGTCAATCACACATCTGATAAGTCCTTCAATTAAAAAAAAGTGTTATCTGTTCCTTCATCAGCGTGTTCACTCGTATGGAAATCCGCAGCATGTTGGCTTCCTTTCTTGCCCTAGGAGAATAACTCCATCGTGATTCCACTCATAGTACCTCCATCTGTTACTTAGCATTCTGATATTAAGATTACCGACAGTTGTTACGTCTTTCTAGGCTGCTGTTGATCAACTTCGAAGTATCAGAGAAAATTCCTGGCTTTAAAATGTTCCCCTTTTGATCATCTTTCACTTCAGATCTTACATTTTTAGCGAACATTCAGACGTCCAACATAATAATCATTCCTAGATCATTGGCCCTACTCGTGCCGTCCTTAATAACTCTGTCTTTCGCAGTCTCCACGTGTAAATACGAACGGCGGTCAAGCTTACAATTACAGTGTTTTGCTATGGAAATTATTATCAAGATAACAATTTAGAAAATATATTAGGTACATATTTTAAGTGGTTAAACTGTTCGTTTCTACATATATACGTCAGTACTCACTGTTCAGTCTTCTGAGATTACGAACTAAATCTCACAGAAAGAAGATGAGGCGTCGCGACTGACGACGCTACACGCCATAACACTGTCTTTTCTAAAAGTATGTGTACAGAACAGATTACAGAAAGTATAAACATCAACTGTCAAAATGTTTGGACAATATAAAGTTATTGAATGATAACTATGGTGTTATTAGTGGGGAGAGGCAGTGTTCATATTTCTTATGCTCACGACTGGTTCACCTCGTTTGAGCCAATGACGTTTGCACGGTAGTTAAGAAGTGAGTGATAAGTTTACCACGTTATATTTGGTGTAAAAATGCAGAGACTCTACACGAGGCGGCAGAAGTCATGGGATAGCGACATGAGCCGGCCGGTGTGGCCGAGCGGTTCTAGGCGCTGTAGTCTGGAACTGCGCGACCGCTACGGTCGCAGGTTCAAATCCTGCCTCGGGCATGGTTGTGTGTGATGTCCTTAGGTTAGTTAGGTTTAAGTAGATCTAAGTTCTGGGGGACTGATGACCTCAGAAGTTAAGTCCCATAGTGCTCGGAGCCACGGAGCCATTTGAACAATTTTTTTTTTGTAGCGACATGCACAGACACAGATGACGATAGTATCGCGTACACAATATATAAAAGGGCAGCGCACTGGCGGAGCTGTCATTTGAACTCAGATGATTCATGTGAAGAGTATGAGACGTAATTATGGGGGCACGATGGGAATTAACTGGCTTTGAACGAGGAATGTTAGTTGGAACTAGACGCAAGGGACAATCCATATCAGAAATCGCTACAGAATTCAATATTCTGAGACCCATAGTGTCAAAGGTGTGCCGAGAATACCACATTTCAGGCATTACCTCTCACGACGGACAACGACATGGCGACTTAACGTAACATTTTATGGAAAATATTTGTTCATACAATCTTTGTCGTAAAAAAGATGTCATTTTCCTTTATAATTCTGAGAGCGTACATTCGGAGAATAGTTAAGCAGTATATTACTTCTTCCCGTGTCTACCTCGTGAAATGACTTTGATGCTGTAATTAAAGAAATTAAAGCCGAAATAAAGTCTTACGGGCAATCTTTCTTCCCAAACACAATTCGCAAATACGACAGAAAATGTGGAAATAATGGTGGTACATGAAGTATTCTCTTCCAAGCACCATATTAGTTTGATACATATGTTATGAAAAACAAATCGCCGTTTACGTATTTCACTAACAAGAAACTACGAACGAACGAAATTATCCATGAAGATGATTGAATGCGTTAGTATGAATCTAGTAACTCACTATGAAGTGAATCATCAGTTTCTGAAATGTGACTTCGATCTCAAAATGGAGCCCATAACAACGTTATGGCTTAGTTTATGGGTTTCAAAGAGACCGTTGAGGGTACTGCAAGCATAAATGACACCAAAGTAAATTAGTCATGAAAACTGCAAAGAAATAGTAATGCATTCATTGTCAGTCTCAGGTGTGATATAGCACATTTTTATGATTAAGTTCATTGGCAGGGTCACAACTACGCCTTGAGAAATCATGCACTCCAGAACTCGTTCCACGTGATTCTTGAGTACCACATAAAACTCGAAACGTATAGTACAACAAGAAGCCCAGATACGTAACGGGTGTGTCACTGCGCTGTCTTGAGCATCGAAGGAATAAAGATTCGTCTTTATTGTCCTGTCGACAATCAAGTCATTAGATCTCACTTTGTACGATCATTGAAAAAGATATCGGCTGCGTTCGTGCAAAAGATTTGTCCCGGAAATCATCTTGGTCGATCTGCGGAAACCATGGAAGATCTAAGACTAGATGGGTGGGCGGGGATTTGATCAACGCTCCTCCATAATGCAAATTCAGTTTCGCAGCCAATACACCACCTCAGATTGCCGGATATTGATATTACTGCAAAGTTCTGGGAAAAAGACAGTCAGTTACCTACAAATACTTATAATCAATAAAATAATTTAAAATGACAGTGTACTGTTTCCCGATATCATTATATTCTACTAGGTAAGTATATCTATGACTACTGTAAACGGAAAAACTCACAGATAATTAAATGTCAACAATCAATGTATATTTATGTTTGACACACTGAATACTGTGTTGTTTTTCGTACACATTGATAAAATTTTGTTTCAGAATGTTTATGTCTACAAAGTTGAGAACGATTCCAGCAGTCCAAAAGCTTAGGCTGTTCGAATATAATTTAGGAACATAATTATCTATTATAATATATTCACTTAATGTGTAAAGTATAATATATTCATTTAAAGTAGTAAAGGAGTTTTGCTATTTGGGGAACAAAATAACTGATTATGGTGGAAATAGACAGGATATAAAATGTAGACTGGCAATGGCAAGGAAAGCGTTTCTGAAGAAGAGAAATTTGTTAACATCGAGTATAAATTTAACTGTCAGAAAGTCGTTTCTGAAAGTGTTTGTATGGAGTGTAGCCATGTATGGAAGTGAAACATTGACGATAAATAGTTTGGACAAGAAGAGAATAGAAGCTTTCGAAATGTGGTGCTACAGAAGAATGCTGGAGATTAGATGGGTAGATCACATAACTAATGAGGAGGTATTGAATAGAATTGGGGAGAAGAGGAGTTTGTGGCACAACTTGACTAGAAGAAGGGATCGGTTTGTAGGACATGTTCTGAGGCATCAAGGAATCACCAATTTAGTACTGGAGGGCAGCGTGGAGGGTAAAAATCGTAGAGGGAGACCAAGAGATGAATACACTAAGCAGATTCAAACGGATGTAGGGTGCAGTAGGTACTGGGAGTTGAAGAAGCTTGCACAGGATAGAGTAGCATGGAGAGCCGCATCAAACCATTCCCATGAATGAAGACCACAACAACAACAACAATATATTCACGAAGGGCTATGTGCTTATCATCACTTTGTTCACTCACAGAGATAGAAAAAACTGAATTCTGTGAAAGATTGTACGCTGAGAACCTCAAGAGCGGCTTTGATGCTTTCTCTTAGAAACTAAATTTTATAAAAAGTGAACGCGTTCATGGAACATGTTTGGGATTTAGCTGGAAATTTTTGATCTTAATGCATATAATTTGTAGATAATTTCTGTTGCAGATACTATCCATTATAAGAAAAAAACGAGATTTGTACGACAGATCTAAATATAAACCATGAGCGTGCTTTGACCACTTTTTGGCAGACACAAGGAGTAATGTTATCGTTCTGGGAGCTATTGTAAGATGGACCAGGAGGCAAGAAGTTAGATTACAGTCCATGAAAAAATTAACTCTCGTTGTAGCTTATCATTTAGAAATCACTAGAACTACTCTATGTGGTGTCGTGAGTGGCAGCTAGTTCTAAATGGAGAAAAATGTAAGTTTATGCAAACCAGTAGGAACAACAAATCGTAATGTTCGAATACAGCGTTAGTAGTATGCTGCTTGACAAGGACTCGTGTACTAATTATTTAGACGTAACTTCGCGAAGCGAAATGAAATGTAACGAGCATATTATGACTGTAGCAGGGAAGGGGAATGATCGACTTCGGTTTACTGTGAGAATTTTAGGAAATTGTGGTTCATCTGCAAAGGAGAATCCATATAAGGCGCTAGTATGACCCATTCTTGAGTACTGATCGAGTGTTTGGGATCCAAAGCAGGAATGATTACAGGAAGACATTGAAGCATTTCAGATGCAGGCTGCTGGATTTTTTAGCAGTAGGTTCGAACAACCAGCAAATATTACAGAGCTGCTTCGGAAACTCAAATTGGAATTCGCTGAGATAAGGCCACGTTTTTTCTAGGAATACTAGCGGAAAAAATTTAGAGAATGGGTTTTTGAAGATGACTGCAGAACGATTCTACTGCCGTCAACATTCATTTCGCGTAAGGACCACGAGGATGAGATATGAGAAATTACAGTTTGTATGGAGGCACATACATAATCATTTTGCCATGGCTCTCTTTGCGAGTATAACAGGTAAGAAAATGACGAGTAACGGTGCAGGGCACCCTCCGCCATGCACCGCACGGTGGCTTGCGGAGTATGCATGCAGATGTAGATGTAGATATAGAGCCGTTCCGCGAACATAGTCTAATCAGAATAACTGCGCTACTGAAAAACCTTTTAATGTGACTAGAAATTTTATTTTTTTATACTTGCATGGGATCAAATGGGCTTAAGACGTCCCTTGCAAATGATTATGCGTCCAACGAAGAACTGTGTGTAAAAATGTATCCTTTCTCTGTTGCCCGTAATGTGGTATCAATACAATGTACTAAGACGCAAGGATTTCTGCAGATCCTGAAGGTGAATTTTTAATGAAACAAGTGTATGACAAACCTCTTGCGTCACGAGCTACGGATGTTTCTTCGGCATCGTCGTTGCTGGCACCTCTCTCGGTCGTCGATATTGTTGTTCTGTCGCTGAACACCGGAGAACTGTTTTCCTGAAGACTGCGGCCCATCAGTCCATCGCTGTTCCCGGAGCGGTCGTCACAGTTCAGTCTACCAAAGAGACACGGCACATCCACGACCTCGTTTTCCGTTGCGTCAACTTCAGACGCGCTGAAGGCGGTAATCGGTGAGTTGTTAGCAGACTTCAGCAACAACACAACAGTCAGTACCGATACATACTGAACACTATGGTGCATGATTCAAACGTAACTGTGTTTTGGTGGTTTTTTTAAAAAAAAGATGCCGGTGTTTTTGTAAGCTACATACAGCAAGCGGTGTCGCGTGGGTCTCGCTGTGAGGATCTGCGTCTGTGTTGTGGGACGCGGCGGCAGACGCGTGTATCTTTTATGGCAGTCACACAGCAGCAGCCAACCCTGGCGGCGGCAGAGCCTGGGAGAAGTCTGCAAGCCCAGCACGCGTAACGAACTTCCTCCCCCCCCCCCCCCCCTGCCACCATGCCTGTGTTTCTGTGAGGAATGGTCCAAAAATATAACGTGTTAATTGGCTAGTGGAAGGAAGCACGCGCTATTGACTCCCGGCTATCGCGTGCGCACGGAGGCACTGACGGTTCCGCACGGGTTTTCAGAGCGTGCCTAGAAAACACGTGACTGTTGCTCTAAGGGGCGCCTTCTTGTTGTTGCGCGTAATGCGACGCGTATATATTAGCCGTAGTTTAATCGTTTAGTATCCATCATCACATTGCAAGTAAACAAGATGTCTATGTGGCGGGATGTAAGGGTACAGATATCGATCCTGTACTTGACGGATCGAATCTAGCCTTTGTAGCTTTTCCGAATAAAGAAAAGATACGTCGTAATCTAAACCTGTACTGGTTTCCTACCTTTAACTCTTTGTTACTGTGCTATTGTCCTGAACTATGCAAGTGGTGTAATTATGAATATACTACCTGGTACAGTAATTGGCCAAACTATCAGAAATTGTATAACTATATATTAGTACTGCAGTTAGCTTCTATTAAATTAATTAGAGAACTAAAACTGTAAACTAAAGAAAGGACCCTGTGTGAGTCTGTATTACGTAGTTCAGTGATCAGTGTTACTATGTGCTACGTTGCAATATGTGACTAGCAAATTCAACACACAAAACTAACAGAATAAAAGATGCTACATAAAATTACCAATCAAATTTTGGAGAAAAAAACTAAACTGTTTCTATTAAAAAGTCTTGTCAATTTACTAGCGTGAACTGCCTAAGCAAATTTCCAAACGCTGCGTGATACACACACAAATATAACACTGAACTATGACAATAAAATGGAAATATCATATGGTGGCCATGGCCGGGAGTTCCCAGGCGGCAAGTTCGGCCGCCAAGTGCAAGTCTTATTGAGTGCGACGCTACATTGGGCGACTTACGCGTCTACAATGGGGAAGAAATGATGATGAGGGCAGCACAACACCCAATCCCTGAGGGAAGAAAATCTCCCACTCCAGCCGGGAACCGAACCTTTTTTTTTTAGTAAAGGAAAACTTTAATTTTTTATGAGTAGTTGGTGCTTTTCACTAAGTAATGCTTGTATTCTAAACAACGTAGTACAAATAATGAAGTGTATATGGATGCCATGAAACGCCGCTTAACGGAAATAGCTGGTTTTTTTCCTCACAAATACACCTTTAGGAGCACTGGTAGTACTATTGGACGTACTTTTTACGCTGATTTTGGTGTGACCATGACAGAGGTTTATTGGGATGCACTTTGCAACACAGATTTCATTGACAAGAAACACTTTAGAAACCATTCTTGACTATTTCAGGCGAGAGGAGAAACACTTTCTCTTTTATGGTGCACTTATTCACTTTCAATGCACACTTTCTTCTTGTGGTGAGTGTGGTGAGGTGGCTGGTGGCAATGCTGAGGGTCATAGGCTGGGGAGGACTTTGTCGATTGCTGCCTGCAGTGGAATTTGCAGGAAGTTTTTGAAGTTCTCGCGGTAACGTCTCTGCTGCTGGGCCGTCTTGTTTTCCGCCCATGGGTCCATCAGGAAGGCCAGATGGTCGGTCTGCCTCCTCGCTACGATGGCGTATGCCGTCATGGCGAGGCTCCAGAGAGTCGCCAGTCGCTTGGGTCGTGGAAATGGGTTGGGAGTCTCGGGCGGTGACCTCTTCCACTGTGATGGCTTCCCGGCGCCGTTCTGTTGATGTGGGCCACCATCTGCTGGCATGCTTCCCATATGTTGGTGGCATTCCCGCAAGTGAAACGATGCTCGGGTGTCGGGCCCCCGGGCGTGGCATTCCAACGCACTGACCGTTCAGCTAATGGGGCAGACACTGTGAGAATAAAACTGTTTGGATAAGAAATGAGATCTGAAATGAACTTTACCTCATATGACCCTGACATAAGTTTTGAAACGCATTTTGAATGGTTTCATTGTTTAATAACTGATGTAAGCAACCTGTTTGTATGTTGGTAGCGCTTTGGATTGTGTTAATATCGCTGCGCCCTCGGCAAGAGATTCTGTGGTTGGACGGACTAGCAGTTAGCGAGTGGATATGGAAGTGTAAGCATTGATACTTTTAGTGGAGACTATGTGTTGGTAGGACATGCGTTGTAAAGTGAGATGAAATGGTGTGTTTATAAGAAAATACGCAAGGAAATGTATGATGGTGGATGTTGATAATGTTTGTGTAGTGGAATTATTGACAACTGAATAATTTTTGGAACTGGACGGCAAGTGAATAAGGTAAAGTTTTCTAAACACATCGTTTGCTATTCAACAAAAATCTTTCTTTTTTGTAACCATATGCCTCCTAGTTGTTAGAGTCTATAGTACACTCCTGGAAATTGAAATAAGAACACCGTGAATTCATTGTCCCAGGAAGGGGAAACTTTCTTGACACATTCCTGGGGTCAGATACATCACATGATCACACTGACAGAACCACAGGCACATAGACACAGGCAACAGAGCATGCACAATGTCGGCACTAGAACAGTGTATATCCACCTTTCGCAGCAATGCAGGCTGCTATTCTCCCATGGAGACGATCGTAGAGATGCTGGATGTAGTCCTGAGGAACGGCTTGCCATGCCATTTCCACCTGGCGCCTCAGTTGGACCAGCGTTCGTGCTGGACGTGCAGACCGCGTGAGACGACGCTTCATCCAGTCCCAAACATGCTCAATGGGGGACAGATCCGGAGATCTTGCTGGCCAGGGTAGTTGACTTACACCTTCTAGAGCACGTTGGGTGGCACGGGATACATGCGGACGTGCAGTGTCCTGTTGGAACAGCACGTTCCCTTGCCGGTCTAGGAATGGTAGAACGATGGGTTCGATGACGGTTTGGATGTACCGTGCACTATTCAGTGTCCCCTCGACGATCACCAGTGGTGTACGGCCAGTGTAGGAGATCGCTCCCCACACCATGATGCCGGGTGTTGGCCCTGTGTGCCTCGGTCGTATGCAGTCCTGATTGTGGCGCTCACCTGCACGGCGCCAAACACGCATACGACCATGATTGGCACCAAGGCAGAAGCGACTCTCATCGCTGAACACGACACGTCTCCATTCGTCCCTCCATTCACGCCTGTCGCGACACCTCTGGAGGCGGGCTGCACGATGTTGGGGCGTGAGCGGAAGACGGCCTAACGGTGTGCGGGACCGTAGCCCAGCTTCATGGAGACGGTTGCGAATGGTCCTCGCCGATACCCCAGGAGCAACAGTGTCCCTAATTTGCTGGGAAGTGGCGGTGCGGTCCCCTACGGCACTGCGTAGGATCCTACGGTCTTGGCGTGCATCCGTGCGTCGCTGCGGTCCGGTCCCAGGTCGACGGGCACGCGCACCTTCCGCCGACCACTGGCGACAACATCGATGTACTGTGGAGACCTCACGCCCCACGTGTTGAGCAATTCGGCGGTGCGTCCACCCGGCCTCCCGCATGCCCACTATACACCCTCGCTCAAAGTCCGTCAACTGCACATGCGGTTCACGTCCACGCTGTCGCGGCATGCTACCAGTATTAAAGACTGCGATGGAGCTCCGTATGCCACGGCAAACTGGCTGACGCTGACGGCGGCGGTGCACAAATGCTGCGCAGCTAGCGCCATTCGACGGCCAACACCGCGGTTCCTGGTGTGTCCGCTGTGCCGTGCGTGTGATCATTGCTTGTACAGCCCTCTCGCAGTGTCCGGAGCAAGTATGGTGGGTCTGACACACCGGTGTCAATGTGTTCTTTTTTCCATTTCCAGGAGTGTAGTTAGAATCTTTTTATTTAGCTGCCTGTTGTTGCTACTTGCTGTAATTGCTGTAGATCGTGTTATGAAGATTTTCTGTGAGGTAAGTGACTTATGAAAAAGAATGGGGTTTTCACTGTCGGGATTCGTAATTGAAATGAGTTTAGGCAATTAACAGAGTTGGAGGTAGTTTCATATTTCTTTAATTCCATGTTTTTTTGAATCTGTGTTGTTGTTAGGATTTCTTGAAGTTCAGGGCCATTCTTCTGTGTTAATTATTGGAAGTCATATTGTCAATGTATAGCAGTCGGATTGCATTGGGCTTGTATATTGTGGGTAATAAATGAATAGGTTAAGTTTGAGTTGTCTCTGTCAGGGAAAATTCTGTAGGTCAGTGTTAAATAAGAAAATAATTATAGAGGTAATTTCAATATAAAACTTCGTCCGAACTGGCCTCTGAAAGCCCAGCGGTAACGACCGTCCGCTTTGTCATCCTCAGGATGGCGTCACTGCATGCGGATATGCACTCATGCTCACAAATTAAGGATAATGCTGATACGTGGTGAAACAACGTTCTGGTGGGCGGTTTGCTGGTTTAAATCAGCTCAGGGTATGACCATGAGGTGTATTTGACCTGCGGTAGTCGCACGGTGGCGCTGGCAGCAGTCAACATACTCAGAGGTGTGTTGGTGCATGTCAGAATATGGTGCTGCGAGTAAATGTGCAAACGTTTTCAGACATGCTGATGCTGACTGAGTGTTGAAAATGGCTCAAAGAACATTTAGTGATGACGTTATTACGGGCAGAATACTAGAGCGACTGGAGGCTGGTCAAACACAGCAGATCGTAGCACGGGTCCTCCGTCTGCAACAAAGTGTGATCTCAAGATTATGGCAACGATTCCAGCAGACAGGAAACGTGTCCAGATACTACAGTACGGGACGGCCACAGTGTAAAGCACCACAAGAAGACCGATATCTTACCAGTAGTGCCCGCAGACGGCCACGGAGTACGGCAGGTAGCCTTGCTCGGGGCCTTACCGCATCCACTGGAACAGTTGTCTCCAGACACACTGTCTACAGACATGGTTTATTCACCCGGAGACGTGCGAGGTACAGTCCACTGAACCCTGGTCAAAGGAGAGACCGTAAAGTCTGGTGTCAAGAACATACTTCAAAAAATGGTTCAAATGGCTCTAAGCTGTATGGGACTAACATCTGAGGTCATCAGTCTCCTAGACTTAGAACTACTTAAACATAACTAAGGACGTCACACACATCCATGCCGAGGCAGGATTCGAACCTGCGACCATAGCAGCAGCACAGTTCCGGACTGAAGCGCCTAGAACCGCTCGGCCATAGCGGCCCGTCAAGAACACAATACATGGTCATTGGAACAGTGGTCCCACGCTATGTTCACGGACGAGTCCAGGTATAGTCTGAACAGAGATTCTCGCCGTCTTTTCATCTGGCGTGAACTAGGAACCAGATACCAACCCCTTAATGTCCTTGAAAGGGACCTGTATGGAGGTCGTGGTTTGATGGTGTGGGGTGCGATTATGATTGGTGCACGTAAACCCCTGCATGTCTTTGACAGAGGAACTGTAACAGGGCAGGTGTATCGGGACGTCATTTTGCACCAGTATGTCCGCCTTTTCAGGGGTGCAGTGGGTCCCAATTTCCTCCTGATGGATGATAACACACTGCCCCACCAAGCTGCCATCGTGGAGGAGTACCTTGAAACAGAAGATATCACGCGAATGGAGTGGCCTGCCTGTTCTTCAGACCTAAACCCCATCGACTATGTCTGTGATGCTCTCGGTCGACGTATCGCTGCATGGCACTTCAGGAGCTTCGACAGGTGCTGTGCAAGAATGGGAGGCTATACCCCAGCAGCTGCTCGACCACCTGATGCAGAGTATGCCAACCCGTTGTCCGGCATGTGTACGTGTGCATGGTGATCATATCCCATATTGATGTCGGGGTACAAACATGGGCACAAAACAGTGGCGTTTTGTAGCACACGTGTTTGGAGACGGTTTTCTCAACTTATCACCAATACTGTGGACTTACAGATCTGTGTCGTGTGTATTCCCTATGTGCCTATGCTATTAGCGCCAGTTTTGTGTAGTGCCGCGTTGTGTGGCACCACATTCTGCAATTATCCTTAATTTATGAGCATGAGTGTAGAAGAGCATCTCGTCAGCACATCGCTCTCCCTGGTTTTCGTGACCGGAGCAGCTATTTCTCAAACAAGTAGCTCCGCAGTTGGCCTCAGAAGGGCTGAGTGCGCCTCACTTGCCAACAGCGCTCGACAGAGCTGGACTGTCACCCATCAAAGTGCTAGCCAAGCCCGACAGTGCTTAACTTCAGTGATATGAAGGGGACCAGTGTTACCAAGCGGGAAGGCTGCTGGCGATGCAAAACTTGCCCTAATAAATTTATACGGCTTGTCTGCGGCTACAGGAACTCGATACTCCTCGAAGAGATGAACACAAATAAAATACAGCTCAGCGGCAAGTTAGTTGAAAGGAGAGGAGATCTTGCACAATGAAATACGAGGACATGCAACTGTTCTTATGTAGATCATGTTTTGACTTTAGCCAATGTTTTCCTCAGAGTTCAATGAGGAAACACGCATAATAATTTTTTAAAAAATCTTTCGCGCGGGGACGGCGGAATTTCATCTTGCTAAATGATTGAAAAAATTTAATTTTTAAAAAAACTGTATTGCGAAAACTAAAACTCATCTTTTGAGAAGTACAATGATCTTTACAAAAGTTACTTTTTGTGAGAAACTCTGCCATGAAATAAATATTATTAAATCAGTAAAGGAATGGTAAACTATAGCCCTTGAATGGATTTCAAGTGAAAAGATAACTTTGCTCAATCACGTTTGAGGCATCGTGGCTCTCTCGTTATCGACTCTTCACCTAAGTGCAGGGTTTCTCTACGAAGGCGTTGTAAACGGGTGCTCTCTCGTTCTGGCGGCGGCTGAGGGAAACTAAGAGTTAGGCCCCGTCGCAGTGAAGACGAGAGTAGGCAATCGTCACGGAGAGAAATGGATCGCTCCGTGGTTCACAGAGAGAGAGAGAGAGAGAGAGAGAGAGAGAGAGAGAGAGAGACAGACAGACAGACAGACAGAGTGCAGTTGGTACCTTACGCCACTGAAGGAATGCTGTTGATTTCAGTAAGATTGTCACATGTGAAGCCGAAGCCACGCGTTTAGGTGCTGGTGATTGCCTCTGTTTCTAGTGGCATATACTTTCACCTGCGTAATTACAACCGCAATGGGTTTGTCTCTAACATGATCGCAACATTTTGAATAGACCGATAGTTGTATGTTGCGACGGGAAAACGAAGTGAGTTTTCAGTTAGTCTATTCCCGAGCAGTGACGTCATGTGATTTGTAACAGTATTAAATTTCTGCTTGTCATATGCTGTCATTTATATGCTATATTTTATGAATTCGTTAGTTTAAGTGTTTTTTTTTTCCTCTGGAGCCTTGATTTAGTTGTTGCAGGCAATTTTGTGCAGCGAGAAGCAAGTGATATATTTGTTAATCTCTCGTTCCTCCTCAGGAGCTTAAAGTGTTTGACTACGGTCTCTGCTTTTGTGGACAGTTATCGTGTGTAACATTCAACATAACGGTTTAAGTGTGTATGCATTCAATTACCAGAAGTTCATACATAAATTTGGCATTAGTGTGACTCCGAAATAAGATCTGGTCACTTAAGTGTTTTTAAAGTTTGGTTTTTAATTATGTTTGTATTGATAAATGATTGCCAATTTGTACTATGTTAGCCAAGTAGTCTCATCTGGGGTTATATTTAATGTTCTATTCCGCTCGCCTTAGCGTAGAAGTAGCCTTTCATATTAAGTATAATGTGGTTCTTGTGTGTCCGTGTAAATACTTAATGTTTCTCAGGTGTCGGTTTGGATTGTGATCGGTTACAAGTCAGTGGATCAGGATGGCCTCAAGTGCTGAATCGTATGATAAATTGTCTAGTGGATTCTCGTTTGTTACATCTGATCTTTGTATGCTAGCTTTAACCTTGTTATTTCAGTGTACTGACCGGTGGTTTGTGTTGTGGTGGCAGAAGAGCCAACACCGTGTTACGAGAGGAGGTCGAAATGCACGCGTTTTAGCTCACGCAGGCTGGCGTGAGGAGGGAAGAACTATACTGACGTGAGGTCTGGAACATGACAAGGAATTAGAATTCAGAAAGCAGACGTAATTAGTTTGATACTTAACTTTAATTCATTAATGAAGAACGTCGCTCTTGACGGTACATGATTCACATTATCAGTTCAGAATACATTCTTGAAGAAAATGGCGCCTTGCTAGGTCGTAGCAAATGACGTAGCTGAAGGCTATGCTAAACTGTCGTCTCTGCAAATGAGAGCGTATGTAGACAGTGGACCATCGCTAGCAAAGTCGGCTGTACATGTGAGGCGAGTGCTAGGGAGTCTCTCTAGACTAGACCTGCTGTGTGGCGGCGCTCGGTCTGCAATCACTGATAGTGGCGACACGCGGGTCCGACGTATAGTAACGGACCGCGGCCGATTTAAAGGCTACCACTAGCAAGTGTGGTGTCTGGCGGTGACACCACGGTTTGTATGCCAGGTATCAGCCTCACCATTACATTGGTCCTATCTCGCACTGCCCCCCCCCCCCCCCCCCATGAACCATGGACCTTGCCGTTGGTGGGGAGGCTTGCGTGCTTCAGCGATACAGATGGCCGTACCATAGGTGCAACCACAACGGAGAGGTATCTGTTGAGAGGCCAGACAAACGTGTGGTTCCTGAAGAGGGGCAGCAGCCTTTTCAGTAGTTGCAGGGGCAATAGTCTGGATGATTGACTGATCTGGCCTTGTAACATTAACCAAAACGGACTTGCTGTGCTGGTACTGCGAACGGCTGAAAGCAAGGGGAAACTACAGCCGTAATTTTTCCCGAGGACATGCAGCTTTACTGTAGCATGGAGAGCTGCATCAAACCAGTCTCAGGACTGAAGACCACAATAACAACAACAATCTCGGACTGGTGGTTGCGCATCGCATCAGCAACATTCTCTGAGCATTTACTTTCTTGTTTGATCTTTCGTGGCCGGTCGAATGGAAGTTTACTACCACGCGGACTAGTTGTGCCCACGCTAGAGTTTCCGTGGTCCTGTGTCCGGTCGCGGCACTTGGGACTAACCCATGCCGGATCTTTCCCAGATAATTTGGCATCAGCCACTAGAGTCCAAACATCCGAAGAGTACGCTGGTCCTAAACTATTTAGAGATCAGTTATTAACTTGGCCATTAGCTTGTATACCTTTAATGGCGTCACTGTCTACCTTGTTCTTCCTGTACATTAAAATTCCCTTCGTGGGAGCAGTATTGGTGATCTTGTTACTCTGCTCATTAATGGAAATGTAATATTCATATACTGCTGAGTGTTTGTATAACGGAAATAGCTCGGTCTTGCTGCATATGTTGAGTTTAGACCTTGCTCTTTTTCTGTCTTGGGTAGAGGCCTTAAGGTCTGCTTTTTATGATAAAATTCTGTTCCAGGTGCTTATCGAAGATTAAATTAACATTATAATTATAGTTGACTAATTGTGTTCTTTTCATTTGGATTTAAATGTCTTCCCTGTTAACTGATTTTTCTTAACATACAGCATGCAAAATCTCTGTCTGTAGTTATTAAAATTGTAAAACTGTTTGGTGACCATTTTCCCAAAGATACTTAATCGCTGGGTAAATTTTTAAATTTAATAGTGAATAAAACTGTGTAACAAAAAGATGAATGAAAGTCTGTAAACCCATGGTCCAGTTTTTCCCGAAATGTCCAGCAGTCACCGTTCAATGTTTGAACAATGAAACTAACTAACCGCAACCAATCAAGAAAATTCCATTAAAACCTTCTGTTATTCAAACACATCATAAGTACGTGCAAGCAAGCAGTGCAGCAACAACATTATCTCAAGTCTTTATTTATCAAATTAATCTTTACCAAAACATATTCCAAAATTCATCTTCCTCTGTATTTTTGTCTCTGTTCTCTGCAAACTATTGTTGAAATTGCTGTATTGGGCCGGCTGCTGTGGCCGAGCGGTTCTAGGTGCTTCAGTCCGGAGCCGCGCTGTTGCTATGGTCGCAGGTTCGAATCCTACCTCGGGCATGGAAGTGTGTGATGTTCTTAGGTCAGTTAGCGTAATTAGTTCTAAGTCTAGGAGACTGATGACCTCAGATGTAAAGTCCCATAGTGCTTAGAACCATTTGAATCATTTTTGTTGTATTGGAGTGCAAGTACATCACTAAAATATTTGATAGTTTGGGGGTTTCTCACTTTTTGTTTCAGTAAATGAACAATTTATTCCAAAAAGGTGTATACTGCCATTAGATCATGCCTTAGGCTGTCTCAAATTATGGAGTACCTTCTGCATCTTATTTGCTTACAACCGTACTGACAATGATAATCTACACAGAAACTGTACTGCTTTCCCGGAGAAAACCTTGGACAGCATTTTGGACAAGAAATGTTCAATTTTCTGCTGAATTGAGATTTTAAACACGAGTTTTGAGATACTCGTAACGTGTTTAACTGTTCGAATCACTGTAATGGATGGTCAGATAAAATAGTTTTAATATCATCCCTGAGAAAAAAATTACATATTGGCTGCTGTTTGGTTTCACATGGTCGATTCACTATTTGCACTCCACAGTTTCTTCAGGACCGGTGTCATTGTGAAGACTACCAAAGCGTGTATGAAGTACATTTCTTCATGGTAAGTTCTCACACTGATACAAAATGAAAAGTGTCTTTAGTATTGGACCGAGGAGCCAATAGTGAGAGTCCAATTTGTTCTGACTTCAAAATATTTCTTGGCCATGCTTGTTACGATAGCCGAAAAACAATTTTTTCAAACTGTTCAGCAACAGTTGTTTTAGTTTCTCAATTTTCGGTAGGAACACAGTCCTTCATGCCAGGGAAGAACTTGTTGAACTCATTATTCTAAAGACATTCAAGTTATTGACCTCTTACTCCGTCAAAAAGGGGTTATTCTTGCTTTTTCCATGGCGTTGCAAGCAAATTTTTTCACTTTTCAATGTTCTTGCTATTTAAGCTATCTCCTGAGACATATAAAACTCGGCTGATATACTTTTTAATGGACCTGTTCCTTGGTGCACCCTTCGTCTAGGGGCAGTCTCGCCGCGTCAGCCGTGCGATGCGGACGTGTGCTGAGTTTCGTGCGCCGCAGTCTGCTGTGCTTCGGGTGGTAAGTCGCAGTGCTTCTTGCAGAGTTGCAGAAATTCTACGCTTATTGAAATTTGAAATATGATACCGTGATGGACTACTTGAACAGAAAAGATACTTTGAAATTATCGTTTGATCGTAAGTACGCCCGACCTAAAATACACGAAATCGAAGATTGGTCGGAATACGAAGTGAAACTTTATTCAGAGGATGTCATTGGAACGCTCCATTCGATAGTGAGCAGCGTTGTATTTGTCAAAATGATGAATGCTGACTTACGCTACAAAATAGTTGAGTCTTGTGGAGGGATCTTGAAGTTTAAACATTGTGGTGGAAACGTAGGCGAAGTCATCATAATACATGCAGGGTTTGGAATATGGACGATCAGGATATTCAAAATGCCATTCGAAGTACCAGCGGAACACATAAACGCAGTGATAGCGCCTTACGGGAAAGTTCTCAGTAATGCTGCCGAATGGTGGTATCACGCACGCAAATTCCAAGTGCTCAACGGAGTGAGACAATTAAAGGTCGACTTGGACAAGCATGTACCATCGTACATCAGTGTCTCTGGATACCGAGGCATCGTTACATATGACGGCCAGCCGAGGACGTGCGATGCGTGCAACTCTCCCGGCCACGTCCGCGCTGAGTGTTTACAGCGGCGAGTGGCGCAGCTGCCGGCTGCCGAGGCGCCGCGACCGCCGGCTATGACTGCGTTGCCAGCGACCTAAGCTACGGCTGATCGCGGCCAAGTCCTGACCCAGAGCCCTAATGTGAACATGGAGAACCAGCCCACCCGAGGAGAAGCTCAGATTGCCACCACTGACACAACAGAAGCGAGACCACCCGAACAGCTGTAACGGTTTCAACACAGCAGACAACGAAAGATATTGGCAACCTCCGCAAATTATCCGATTCCTCCGCTGTTGAGAATGACATTAAGCAAGAACCAATCCTGACTAAGCAACCTGATAGTGAACCGAATTCTCTATTGACACCATCATCCACTAAGATCACGGGTGACATTTTGGCTCGAAACACCACTCTCTCAGAAGATTTGAGGAATACTGAGAAAGACAACATCAGACAGCAGCCGGTGAAACCTAAACGGCAAATACGAAAACAGAGCACTGAAGAACTGGAGCAAAAACTCTCACGTACCAAAAAAATTCTCAAAACAGATCCAAGTGGAAAGCATGACGTGGTAGACGTCGGAAAACCACACATCCCAAACACGAATGAGGACGTATATATGAACCTCGCCCCGCCAATTGAAGAACAAATGGAAACGGTTGACCACCGTGGACCTGATAAGGTGACTGCATGGTCTGACGACACTGAACGCGATTAGTAGGACTACCGAAAGACGCAGGCGTATAAAATTGCCACGCTCTATGTAAACAGAATAGTTTCGGACGTAAAGTAACAATCTGTGAAGGACTACTTATATGCCGCCGACATTGACATAGCAATGATACAAGAGGTAGTTACGACGAAAATAGCGGATGTCTACGGATATGAGACAATCTTAAACAAAGACAATGAATGTGGAACCGAAATATTGTTCAAACACGGCATACCATGTACAGCACAAGCTATACTTGAATCTGGACGAGGCATAACTGCCAAAATATATGATCTACTTCTTGTTAATGTTTATGCTCCCTCTGGATCCAGCGGAAAACGAGCAAGGAGCAACCTGTTTCGGGACGAAATTGTCCCATTAAAAATGGATACTGGTTTGCACATAAGTTTGGGTGGAGATTTTAACTGCGGATTGCGTCCAGAAGATCAAGTCTCGAACTTCAACATTTGCTGGGAGCTGTTGTTGTTAACTAATGGACTAGATATGATAGAAAGTTGATGCCGTGTTCGTCTGCACACCCGAGGATACACGTACGCATCCAGTAATTCGAGAATCAGACTAGACAGGCTATATGTAACGAAAGGCTTTATCCATAATGTGATTGACTGCGAAATTAGGCCTCTTAACTTCTCAGATCACTGCACATTTCATATAACCGCGCAGCACTCTGAACAAAAAATATTCCTGGTAAGGGGCGTATGGCAGTTAAACGTGTCACTTTTGGAGGACGCAGAACTGAAACAGGAGATCCATGATACATGGCAGCGATGCCTTCGGATGCAATCCATATATCCAACACGCATCATGTGGTGGCTACAGTCTGCAAAATCGCAGATAAAAACATGAGTCGCACGATATGGTGGAATGAAAGCGTATTGGCGAAAACGCATCTTGGATTATCACTTTCTTTGCCTCCGCGAACGATATGATGACCCCATGGCATTAGTAGCAAACAGCTCTAGAATAAAGCAATAAAGCGCACTAAAGCAAGAATAACAGCGTTGGTAGGACAATCTCTAGAGGGGAAAAGAGTTCGAGCGCGTTCTCCGATTGAACTGACGCAGGAGAATAAGTCCGTATATCACGTGATCCGGGAAGCCATGAGAGGTAAACAAAAGTTACTCCATACTCTCAATGATGAACAGGGGAACGAATACGATCAACAAGTCACAGTAAAAAACTACATGGTGCTACAGTATACAAATTTTTACGCCGCGTCGCCGAATGATCGATGGCAAATGAACCGCTTTTATCGTACATTCAACCCACGGTCCATCCGACTCACACCGCCGACCTTGTAGCCAACATAACTGAGGAAGAAGTACTTAGTATAATCAAAGACTCGCCTACAATGAAATCGGCTGGTTTAGATGGCCTACCCATAGAATTTTATGCTTGCTTTTGGCACATCATAGGACCGGAGTTCACCGAAATATGCAATGAATTATTGGGAGCAATCCGATGCCATCTCAGTTTACGGTAGGACTAATTGCCCTGATCCCCAAAAAACCACGTAACACTACGCTGAAGGATTTTCGACCACTAACGCTACTCAGTTCCGACTATAAAATCTTCACCCGACTCATAAATAGTAGAATGAAGCCGATGTTGCCGAAGGAATTTGGCCCTTATCAAATGAGTGCTGTCCCAGGGAGATCTATGTCAAAACATTATGTGAATACCGGGATATTATATATTTGTCGTGGCTATGTAAATGCAATGTTATTCTCAAGTTTTTAGACTTTGATAAGCCATTTGACCGCATCAACCACCACTTTCTATTAACTATAATGCAGCGGATGGGATTCAGTGCTCATTTTATTCAGATCATACGCAAATTTATAGTCGGAACTTCCTCTCGAATCAAAATTAATGGCCAACTCGGTTCACCAATCCCGATCAAGCAATCACTGAGACAAGGCGCTGTGCGCAATCGCCGTAGAACCTTTACTGTTAAACCTGTATCACAGGTTACAACTCCTACAGGTGTTGGGCACAAAAACAGTGTCTCACACTTATGCTGATGACATCAGTGTAGCAGTTAACACGCAATGAGAAATTGAAATCGTTCAACAAATGATCCATGCTCAAGCCACTTCTTCTGGAACCAAGCTCAATGGATAGAAATCGAAAATTTTACCTGTCGGACTCCATATGGAGAACATTCAAATAACGTGGCTACAAAGGACAGAGAAGACGAACCAACCCACGAGAGATGACAGTTGCCAACTGGGACCATAAACTAAATATATTTAGGGCTACTCTCCGTGAACTCAAAACTAGAACGCTAAATCGGATACAGAGAGCTCTCTTGATTAACAGGTATGCCCTAAGCAAAATATATCATATCGCAGCAGTGTTACCAGTACCCAAGGATATAGCGCACAAGCTTTTGGCTGCAGCGTATTGGTTCATCTGTAGCGGAAATATCTTTAAAGTCACCTTGCCAACCATAGGGTCAACTCGCCCTGCTGGTGGTTTGGCCGTCAAAGACATCCAGAAACAATGCACTGCCATATATATATGGACCGTATCCGCAAAATACTGCAGACACCCCATCCGACAGTTACAAATACTTTATTCAACAGGTAAGCCCCAACGAGCAAAAAGGCTCCAGTCGATGTTGGTCGCATCAGTGCTCAACTCGACTAAGTCCGGACTTATTGCCTGGAAATGAGCTATATTCAAGATACTCCACAGCAGCTTAACACCAGAAAGACTTATTAACACCTCACAAGACACCATACGCAAAACCCCATGGAAGTGAAATATCCAGAGGTCAACTGGAGAAGCGTCTGGAAAAATATTAACAGTCCCACCTTCCACTCCAAAGTAGTGTCCAAATGGTATGACATTCTAAACGAGAAGGTCCCCACAGGTGAAAAACTGCACAATATCAAATTGAAGCAGAGTCTGTACTGCGATCATTGCCATACTGTAGATACCTTGGCACACATCCACATCTGCCAAGACATTACCCCATATGGAACTTGACTAGAAAAAAACTCGCAATAATTACTCGAACTACAGTCTCTGCTATAACAATTAAAGAAGTACTTCAACCAGACTGACATTTCTTACCTGAAACAAAAAACAACAGCTACACTTGGATTATCGGCCAATTCGCATATTTTGAAATTACGAATACACGTGCGAATATAGACAAGAACCCACAGTATATAATGGAAGAACACTATAATCTAAAAAAGAGTTGGAAATACAAAGCTTTGTTTCAAAATTTCCTACTTCACAGTTTGTCATTATGAAGGGGTAGTTTTTGGTTGGTGCACAACGCTACAGCGAAATTTTTCTGAGCACTATTGGACTTAACATCTGAGGTCATCAGTCCCCTAGAACTTAGAACTACTTAAACCTAACTAACCTAAGGACATCACACACATCCGTGCCCAAGGCAGGATTCGAACCTGCGACCTTAGTGGTCACGCGGTTCCAGAGTGAAGCGCCTAGAACCGCTCGGCCACCGAGGCCGGCGCCACTACGCCGAGCCCCTACTAAGATTGCATCATTTTAATTAAGTTGTAATTTTTTTTAGTAAGCTAATTCAAGGTGCCTCAGGAAAACTAATTTTGCCAGAAGTCGTAAAAAAATCAGAAGTGTTGGATTTCGTTTTATTCAGTTTTACGGATATTGGACAGTTTGTTAAGAAAAGAAAATTTGCTTTGTTTCAGTCACAAAAAAAATAAATAAATAAATAAATAAAAAACGATGGCGCAATGGTTACCTGCACTTTCCCGGTAAACAAGAGATCCCGGCTCGAATTTGAAAAAAAAAAAAAAAAAATGTTGGTTAGCGTGAAATTGACGGTGGCACTAGATTTGTTTTTATTTTTAGGTTAGATAAAGTTTTGAGGGTGGAATGGGTGATAGCGGCCAACGCCTGAAGTGGTAGAGGTCAAAGGAAAAGAAAAAAGATGACCCATTCGTAAAAAAATAAAATTAAAAAAACTGGTGCAGTGGTTAGAGTTTGAAACAAATGGTAGAAAAAAGTTAAAAAATAACCCAGAGGTCCGTGGATCGAAAAAAAGTGATGTAGTGGTAAAAAATTATATAAAAAATAATGGTTAGCATTTAAAAGAAGGATAGCGTCTTTGATTCAAATCGCCTTCGATCCTGCTTAAATTTTTGTTAAAAATCAGCATTGGTGGCAAAAGACTTCCGGCATAAGAAGTCACCCTCATTCTGCCAACGGCCTTATCAAAGAGGGCGGAGGATTGGACAGAGGTTCAAGGCACTCTCTTATCCTAGTGTGGGAAACTGCCCCTAAAGGCGGAAGAATCAGCAATGATCAACGGCATGAGGGTGCAGAAGGCAATGGAAACCACTGCATTAAAAACACGTAATTTGTATCCACAGGACATGTGGCCTGTAATTGAAGAAGTGTCGTGATATCTCCACATTAGCAAAACATTCCGGAATACAAGGAGGGGACTGCCAAGGGAGACTGGCTCAAATGGCTCTAAGAACTATTGGACTTAACATTTGAGGTCATCAGTTCCCTAGACTTAGAAGTACTTATACCTAACTAACCTAAGAGCGTCACACACATCCATGCCCGAGGCAGGATTCGAACCTGCGATCGTATCAGCAGCGCGGTTCCGGACTGAAGCGCCTAGAACCGCTCGGTCACAGCGGCCGGCCGGCCAAGGGAGAGGTTACCATGACAAAAATATTGAATAATCAACTGAAGGATAACGTTCTACGAGCCGGGGAGTGGAATCTCAGAAGTTTAAACCTGGAAGGGAAACTAGAAAACCTGAAAAGGGAAATGCAAAGGATCAAAGTAGATATAGTCGAAGGAAGTGAAGTGGAAAAAAGACAAGGATTTCTGGTCAGATGAGTATAGGGTAATATCAACAGCAGCAGAAACTGGTATTACAGGAGCAGGATTCATTATGAATAGGAAGGTAGGGCAGAGGGCGTGTTACTGTGTACAGTTCAGTGACAGGGTCGCTCTTATCAGAATCGACAGAAAACTAACACCGACAACGATAGTTCAGGTACGGATGCCGACGTCGCAAGCTGAAGATAGAGGAAGTATATGAGGATATTTAAAGGGCAATACAGAACTTAAAGGGGATGAAAATCTAACAGTCATGGGGGACTGGAAAGCAGTTGTAGGGGAAGGAGTAGAAGAAAAGGTTACAGGAGAATATGAGCTTGGCGAAAGGAATGAGAGAGGAGAAAGACTAATTGAGTTCTGTAACTAGTTTCAGCTAGTAATAACGAATACCCTATTCCAGAGTCACAAGACGAGGAGGTATACTTCGAAAAGGCCGGGTGATAAGAGAAGATTTCAGTTTATTACATCAGGGTCAGACAGAGATTACGAAATCAGAAACTGGTGTGTAAGTTGTACCCAGGAGCAGATATAGACTCAGATCACAATACAGTAGTGATGACGAGTAGGCTGAAGTTTAAGACATTAGTCAGGAAGAATCAATACGCAAAGAAGTGGGATAAGGAAGTTCTAAGGAATGACGAGCTACAGTTGAAGTTCTCTAAGGCTATATATACAGCTATAAGGAATAGCTCAGTAAGCAGTTCAGTTGAAGAGGACAGGACATCTCTAAAAAGGGTCATCACAGAAGATGGGAAGAAAAACATAGGTACAAAGAAGGTGACTGCGAAGAAACCATGGATAAACGAAGAAATATTTCAATTGATCGATGAAAGGAGGAAGAACAAAAATGTTACGGGAAACTCAGGAATACAGAAATAAACGTCGCTGAGGAATGAAATAAATAGGAAGTGCAAAGAAGCTAAGTCGAAATGGCTGCAGGAAAAATGTGAAAACATTGGAAAAGAAATGACTATCGGAAGGGTAGACTCAGCATACAGGAAAATTCAAAACGAATTTCGGTAACGTTAAAAGCAAGAGTGTAACGGGAATTCCACTGTTAAATGCAGAAGAGAGAGCGGATAGGTGGAAAGAATACATTGAAAGTGTCTATGAGGGGGGAAAATTTGGCTGATGTCATGGAAGAAGAAACAGGGGTCGATTTAGAAGAGGTGGGGGATCCAGTATTTAAAAGCACTTTGGAGGACTTAAGATACAATAAGGGAGAAGGGATAGATATACATTCCATCAGAATTTCTAAAATAATTGGAGGACTGGCGACAAAACGACTATTAATGTTTTTGTGTAGAATATATGTCTGGCGATATACCAACTGACTTTCCGAAAAGCATCATCCACACAATTCCGAAGACGGCAAGAGCTGACAAGCGCGAGAATTATCGCACAATCAACTTAACAGCTCATGCATCCAAGTTGCTTGCAAGAATAATATACGGAAGAATGGAAAAAAATTGAGGATTCGCTAGATGACGATTAGTTTGGCTTTAGGAAAGGTAAAGGCACGAGAGAGGCAGTTCTGACGTTGCGGTTAATAATGAAAGCAAGACTAAAGAAAAATCAAGACACGTTCATTGTGTTTGTCGACCTGGAAAAAGCGCTCGACAATGTAAAATGGTGCAAGATGTCCGAAATACTAAAAAAAGGTAGGGGTAAGCTGTACGGAGAGACGGGTCATATACAAATTGTGCAACAGCCGAGAGGGAATAATAATAGTGGACGATCAAGAACGAAGTGCTCGTATTAAAAAGGGTGTAAGACAAGGATGTAGCCTTTCGCCCCAATTGTTTAATCTGTACATCGAGGAAGCAATGATGGAAATTAAAGGTGAAATGATATCAATGGTGCGATTCGCTGATGAGATTGCTATCTTGAGTGAATGTGAAGAAGAGCCGGCCGAAGTGGCCGTGCGGTTAAAGGCGCTGCAGTCTGGAACCGAAAGATCGCTACGGTCGCAGGTTCGAATCCTGCCTCGGGCATGGATATTTGTGCTGTCCTTAGGTTAGTTAGGTTTAACTAGTTCTAAGTTCTAGGGGACTAATGACCTCAGCAGTTGAGTCCCACAGTGCTCAGAGCCATTTGAACCATTTTTTTGTGAAGAAGAATTGCATGATATGCTGAACAGAATGAACAGTCTAATGAGTCCAGAGTATGGGTTTTGAGTAAATCTAAGAAAGACGAAGGTAATGAGAAATAGGAGAAATGAGAACAGCCAGAAACTTAACATCAGGATTGATGGTCACGAAGTAGATGAAGTTAAGGAATTCGGCTACCTAGGCAGTAAAATAACGAGTGACGGACGAAGCAAGCAGGACATCAAAAGCAGACTAGTAATGGCAAAAAGGACACTCCTGGCCAAGAGAAGTCTACTAGTATCATACATAGGCCTCAATTTGAGGAAGAAATTTCTGAGAATGTACGTTTGAAACACAGGAGGAAAGGAATATGTGGAAAACACTGATAAGGAGAAGGGACAGGATGGTAGAACATCTGTTAAGACACGAGGAAATGACTTCCATGGTACTAGAGGGAGCTGTAGAAAACAAAACTGTAGAGGAAGACAGAGATTGGAATACATCCAGCAAATAATAGAAGACGTAGGTTGCAAGTGCTACCCGGAGATGAAGAGGTTAGCACAGGAGATGACTTCGTGGCAGGCCGCATCACACCAGTCAGAAGACTGATGACAAAAAAATTCCTTGGTGCAAATATGAGGATCTGAATTTTCTCAGAATGTGTAGAGCGGTGCATTTTCTTTTCGATTCTCACAATAGTAGAATGTAATTACACCAGCTCATGCATTCCAGTTACCTAAAACTGCTGACTGTGGTCACTTCACAGCTTCTTTAGGTGGATTTGAAGCAGTAAGACAAGCTTGTTTGTTACGGAGTTGTGCGTAACAGTTTACGTATAAATTAGTCGTAAATATGTCGTGCTGACATGCCAGAATTCCACGATCAGTCGTACTTTTGTTTCGAAAGTGACGATTCTTCTTTGTAAAGGGATTACAACATGATCGCCATAGAAACTCAAATTTTGTCAGGAAAATATATTTATGGTAAACTCAGGTTGTAGATACATCATAGGATCTCAGGCCAGAATGACCGACGAAAGTTCATTTTCTTTCAGAAGAAAATTCTGCAACATTTGACAGCTTTCTGCTGGCATTATATGTCAACTAATGGCAACCTGAATCATCCAGATGACTAAGTGCAGACTGTAGCATGTTTTTTTCACTTTCTAAATAATATTTTAGAAGCAACGATATGAAAATTCACCAAAGAGTCGATTACCTTCTTTTTATGTAACACAGTTGTAAACAGTTGAAATATTGCGGAACAACGCTCTCATTTCAATTTTCATTGAACACGTACTCGTATTGTGTAAGTAGTTCCTACTGCTTTTCATCAAATTTTGTGATATATCTACATGATGCTAAGAAATGATGATTTGCGTTGGTAACGTCTCAAAAATTTCTTCATCGCATTAACGCCTATGTTTGATACTGACAGACTTCTCTTGGCCAGGAAAGCCCCTTTTGCCTGCACTTGCATCTTTTTATGTCTTCCGCCCTCCGTCCGTCATGGGTCACTTTGTTGCCTAGGAATTGCTGAACTTCCTCTACTTTACTGATCACCAATAATTTACGTTAAGTTTCTCGTTGTTCTGTTTTCTGCCAATTCTCATTACTTTCCTCTTTCTTCGATTTACTGTCGATCCATTTTCTGTACTTATTCGACTGTTCATCCCATTTAAAAGATATTGTAAGACTTCTTCACTTTCACTGAAGATAGCAATGTCATCAGCGGATCTTATCATTGATATTCTTTCACGCGTTATTTACAGGCCGACAAATCCTATGAACGCGTCTTAAATTTTCTTCAGTCTTGCTTCCGTCATCAACCGCAACGTCAAAACTGCCTCTCTGGTGCCTTTACCTTTACTAATGCCAAACTGATCACCATTCGACACATCCTCAATTCTCTTTTCCATTCAGCTGTACATTTGCTTGTCAACAGCTTCGACGCATGAGGTAAGCTGATTGCGCGGTAGTACCAGCATTTGTTCGCACCTGCAATCTTCAGAACTGTGTCGATGATGTTTTTCCGAAAGTCAAATATTATTTCACCAGTCTCATTCATTCCACAGACCAACGCGAATAGTCGTTTTGATGTCACTTCCCACAAAGATTTGAGAAATTCTATGAAATTCTGCCTATCCCTTTTGTTTTCCTCGATCCACGAGGTCTTCAGTGTACTCTTTCAACAAATCCGCTCTCTCATTTTCATTCAATAGTGGAATTTCAATTGTGTCCTTAATGTTATAACCCTTGTTTTTAATTTCACCGACGGTTGTTTTGACTTTTAAGTATGCTGAGTCAGGCCTTCTGATAAGCATTTCTTTTTGATTTCTTCACATTCTTCACACAGCCATTTTGCACTTGCTATTCGTCTCATTCCCAAGTGATTTGCATTTTTGTGCTACTGAACTTCCCTGAACAATTTTTGTATTTCCTTCTTTCATGGATCAACTGAAGTATTTCTTTTGTTATCCATAGTTTCTTCACAGTTACCATCTTTGTATCTATGTTTTTCTTTCCGACTTCTTTGATTGCTCATTTTAAAGATGTCCATTCATTTTCAACTGAAGTGCCTTCTGGCTGTTCCTTATCGCAGTATCTATAGTCTGAGAGAACTTAAAGTGTATCTCTTCATTCCTTAGCACTTTCGTATACCACTTCTTTCCGCATTGATTCTTCCTCACTTTTGTCTTGAACTTCAGCCTACTCTTCGTCTCTACTAAATTGTGATTTGATTTTATATCTGCTCCAGGGTACACCTTACCATCTAGTATCAATTTTGGAACCCATGCCTGAGCATGGTGTTATCTAATTGAAATCTTCCCGTGTCTCCCGGCCTTTTCCAAGTATACCTCCTCCTCCGTGCTTGATGCTTTAGCAGTGTTCGCTGTTACTAACTGGAATTTATAGCACAACGCAATTAATCTTTCTCCACTCTCATTCCTAGTACGATGACGATTTTCTCCTGCAGCCCCTTCTTCTAATGCCTCACCTACAACTGCGTTCCAATCCTCCTTGATTTTTAATATTCATCTCCTTTTACACACTGAATTACTGGACTGTCCCTATCTCTTCACTTTCGACTTGCGACGTCGGCATGTATACCTGAACTATCGTTGCTGGTGTTGGTTTGCTGTTGATTCTGATGCTGAGAACCACCCTTTCACTGAACCGTTCACAGTAATTCACTCTATACACCATTTTACCATTCATAACGAATCCTATTCCCGTTATTCAACTCTGTACCGCTATTGTACACTGTACTGGCTGACCAGAAATCTTGGTCTTCTTTCCAATTCACTTTACTGACCTCCACTATATTTAGACTGAACCGTAGTATTTCCCTTTTCAGGTGTTCTAGCTTCCCTACCACGTTCAGACTTCTGACAATTCACGTACCGACTCGCAGTCCTTTCGATGGTTACTCGATCTTTCGATCTTGTTCTCATGGTCACCTCCGCTTTAGCAGTCTCCTTAGATCCCAGTGGGGGACTAGTCCGCGATCTTTTGCCAATGCAGAAATTATCATGACACTTTAACAATTACAGGCCTCATGTCCTTGGGATATACATTATGTGTCTGTAATGTAGTGGTTTGCTTTGCCTTCTGGATGCTCATGCCGTTGATCATTGGTGAACTTCCTCCTTTTAGGGGTAGTTTTCCACTTCAAGGGCAGCAGAACGGCCTGGAATGTTGGTAAACAGGTGGACTGATAAAGTAAGGAATGATTATGTTCTCCAGATATTCAGCGAGGAAAGGAATATACACACATCTAAAAAAGTTTTGCATCACCCCGGTTCCCAGAACTCCTTATGATAGACGTTGACTGTGGATATTGAATCACAGACATAGTCCCTTTGAGTGGTTAGAGGTGTCACTAAACCCGCCCAAAGATGTAAACAACCATGCATGTTCAGCACCTATTAGACGGAGGGGGTCCGACAGCCGATCAGTTCCAGTCATTCCACCAGGAAGGAGGTAAACGTCTCGTGCTGTCTGTAATTCAACAATGCCTAGACGGTCAGAACTGCTGTTCGATTGCATCTGCAGTGTTACTTTGTGCCAAGAAGGGCTTTCAACAAGGGAAGTGTTCAGGCGTCTCGGAGTGAACCAAAGCGATGTTGTTCAAACATGGAGGAGATACAGAGAGACAGGAACTGTCGATGACATGCCTCGCTCAGGCCGCCCAAGGGCTACTACTGCAGTGGATGACCGCTACCTACCGATTATGGCTCGTAGGAACCCAGACAGCAACGCCAATATGTTGAATAATACTTTTCGTGCAGCCACAGAACGGTGTGTTATTACTCAAACTGTGTGGAACAGGTTGCATGATGCGCGTCTCCACTCCCGAGGTCCATGGCAAGGTGCATCTTTGCAAACCACGACATCATGCAGCGCGGTACAGATTGGCCCAACAACATGGCGCATGGACCGCTCAGGATTGGCATCACGTTCTGTTCACCTATGAGTGTCGCATATGCCTTCAACCAGACAAACGTCGGAGAGGTGTTTGGAGGTAACCCGGCGAGGCTGTATGCCTTAGACACACTGTCCAATGAGTGCAGCAAGATGGAGGATCCCTGCTGTTTTGGGGTGGCATTTTGTGTGGCCGACGTACGCCGCTGGTGGTCATGGAAGGCGCCCTAACGGCTGTGATACGTGAATGCCATCCTCCGACAAAAAGTGCAACCATATCGGCAGCATATTGACGAGGCATTCGTTTTCATAGCCGACAATTCGCCCCCCCCCCCCCAAAATCGTGCACATCTTGTGAATGATTTCCTTCACGATAACGACATCGCTCGACTAGAGTTGCCAGCATGTTCTCCAGTCATGAACTCTATCGAACATGCCCGGGATAGATTCAGGAGGGCTGTTTATGGATGACGTGACCCATCAACCACTCTGAGGAATCTAGACCGAATCTTCGTTGAGTAGTCGGACAATCAGGACCAACAGTGCCTTGATGAATTTGTGGATAGTATGCCACGACGAATACAGGCATCCATCAGTGGAAGAGGACGTGTTACTGGGTGTTAGAAGTACCGTTGAGTACAGCAATCTGGACCACCACCTCTGAAGGTCACGTTGTATGGTGGTACAACATCCAATGTGTGATTTTGATGAGCAATAAAAAGGGCAGAAATGATGTTTATGTTGATCGCCATTCATACTCGGAACCTAGGTGATCCAAAACGTTAATGCGTGTATGAAAAAACTGACAAGGAGAAATGTCTGGATGGTAGGACGTCTTTTAAGACATAAGGGAATAACTTCCATTGTAGTAGAGGGAAATGTAGAGGGTAGAAACTGTAGAGAAAGGGAGAGGTAGAATACTTCCAACAAATTATTGAAGACGTAGGCTGCAAGTGATACTCAGAGATGAAGAGTTTGGCACAGGAGAGGAATTAGTGGCGGCCCGAACCAAACCAGTCAGAAGACTCAATACTCCAAAAAAGTCTCGCTGCCAGACTTCGGGGACCTGGTCCCGTGGCACCACGCTGCGCAGCGGCAACACGAGAGGCCCCACTGTAGAACCAGTCACGGACTCTGAGACGGCAGCGGTCATGGAAAAAATCCAGGAGACAATCGGACGTAACAGTGTCGAAACCCGATCTGTAAGGAAGTGCTTGGCTCAATACGAGGAAAAGTCTGACGATCTAAAAAATTAACTGTCCGCGGCCACAGGCGAGCTAGAGTAATACCAGAGAACTACAGCTTTCGCTTGTTCGGAATGACCGAAAGCTATATGTTTTTCAGTACCGCTCGTGAGACACTTGGCGTGCAGGTTAACATTGCTGATGACGACAGAAGCAGTCGTCTCTAACGCAGATTACCAGTTGCCACGAAATCCAGGCACTTAATAATTAAATAAATTAAATTACATTTGTGTCGTACAGGGGAAGAGCAGAAGTGTTTAGCCAGAAGAAGAAAATCGTCAAGACAGAAATTACTCACAGGGAAGATCTCATATGCGAAAGCCCAAATTTATTGAATGTCACCATCTTAACTTTGGTTATTTAAAATGTATGGACTCACAACTGCAGAATAGTAGTGAAGAGAACATAAAGAAAACAATAGTAATAAGCTTATCTGAACTGAAAGACATTAAGTGAAATCTCGTGAGACACCAGCAGTGTCACCTTTTTCTGTTGGTCACTGTATTCTTTAATCTATGTTCCTTCAACTACTTTACCTCGCTATATTACAAATTATTCTCTAACCTTTGGAGTATATTTTTATCACAATATACATGGCACTGACCTACTACATTAACAACAATCTCCCCACTCTACCATTTGAAGCCCATGTGTTTTAATCTCCTCTCTACTACTGTTTACATCGTTAAGGTGTTTCACAGCTCAAAATCTGTAAACTGTTCCATTTATCACAAGTTAATTTATGTTTCCATTTGCTTTACATCTACTAACCACATCCTAGAATTTCAGTATTATTCCTTGCTGAACCCAGCGTCAGTTTTATTTAAGTCTTTACTTCTGCTGTTTAACGCAGGCATATGCAACAGAATGGTTGCTGGCTAGTATCCCACTTTGCTGAGAACTGGTGCTTGTCATTAAACAGCTAGCTACTCCGTCATTCACCAAAGACTAGAGACAGTGATGACAGCCGTACTTTCGGTCATCTGCCTCTATCTCTGCGAATACAGGCCCACCATCTCACGAGGGCCGGTCAGGGCAAAGCACATCAGCCTCCCTCAGGCGGAACGAAGGAAGGAACATTAGAGTCTAACGTCCCAATAACAGAATGTGCATTAGGGGTGGAGCATAAGCTCGATTTACGGAAGGATGGAGAATGAGATCGACTGTGCGATTTTCAAGAGAACCACCCCAGCCTTTGCCTGGAGTGACATTTACTTACTTACTCCTTGGCGTACAGCCCGTGTGCGGCCTTGGCCTCCTGGACGATCTCTGCCCACTCTTCTCTGGTCTCTCCCTTGGCTCTCCCTCTTGTAACTCCCATCCACCACGTTGTTCAGCCCTTTGGTCCTTCGTCCACCCCTTATACGGCGTCCACATAGTTTTACTTTGAAAACTTTCTTGACTGTGCTGCCCTCCACCATTCTTCATACGTGTCTCAACCAGCGTAGTCTATTACTCGGCTGTCACGTTATCTGTTTATTGTACAGCTCTCTGATCTCCGTAATATTTCTGATTTGTCAAAAACACCTACCATTCACTGATCCGAAGATTTTTCTAAGTATCTTCCTTTCCATTTCTGCAACAACTCCTCATCATTTTGCATCATTATCCAAGTCTCCGAACCATACATCGCCACAGGTCTCACTACTGCAGGATAAACTGTCAGCTTCAAATTCCTACTAAAGCTTCTTGCTTTAAATACTTTAATCAGTGGATAGTAGCTCCTGTTACCGTTTGTTATCCCTGCATGTACTTCTTCTCTCGTATATTATTCGCAGTTACTAGAGACCCGAGATATTTAAAGCTCTCACAGCGTTCATATTCTTTCCGTTCAAAGTCATGCTTCTTTCTCCTTCACTACGCCTTCTCCTAGATGTTAACGTACACTTGGTCTTTGACTGATTAATTATCAGCCCCGTCTACGCTCCATATCTTTCTAATTTTTCAACCCTTTCTTCCAGGTCCTGTTTCCTCGTGGATAACAAATCAGAATCATCTGCATATGCATATAGCGGAGAGCACATCACCCCGTTGCAATCCTTGGTTAACTTCAAATGCCTTTGGTAAAGTGCCCTCAAACTTTAATTTACATATTGTCATTTGAACCAGTCTTATTAGATTGTTGGGTACTCCTGCTTCTTGCATTGCCTTCCGGAGTTTGCACTATCATTAACTTGTTTGAAATCAATGAACTGCTAATGAACATCGATGTTATACTCTTAGCGTTTTTCAAGGATCTGTCTGGTAGTTAAAATCTGATCTGTAGTGGATCTATTAGTTTTGAAACCACACTGGTAGTCTCCTATACACTGTCCTATATATGTTCAGAGTCGCCCCGCCACTATGTTTCCTAATCCTTATATGCAATAAAGAGGAGTGCAATTACTGTATAATTCGCGCAGTCGGATTTGTCATGTTTCTTATGTATAAGGCAGTGTGTTGCTGAATACCACTAATTCACCCCTGCCCTGGCGTACGGGACTACAAGTCCCACCGCCACATCTTCACCCGTCCATGTTAGGCAAAATTCATCTGCCCGACTCATGAAGTACTATCACCGTCAGAGGGTGGTACGGGACAACAAGTCCCACCGCCACACCTCCAAAGTGAATTGCAGTGACGGAGTCACTGCCCGGTGGAAATTTACTGCCTCACCAACACAGTTAGACCGCAATAGACCGGTGATGCTGTATTGTAACATATCACCCCGGACTACAAGTCCATTAAAAAAAAAAAAAAAAAAAAAAAAAAAAGTATTCCACTGTTCCGGCATGTTTTCTTTCAGTCATATTTGTACTATAATTTCTTTGCGTGATATTTCTACTTCGTATAATCTCATGCAAAACCCTTATTAGTTTTTCTGCGCTATATTTTATCATTTCTGCTGCAATATTGTCTTCTCCCGGAGCTTTATTGTGTTTAAGAGGCTTGATACTGGCTTTAAATTCTTTCAATGTAGGTTCTTCGACACATTCCTTGTACTCCTCTGTTTACTTTCTGCTCCACCTCTTCTACCACGGTAGCATCTGCTTCACCTTCGTTTTTGGATTCTGTATTCAATAGTTCACTAAAATACTCTATCCATCTGTCTAAAATGTGATCTTTTCCTCCAGTCAGATTTCACTCCTCATCTTTACACATCTCCCGGAGCTTTATTGTGTTTAAGAGGCTTGATACTGGCTTTAAATTCTTTCAATGTAGGTTCTTCGACACATTCCTTGTACTCCTCTGTTTACTTTCTGCTCCACCTCTTCTACCACGGTAGCATCTGCTTCACCTTCGTTTTTGGATTCTGTATTCAATAGTTCACTAAAATACTCTATCCATCTGTCTAAAATGTGATCTTTTCCTTCAGTCAGATTTCACTCCTCATCTTTACACATAACTGCTCTTGGTTGGAGTCCTTTCTTTATATCTTTCACGCACCGAGCGAGGTGGCGCAGTGGTTAGACACTGGACTCGCATTCGGGAGGACGACGGTTCAATCCCGCGTCCGGCCATCCTGATTTAGGTTTTCCGTGATTTCCCTAAATCACTCCAGGCAAATGCCGGGATGGTTCCTCTGAAAGGGCACGGCCGACTTCCTTCCCCATCCTTCCCTAATCCGATGAGCCCTATGACCACGCTGTCTGGTCTCCTTCCCCAAACCAACCAACCAACCTTTATATCTTTCACCCTTGTATAGAATTTCTTTGTTCCCCGAGCAGTCTTTCTCTCTTCTAATACATCAATTCATCGTTTTTCAAATTCCTTCCTTTTCCTTCTACATTCCTTATCTACTTCCTTTCTCTTCTCGTGGTATTCTTGTACGGTAATTCTTGTTCTCCTCTGCAGCATTCATTTTCTTGTCTCATTTCTTTCTTCTATCTTCCTCCTACAATCTTCATCAAACCAGAGCTGGGTTCCCAATTGCTTCTTTGTACCCAGTACATTTTAAGTTGTCTCCTGTATTATACCTTTGACTGTTTCCCATCTTTCTTCAACACCTTCTCATGCCCGAACTCAAATTCATCGTTGGAGTACTGACACCAAAGTTTTCCGAGAGTCTACGTAACTAGTTATGTTGGCCACTGATGCAGTATGTACAGGGATCGTTTCAACTCCTTCAGCATTAGCTACAGCCTGAAGATGGCGCATTGAAGCGCCAAAACTGGTAGCTACAACAGAAATAAGCTACAAAAGAAATAAAATCATAAGGACGGCTATATGTGTTTCATTTTCTCACAATACTAAATTCGGATGGCTTGACGGGGACTTGAATCATAGTGCTTTTGTGGAGGGTGCCAACCACTAGCAACTCTCGACGCCACCGCGGGGTGTCGATAACTGAATGTGGTTGGACAGATACCTGACCGCGCCAAGGAAATAGTCTACAAATACTCAAGGCTCTCTAATATTTGATCTTGCTGCAGCCCAGTGCAGGATACGGCGACTTGGCTGGGGAATTCTGCTATTGACGTCCACCATTTCTAATACAGCACAGCGGTGGCCAGCTATGGCCTTTATAGCGCAACTTTTTCGCCAGTGGCACTTCTTCGTGCTCAGCGTCACCTACAATGCCCTCCTACTGCGGCGGCGCACTCCTTGCCCCTTTTCATGTTGTTGGGAGGTGGCCGATCAGTGATGTAGAGGACAGTGAGCACTACCCACAAGCTGACTGTCGCCGAGCTGCTATGCTGGACTAGCAGTGGCCCGCTGCTCTATCAGCATCCCATAGAGAGGTCAGGTGACACAGCCCCCGTGGTGGTAGAATTGTGGTGCTGACAAAAATGATTTTATTACAAGTAGCTTGAGTGTATAGACTCTTCTGAGCTGCATGTGTTTGACCTGTGCTATGCCTTTTGGCACATACATTAAACACTTTAGCGGCTGCTGGTATGGAAGGGCGTCTGCCACCTTGTTGCTTGACTATTGTTGATTTAAGTATTCCACATAGTTCCAGGTTGGCCCACCTTACAACGTTGTGACGGCTATGTTAAATTTCACAGAGCACAACACCCCTCTTGCAAGCGGCTGGCCGTGCTCTTTTTGACTTCGTGTATTTATGACCAAATATGGTTGGTGCGCTATATCCCGAATGCGAGTCCAGTGTGCTAAACATTGCACCGCCACACTCGGTGTGCCCACAATGAGACACACCAGTGAGCTACTTGCCATTAATGCCAATGTGCAGTGGTTGATGGCTCACTTTGAAGAGTTTTACAACCTGTTCCATCAGTCTCATTTCAAAATTATTCTTCTCTCAGACATGTGGCCCAAACCACACACCTTCTTCGACTCTGTACGTTTCACAGGTTAAATGTTTGTAAACGTTAACGGTGCAAGTAATTGTAGTGGCGTTGTGGATGATCTAAAACTAAGAATTTCGGATGCAAATTGTGAAAGGGAAGCAAATTTTTATGTATGTATCTAAGCAGGCATTTTTCATTGGAATGATGTATAAAATACCAAAAATTAGTGCTTTCTCACATTTTCGTGAGTGTTGTCCTCGCTAGTATCATCGTTTGTGCATATAATCACAGTCATTATTCATACTAAAAGGCCGTGGAAAACTACTAAACACAGACAAACAAAACGACTATCGACACGTGCTGTGGAACTCTACTGTAGACACTGACGAGAATGCAAGAACTGTTTGTAATGAATTATATTAACACGCTGAGATTCAAAAACTTAACTACCAAAGCAATCAGGAAAGATTAAATAGTTCCTTCCTGGTTAGGAACTCGTAAAATGTCACCAAACCGATTTACTTTCCGACATAGACGATTAATACGCATAAATCCAAAAATTAAACTACTAAATCAAACATATGGAACTATATTCTTCGCTCCTGGTTAGAAACTCGTAAAATATAAAAAAATCTGATACTTACCTCTTCCTGCTGTTTGTTAGCGGACGGCTGCTGCCTGACTGACATTCCTATATTCACGTCGGCGGGTCAGATGGTGTGACTTTCACGCCGTCTATTAACTTATCGGTTCCTTCCGGGTTAGGAACTCGTAAAATGTCACCAAACCGATTTACTTTCCGACATAGACGATTAATACGCATAAATCCAAAAATTAAACTACTAAATCAAACACATGGAACTATATTCTTTGCTCCTGGTTAGAAACTCGTAAAATATAAAAAAATCTGATACTTACCTCTTCCTGCTGTTTGTTAGCGGACGGCTGCTGCCTGACTGACATTCCTATATTCACGTCGGCGGGTCAGATGGTGTGACTTTCACGCCGTCTATTAACTTATCGGTTTCTTAGCTACTGTGGTTCTCAGTATCTCTTCTCACATATCAAGCACCTATCATCATTCCACAACTGCAGTATCAAATCTTATACTCTATGTGATCAAAAGTATTCGGGCACCTGGCAGAAAATGAATGACAAGTTCCTGGCGCCCTCCATCGCTAATGCTGGAATTCAGAATGGTGCTGGCCGACCCTTAGCCTTCATGACAGCTTCCACTCTCGCAGGTATACGTTCAATCAGGTGCTGAAAGGTTTCTTGGGGAATGACAGCCCATTCTTCACGGAATGCCGCTTTGGGGAGAGGTATCGATGTCGATCGGTGAGGCCTGGCACGAAGTCGGCGTTCCAAAACATCCCAAAGGTATTCTATAGAATTCACGTCAGGACTCTGTGCAGGCCAGTCCATTACAGGGACGTTACCGTCTTGTAACCACTCCGCCACAGACCGTACATTATGAACAGGTGTTCGATAGCGTTGAAAGATGCAGTGGCCATTCCCGAATTGCTCTTCAACAGTGGGAAGCAAGACGGTGCTTAAAACATCAATGTAGGCGTGCGCTGTGACAGTGCCACGCAAAACAACAAGGGATGCAAGCCTCCTCCACGAAAAACATGACCACACCGTGACACCACCGCTTCCGAGTATTACTGTTGGCACTACACAAGCTGGCAGATAACGTTCACCGGGAATTCGCCATACCCACACCCTGCCATCGGATTGCCAAATTGTGTACCATGATTCGTAACTCCACACAACGTTTTTCAATGTTAAATCATCCAATGTTTACGCTCCTTACACCAAGCGAGTCATCGGTTGGCATTAACCGGCGTGAAGTGCGGCTTATGAGCAGCCACTCGACGATGAAATCCATGTTTTGTCACCTCCCACCTAACTGTCATAGTACTTGCAGTGGATCCTGATGCAGTTTGGAATTCCTGTGTGATGGTCTGGATAGATGTCTGCGCATTACACATCACAACCCTCTTCAACTGTCGGTGGTCTCAGCCAGTCAACAGACGAGGTCGGCCTGTATGCTTTTGTGCTGTACGTGTCCCTTCACGTTTCCACTTCACTATAACATCGGGAAAAGTGGACCTAGGGATGTTTATGAGTGTGGAACTCTTGTGTACAGACGTGTGACACAAGTCACACCCAATCACCTGGCCACCTTCGAAGTCCGTGAGTTCCGCGGCATGCTACATTCTGCTCTCTCACCATATCTGATGATTACCGAGGTCGCTGATATGGAGTACCTGGGGGTAGGTGGCAGCACAATACACCTAATGTTTACTGAGTAAGTCTTACTGGATGTAAGAGAGGACTTGGAAGCTCTAAGCTTGCCATGTAAAATAAATATAATAAAAATAAATATATGTATATCAGTTTTCTGGGGGTAGCTTCCATGAACTAATATGGAATGCTTGATATAAGAGCACAGCTAATCTTAATTTTGACACCTTTTTAACAAAGCATTTTATACCAAGCAAGTACTTAGGTACCTCGAAAATACCTCGATTTCGCTGACTACAGCAGTTTTACTGAAAAGACGGTGTTTTAATTACTACCAACTGATGAAAACATCTATAAAGATACACCAGTAAAAACCTTAATCAAATTTCAGATTCGGAATGTTCTGACACGTCACATTAACATTCTGTTTGATTTTTGTTTTGGCATTTCTCTAGTGATTTTTTATTTTCGCTTGTTTTTAGCCCTTCCAGCCCCCGTCCAGTTCGGTTCAATCAATATATTATAAACATGATTTGGATGCGAACTAGCAATACGTGAGGGACTCGAAATATGACTTAAGTGCACTAAATTTTCCATATAATTGACCATCAGCGTAACTAAAATTATATGAAACTTAGTTTCATTCGTAAGACACATTGTAATTCTGACGTACGGCTTGTTTAACGCCGTCGGAATGACGTCACAGCCCATCTGAATAAAATAAACAGCCTAGACTGAAGACATCAGCTGCGGGCAAAAGCGAAGACAAGTACTAGGAATTCTCACCGAGTGCTGGCCGGCACTGTCTTGCTGAAATGTGAACCCATGATGCCTTGCCACAAAGGGCAACAAAACGGTGCGTAGTATATAGTCAGCGTATCGTTGTGCTGGAAGGGTGTCGTGAATGCCAACGAAAGCAGTCCTGCTATAAAAAGAACTGGCACTTCAGACCATCACTCCTGAATGTAGGGCCCTACGGCAAGCGACGGTCAGGCTGGTATCCGACCGCAGTCTGGGGCGTGTAAAGACACGTTTTAGACTTAAAATCTCATTGACTCTTCAGTGATGAGTCCTGCTCCGAAATGAGCCCCATCACCAGCGAAGCGCCCCGTTCGGATAACTGCTTCGTGGTACGTGGTCTTATTTGCCTTAGAGAGTATGAGCGGTTCATAGGTGGTTTCCTTAGAGGGAAAGCGTGCATGCCCTGTTCCCAAGTGAGAACTTTCCTTGTGTTTCAGGCTGTCGCCTGCCACATTTTCGGCTGCACTGCTCTGTGTCCTTGCTCTGATGGCCATGAAAAACGAGCCAGAGTCGTGTCGCACGCGATACCCAGCTGTCATTAGCGCCAAGTACACGAGACACTCTGCGGCTGCAGTATGTGGTCTCTGGGTGCTGTGAATCTCTCCGCGCTACTTGGCACTGCGTCCTTGGCAAGTAGCTCACAGACTTAACACTGTCTTGCAGCCGACGGTGAGACGTGAGACAGTATTTTCAGTTCGCCCACCTTTGAAGCACATATAAGATTTGGAGAATATGAAGGCCATTCCATCAGGTTGCTTCTATGCTCCATTCCCAAGTTGTTAACAAGACTGCGATGATGAGGGCGTGCATTGTCGTTCGTCGGAGTGGATCTCGGTCTACCATGTTCGCCAAATGGAGCCACAATGCGTGCAAGGATGTCGTCCCGACACTTCACACCAGTCATCCTCCCATTTATTGGCACAAGGAGTGTCCTGTGGTCATAAATGATTCCACCCCAAATAATGACTGAACCGCCTTGATAAGGGTGGCAGCGTTCAACACAGAATCCTCGTTGCCGCCACACACAAGTATCAGTATTGTCAGCGGGAGGCGGACCTTATCAGTAAAGTACGTAGTGTCCCATTGCAGCCTAGTCCAGGAATCCGAACCGATTTACAATAGGAGCCCTGAGAAGCCTTCTGGCACGTAATCCTCCCACATGAAGCCTAGGCCGGCCGGTGTGGCCAAGCGGTTCAAGGTGCTTCAGTCTGGAGCCGCGCGACCGCTATGGTCGCAGATTCGTATCCTGCCTCGGGCATGGATGTGTGTGATGTCCTTAGGTGAGTTAGGTTTAAGTAGTTCTAAGTTCTAGGGGACTGATGGCCACAGATGTTAAGTCCGATAGTGCTCAGAGCCGTTTGAACCATTTGAACCATGGAGCCTATTTCATGTCACTTGTGTTGTTACCTGCAGTCCTGTAGCTGTTTGGAAATGACCGCAGTAGACGTTTAGCATTTCTGTTGTACTCAGTTATTGGTGCTGCACACCTGTTCTTTTCCTTCCGCGACCACTTTCGAGACGAACCTCAATTGATTCTGTCGCAAAAATGGTTATAATAATGTTACTTTAAATCCGTCTTGATTGCAAATTTTTTTTTTATTATTCATATGACCGGTTTCGGTTCATTCAGAACCATTTTCAGATCTGTAAAAATAATTATACTAATTTACTATTTCACGAAAGCAAATCTTTTTCATCCTATCTAATCAACCTCAAGTGTACCAGAACGTACCTGATATTTAAGTTACAGGAGTAACCCGTCCAATTCAGCACCTTTCACATGCTACGTCACATAAAATTGGTTGGCAGAGTGCACGTCATTTATATTAATTGTAACACTATTACCGACAGGTGGCGTCTGGTACATTTGTTACATTCCATTTGCACATACTGTATTCAGTAGATCTTTTTTATATTAAAAATATTTAATTAAAATATGTAGATGTCAAAGCTAAAATCTGTACTTGTCAGGATTAAAAAACAGTAAAATTATCATTTTTATACGATCTAAAAGGCATAGGGCGATTTATATATCTATGGTGCTGGTGTGAACTTGTCTTCTTCTACGGTCTGCTTCCGTGGTTCCCGCCACTTTGGTGTTGTGCCGCGGTCCGCTCAGTCGTCTGCTGTCCATCGCTGCGGGCAAGAGGGCCGCACAGGAGGGCCCCGTCAACGACGCCAGGCGTTGCACGCGTCTTCCGGCTTCTCCACCGCGCGCCATCTCTCATCCCTCGGCCTGGATCTCCATACGCAACAGTTGTCATCTTAGTAGATCGTCATAAATGCTAAAATAGGCGTTATGATTGAATTCGCTTTGTTCGTTGAGGATTAAATCCGGATCTTTATTTTTGTGGGTGTATGTTTCGATCTCTTCTAATTGTTAAGAAACCGTCCCTTGTGAGCTCTATGCAGGATGTCTAAGTTGTTTTCAATATTCGTGACTGAGTGCTTTGTCGCAGCCATATGTGCCCCAGAAGCTGTTTTGTTTTGAGATTAGGTGTGCTCCCTGAATCTGGTTTCAAAGTTCCTACCAGTCTGCCCTATATATTGTTTACAGCAGTCATTACATTTAATTTTATATACACCTGAATCCTGAAATTTATTCCTACTATTGCATATTTGCCGGAGCTTCAATTTTAACGTGTTATTTCTTCGGAATCCTATTTTAACGTCGGATTTACGAAAGCATCTTTCAATTTTGTCTGCAATTCTTCCATTGTAAGTGAGAGCTACATATTTTTTCTTGTTGTTCCTCTTAACTGCTACTTGCTTTCCTTCTGTTTGTTCCATTTGCCTCTTCTTTATCTTCCTATAAATATTCATCACCTGCTTACACGTATATCCGTTCGCTACGGCCACTTGTTTTAAAATACTCAACTCCTTTTCTACTTCGTGTTGGCTTAGTGGCAATCTTAGTAGCCTGTATACCATCGAAGTAAAATATGCCCATTTGTATCGCGGTGGGTGACAAGAGCGCTCGTTGATAACTAGATCTGTATACGTAGGTTTTCTGAATATGCTAAATTCATGCTTCCCATTTTTCTTTATTAGTGTTAAATCTAAGTAATCTATACGGTTGTTTTCTTCAAATTCCATGGTGAATCTAATTTTCGGGTGTTGAGAGCTCATCTTTGTGCTAAGTTTTCGATATCATTTTTATCTCCTTTGTATAATAAAATGGAGTCGTCCACATATCTCCTGTAATATACAATTTTCTCAGCGATATTAGGATTTTCATCAAAGAATTTGTTTTCTAAGTGATTTACAAAAATGTCAGCCAGCGTCCCAGCTAAACTGTTCCCCATTGCCAGCCCGTCTTTCTGTTGATATATAAATCGCCCTATGCCTTTTAGATCGTATAAAAATGATAATTTTACTGTTTTTTAATCCTGACAAGTACAGATTTTAGCTTTGACATCTACATATTTTAATTAAATATTTTTAATATAAAAAAAATCTACTGAATACAGTATGTGCAAATGGAATGTAACAAATGTACCAGACGCCACCTGTCGGTAATAGTGTTACAATTAATATAAATGACGTGCACTCTGCCAACCAATTTTATGTGACGTAGCATGTGAAAGTTGCTGAATTGGACGGGTTACTCCTGTAACTTAAATATCAGGTACGTTCTGGTACACTTGAGGTTGATTAGATAGGATGAAAAAGATTTGCTTTCGTGAAATAGTAAATTAGTATAATTATTTTTACAGATCTGAAGATGGTTCTGAATGAACCGAAACCGGTCATATGAATAATAAAAAAAAAATTTGCAATCAAGACGGATTTAAAGTAACATTATAAAATCACTGATTGCTGTTATCCCATAAGACATTATGTCTGTTTTTGCAAAAAAATGGTTATACATTCTAGAGACATCACTTTGACTCGCAGCGGCATCCGCGGTGACTTTCGCTTGTCTCATTCCCTGCTTCATTAGTGTGATCATACAGCGCCTCTGGCCATATGTTGTTGTTGTCGTAACCGTCATGAAGCAGCATATCTCTCGTAATGACTCAAAACACAAGTACTCCAATGTTTACAGGTGGCACGGTAGACGTAGACTACAGCCTCACGGCAGAAACATGGCAGAAACTTACAGTACAAACAAACCAGTGTATTGCTCGAACAGTCCACTTGTGTACTGCCGGCCCATAGTGTCCAACGAACACAATATTTCAGCGATCAAACATGTCGCCCTCAGGAGCTGAGTTCGTCAGTGCAGCTGACGATGGTGACGTGTCTGACGGCCGAAATTTTGCGCCCGTTGGACACTATGGACCGGCAGTGCACCCGTGGACTGTTCGAGCAAGAAATACGCTGAGAGAAACTGAAGAATCACAAACCAATGTATTGATGTCATAACGAATTTCTGGATCACAACGATCCGTTTCAAAGTTTCGGCAATGTTCAGCACCACTGTATAAGAGCATGAAAAAGGCAACTGAGCTGAATAAGTTATTGGTACTCGTTTGTAGAGAGGATAACGAGAAAATCTAGAATGTTGAGTGGCTAATAAATAACTATGCCTTTTAACTTAATGAAATAAAATTCTCGTTGAAACATACTCGCAAGTTGATACCAGAAGTAGAATGAGAAGTAACGATCTTCAGATGAAAGGTTGTGTGCACAGTGGATCAGGGCCGACCGAGAATGAGGCTACACTAGAAGGATATTTTATCTTTGCATTACCCCGGTGGGATCCAAATCGCATTTGTACGAAACGCCATGTATGCCCATTCCCAGGGGAAATATAATGGTAAATGAAAAGCACCAGTTTGCTTTTGTTCTAGAATATTGCTTTAATTGTGTTAACCGGTTTTCGGCTTACAATGCCATCTTCAGACATTTACTGAGTGTTGTTACCAAAGAAGTTACAATGTTTGCAAACAACATTGGAAGAGAAGTAACACGTCTAGACTGAAGCGCAAACATACAGTAAGTAACATCTTTGACAGTGTGGTGGTAATGCAATTAAACAGAAAAAAATTGAACAGCAAATAAATAAAAATGGAGTAGAGAAGCCTGCAGGCCTACTCCACACTTTGCTCGTTGTGTGCGCAGCGGCTCATGCCTTCGTTAACCAGAGGCCACTCTCTATCCCAGAGGTTCCCAATCAAGTACCACCTGAGGGGTAAAATGAAATTTTGTGAGGGGTAAAAAGTAAACAATTCGATTGTGTTTCAGCGTCTAAACTAAATTATTTTCAAAAGACCATTACTACTATCACTGTTTTGTAAGACTCTAATATTGTACATATAAGTTATCAGTAACTATCTCCTCTCAATTACAAGATTAATCCGGTGCAGGTTACAGGTCCCTCACATAGTCCACCCACTACAAACATATGTTCTGCTTTTTTATGTACATTTGATATGATAAAAGTGAGGCAAATACGTAAAAAATTCTGAATACCTTAAGAAAATGTCTTCTCCAAGTTATAGATAGCAGTCGTCAAGAAATTGCTTCATTACTCGCTTTGAAACAGATAAATGAATTAACAACACAACACAGCAGAGATACATAAGGCTGTACGCAGTACGGTTATTATGTATGGTTTTTATTATTATGATTATTAGACTTGTTAGACACAAAGCATTAACAGCCTGAAGTCGTCCAGTTTGTGCCAGTTCAGAAGTAAGGGGTCAAACAATTAAGTGAGCCACAAACCGTAAGTACGGTACATACATCTGGACTTACCTGATTTTAAACAGGGTTGCAGAGTGCAGGTGAAGCAAGTGCTGTAATGGAGGGAGTAGTGCAGGGAAAGTATGTTGCTTTCTTATCTGGAAAGGACTTGTGGGTGGTACTTGTGATGCACTGCTAATTGCATCACCATTCATTCGAACACACACATTCTACAGTTTAGTAACGAGCTCAAATTGGTCGTCGTGTGGGGGAAGGGGTGGGCAGCAGATGAATGAGTGGGGGGAGGGGAGGGCGGGGGTACTAGGTTATTCTGATTGCACTCGGGGTTAATGGTCTAAGAAAGGTTGGGAACTACTTGAGTCTAGCCAAACACACCGACCTCTCTCCTCCTTCGAGCATTAATCCAGCGATTATATTCTGCATTCCACAGAGACTGTCTTTGGTAGAATGTCGTTTGAGACACCTAAGATATGATAAAAAATAATCGACCGTATAACATGGTTCATTCTCTCCAAAACCTAAACGACTCCGCCCCTTCCTTCCGGGGCGATTCGGAGTTCGCCTATGGTTCATGACACTTAGGGCTAGAGGGCATCAGACATGGCTGAGTAACATTTATAATTACTTTAAAAAATAATGTAACAGGATTATATAAATTGCAAACATAAAACACACACACACACACACACACACGCACACACACACACACACACACACACACACATACACATACATACACATAAAATTCAAGATGCTATGCGGGATACAATGTATAAACGCACCAGAGTAAGTTAATGGAAGAGAAATGTCTTTACTTTACTTTATACTGCCTATACATGAAGCCTATCAATCTTTTCCGATGCTACATCGCGTACCAAGAGAGAGATAGGGGCTACCACCCAAGAACTCACAAATCTGAGCTACATTTTACTGGTTATTTTATCAGCCCTCTTACTAGTAGCCCAAAAATTCCTGATAAAATCGAAGCATAAAGTCAATTACATCGTCAAGTAACCATTTCTTGCCTTAGCTGACGTATACTGTTTTTGACTTCCTTCACTTTTGGAGCCAACAATCTATATGGCATATGATTCACTGGCTTCTGATGATTTGATACTTCATTCGGTTAGTCATACCCAACCAACCAGTAAGGACATCTGTACGCTTCTAATAACTCTTCCAGTTTCTGTCGCGGTAGCTTGCTCTAATAAAGAGTTCTGATCTGCATGTACCTTTTGGATCCTTTTATAAGCAAGAAGTCTCGAAAGTGGATACGCCGTTCCCGAGTGGAACCTAAATGAAGACTGCCTTACTGCTTAGCCGCAAGTTAATCTCAACTTTTGTACAAACTCGTAGCCTAATGTCAACTCATTAGGTAGATTTTTTACAACATCTGAAACAGACCGTGTGCCCACTTACCACTATCTTCATTCACTTGTCTTCCTTTTTCTTTTTACCCATTCATTCCTTGTCCTCTGAACTGACCGTCCCGCTGAACAGTTTCAGTTTGTGTATAGAGTTTATCTTTCTCCACCAACGTCACTGGTCACAAAAAATGAAAAGGGAAAGGAAAAAAAAGATCCCTTCAATTTCCTACTAGCTCTGCTTCTTCCACATTCATAAAAAATACTTTAGCTCAAATATCGATTTCTTTTACGCCTAATTGGACAACGTCTCATACTCACTCCGAACCCGTTAGTAATGATTGTGAATGAGGTCATTAATTAGTCTCTGAGCTAGTTATTTCTTATCAAAGACAACCTTATCGTTGAATGTTGTTGTTGTTTTGTTGTGGTCTTCAGTGCTGAGACTGGTTTGATGCAGCTCTCCATGCTACTCTATCTTGTGCAATCCTCTTCATCTCCCAGTACCTACTGCACCCTACATCCTTCTGAATCTGCTTAGTGCATTCATCTCTTGGTCTCTCTCTACGATTTTTACCCTCCATGCTGCCCTCCAGTACTAAATTGGTGATCCCTTGATGCCTCAGAGCATGTCCTACCAACCGATCCCTTCTTCTAGTCAAGTTGTGCCACAAACTCCTCTTCTCCCCAATTCTATTCAATACCTCCTCATTAGTTATGTGATCTACCCATTTAATCTTCAGCATTCTTCTGTAGCCCCACATTTAGAAAGCTTCTATTCTCTTCTTGTCTAAACTATTTATCGCCCATGTTTCACTTCCATACATGGCTACACTCCATACAAATACTTTCAGAAACAACTTCCTGACACTTAAGTCAATACTCGATGTTAACAAATTTCTCTTGTTCAGAAACGCTTTCCTTGCCATTGCCAGTCTACATTTTATATCCTCTCTACTTCGACCATCATTAGTTATTTTTCTCCCCAAATAACAAAACTCCTTTACTACTTTAAGTGTCTCATTTCCTAATCTAATTCCCGCAGCATCACCCGACTTAATTCGACTACATTCCATTTACCTCGTTTTGCTTTTGTTGATGTTCATCTTATACCCTCCTTTCAAGACACTGTCCAATCCGTTCAACTGCTCTTCCAAGTCCTTTACTCTCTGTACAACCTCTGGTTCTTTCAGTTTATCCAGGTCTCATCTCCTTAAATTCCCACCTTTTTGCAGTTTCTTCAGTTTTAATCTACAGTTCATAACCAATAGATTGGATCAGAGTCCACATCTGCCCTGGAAATGTCTTACATTTTAAAATCTGGTTCCTAAGTCTCTGTCTTACCATTATATAATCTATCTGAAACCTTTTAGTATCTCCAGGATTCTTCCATGTATACAACCGCCTTTCATGATTCTTGAACCAAGTGTTAACTATGATTAAGTTATGCTCTGTGCAAAATTCTACCAGGCGGCTTCCTCTTTCATTTCTTAGCCCCAATTCATATTCGCCCACTACGTTTCCTTCTCTTCCTTTTCCTACTGTCGAATTCCAGTCACCCATGACTATTAAATTTTCATCTCCCTTCACTACCTGAATAATTTCTTTTATCTCATCATACATTTCATCCATTTCTTCATCATGTGCTGAGCTAGTTGGCATATAAACTTGTACTACTGTAGTAGGCGTGGGCTTCGTGTCTATCTTGGCCACAATAATGCGTTCACTATGCTGTTTGTGGTAGCTTACCCGCACTCCAATTTTTTTATTCGTTATTAAACCTATCCCTGCATTACCCCTATTTGATTTTGTATTTATAACCCTGTATTCACCTGACCAAAAGTCTTGTTCCTCCTGCCACCGAACTTCACTAATTCTCACTATATCTAACTTTAACCTATCCATTTCCCTTTTTAAATTTTCTAACCTACCTGCCCGATTAAGGGATCTGACATTCCACGCTCCTATCCGTAGAATGCCAGTTTTCTTTCTCCTGATAACGATGTCCTCTTGAGTAGTCCCCGCCCAGAGATCCGAATGGGGGACTATTTTACCTCCGGAATATTTTACCCAAGAGGACGCCATCATCATTTAATCATACAGTACAGCTGCATGCCGTCGGGAAAAATTATGGCTGTAGTTTCCCCTTTCAGCCATTCACAGTACCAAAACAGCAAGGCCGTTTTGGTTAGTGTTACAGTGCCAGATCAGTCAATCATCCAGACTGTTGCCCCTGTAACTACTGAAAACGCTGCTGCCCCTCTTCAGGAACCACACGTTTGTCTGGACTCTCAACAGATACCCCTCCGTTGTGGTTGCACCTAAGGTACGGCTATCTGTATCGTTGAGGCACGCAAACCTCCCCACCAACGGCAAGGTCCATGGTTCGTGGGGGGCGAGGGTTCGTTGATTAATGTGACGAATTTTATCTTGGAATATTGCCTTACCTTTTATGGATACGAATGTTCAAAACATTAGTGTCCCCAGCAGTGTATACTTCTCTCAATTCCACTACTTCAAAAGAGATCTCAATGTGTTTTTCAAAAGCGGTGATGGTTGAGGGCTGTAGTATTTATCTTTTGCAACACTGGTAGAAATAGATTTGGAAGTTTAACGAACAGCATAATCGTTCCGCCACTCTTCTTTTCGAAATTGCAAATTGATTAGATCTGCTTCACTTCCTTCCAAACGCCAAGCGACTTCGGCATTATGGCCATCAATAACATTCATTAACTTCTCTGTTCTGAATATAAGTTCATTGCCTGCAGTTCCCCAATTCAATTCCGCAATTCAATTCCCCAATGAATGAAATGAGTCTGCAATCTTTTGATCTTCCAACAAGATGGTTCGCAAGACTTAAAGAAGGCCACCACACTACCGAACTCATTCGAGGCATCTACTACAGTGGAGACGGCCGCACTTACTTCACTCATCTGCTCCGGCGTGATGTTCATTGTATGGTCAGCTGCACCCCGTAGCTCTTCAACATTTCCTTGTGGATCCTCAGCTCAAAATCAAAGCTCATAGATCTTGCTTTCCTTTATCGACTCATTAACCCCAGAGATCTCTCGGAGTGCTATGTTGCTAAAAGAAAACTACTCCACAGTTTCTGTGCACAGAAAAATATGACCAAACTTTCCACATACGCCCACTCGCCCTCTTTTCTTAACTTTACTAAAATCCTCCTTTTTCATCGTTCAGTAATGTTCCGACAAATTACACGCTGCTCTGCTTTGTGAATCGTGGAGCGAAATAGTGTTATAATGAAAGTGAAAGGAATTTTTAACACACGAAAGCAACAATAACCTTGACCGTCACACCTTGCTCTGCCAAGGTAATTGATGCTTCTATAAAGCTTCTGAATATCAATTAAACGACATTATGTAGTATTTGACTCCTTTGACCACTAAAATTTAAAATAAGCTGAAGCCCTTCAAAAGCTTTTCAACAGATACGAATATAAAGCTTTCCTCTGTAAGTGTGAAAGCATTAAGATTTAATCATAATGCTTGCTACACGTTGTGTATTCATACTTTTCAGATTTTTAAAATTACGGAAAAGATATTGGCGTTTTAAGATTATAAATATTTCACCTTCCTAAATTATAAAAATTTTATACTTACAGAGCATAATTTGAGGAGAATGAGTCAAATAAGATAGATTTTATGAAAGAAAAACACCAGTTAAAGCTTGACAATTGTTACACTATGAACCAATTAACAATTACAGACATATATTCTTACACTCTTCTTTCAAATGTCTACAACTTTTATTATATACCGCCCAGAACGAACAAATAATTATTTACAGTTATCCACTCCTTTGACCTGTCGGTTCTCAAAATTACTCATGTCACCTTTGTCTGGTCTCAAATCCAGGAGGGTACATCTATCAATATCGCGCAAGTTATAAGACAGCTCACCATACCAGAAAGTGTCATCAGGTTGAAAGTAATACAAATGATCACTCTGGTTACTTGAAACACTTTTTTTGCAAGAGTCTGTACGTCCACGGCCTTTCTCATTATCCCGTCACGCTCCTAACAGAAACATGCTCATAAGAGTGTTCTACGCTCTTTTCCAACATGACCACTCCCTTTGGCTGAACGTAAACTCGGAACCATCTGCTCGGATGGTAACAACGTTTCAGAAGTTTCAGAGGTCGACATACCGTACACCAGTCCAATGCAGATGACAACCACTCCGGTCCTCTTCATCCACGATGACGATCCTTGATCAATATGCCTTTCTTGACACACCATGGACCGAGATTTCCCTAAATCGCTTCAGGCAAATGCCGGGATGGTTCCTTTGAAAGGGCACGGCCGATTTCCTTCCCCATCGTTCCCTCACCCGAGCTTGCGCTCCGTCTCTCATGACCTCGTTGTCGACGGGACGTTAAACACTAATATCCTCCTCCTCCTCACCATGGACCCACGTTGGCACCTGCACAGAGTTCAAACACCGCCTTATTTCGTCCACCTCGCCTGTAGGCCCCCTCCCACTTAGCTTGTTGCATGTACAGCTGACCAGAGGACACTCACTATCCAAACAGACTGACCTCTCTCCTCAAAAAAATGGTTCAAATGGCTCTGAGCACTAAGGGACTCAACATCTGAGGTCATCAGTCCCCTAGAACTTAGAACTACTTAAACCTAACCAACCTAAGGACGTCACACACATCCATGCCCGAGGCAGGATTCTAACCTGCGACCCCTAGTAGTCACGCGGTTCCGGACTGAAGTGCCTAGAACCGCACGGCCACCGCGGCCGGCTCCTCTCTCCTCAATCGAGCATCAATACACATATTATATTCCGCACTTCACAGTGAATGTCTTTTGGAGAATGTTTTGTACGTGCATCAGATATGATAAAAAAGTAATAGACCATGTATCATGGTTCAAAACGATGCAGGACTTGTTGGTTTTTAAGATCTCTAATACCACAGCTAGTAATGTACAGAATGAAGCAGCAAACTAAGAAAGACAAACTCATAGAGCCTAAAGTCAGTTTCATTTATTATAAACCCAAAGAAGTTGTTGTCAAAGGAAAAAAATGCCAAAAATTTCACAAATGGGTTGAGAATGAAGAAACTGTACTAAAATATGACAAATAGTGCCTTGACAAATGTAAGGGGCTAACAAAAAGCTTCGGTTCGAAAGCCACACTAATCCCTTGCCTAAATGTCCGTGCTTATATACTCACATCGTAGTTACCCTGAGTTATCTATATGCTGGGGTAATTCTCTGAAACTGAAACGTTTTGATCGCTCCTTATACTATCCTGGAAATGTAGGAGCAGAGAAGAGCTAACAAAACAAATTTTCAGACAGCACAATGCAACTAATGAGAAACAGAAAAGAAATATAAGTAATTGATACTAAAAGTTAGAAAGAATTAACTAAACTTAACACAACTATTCAGAAACGTTTACTAGAAGATGTTGGAAAGTTCAATGTGAAATTTTGAAGACACCAGCAGAGAGCGACCAAAGTACCGTGTGGTTATAAAGTGCAGCTACCCACGGAGGTCCAGTGTATTCTGTAATTATCGTATGGCGGTGAAACTTGGTAGATATGCTAAAGTGTTAATGCGGAATCGATTTACGCTGGAAAATAATTGGTTTCAATTTTGGCCACCAGGTGCAAATCTGGCACTGTACAGCATCTCGTCGACATCTCTGGTGCTCATACTCAACAAATTGTTAATTGGTGGTTAATAATAAAATCAACATTATGCTTTTCCCATTTGTTTTACCTTTTCTGACCACGTCCCGTTCCTAGTACATTGCATATGGAAACATATTGCCTTTCTTGCATTAGCAGCGCCAGATTTGCACCTGGTGGCCAAAACTAGAACTAATATTTTTCCAGCGCAAATAGGTTCCACATTAACAGATTCGGATATCTCCCAAATTTCACTGCGATACGATATATGCAGCCCAAACTGGAGCTCTGAGGCGAGCTGCACTTTAGTTATAACCATCTGGTATAAAGAAAACGAAACAGGGAACTTGTACTGGGTAGACATCCTATTTAATGTCAGCACATCAATTGTTGCAGTTACGACGACTGTGTGACCACAGTAACGACGAAACTTCCTGGCAGATTGAAACTGTGTGCCAGACCGAGACTCGAACTCGGGACCTTTGCCTTTTGCGGGCAAGTGCTCTACCAACTGCGCTACCCAAGCACAACTCACGCCCCGTCCTCACAGCTTTAGTTCTGTCAGTACCTCGTCTCCTACCGTCCAAACTTTGCAGAAGTTTCATATCAGCGCACACTCCGCTGCAGAGGGGAAATCTCATAGTAGCGACGTTTCACGATTTCTTCAAAAATACATGCAGTACAAATGAGAAAACCAACATCAAACAAGATATTGTGAGAATGAGTGAAGTACCAGAAAGAGTAGAAAAACTAACAGAGGAAAAGGAGCAAAGCCATAATTGCCTTAATCCACAAGACAAAACGTTTAAAGCATAAAAAGTGCCACCTCTCTTGTAGCATGCGGCGTTCTATGTTAGATATGTGTTAAGCACCAAGAATTTTTCACTTTATTTGACAGGGTGCTCTTTTCTAGAAACTAAGAAACAGTTACATGGGGGACAAGTATGAAAAAGGCACGTGGGAAAGCGTACCCTAGGCCCATTGCAGAGGCTAGGTCGTGTTGCGGGAGGCTCTTAATGTGCTGTGTGCTTGGGCGGCGGAGCGTCTTGCTTCCCGCGTGGAGGGGGAGGTACTTAATGCTGGGGGCGTGCGCGCCGACGACACCTTGGTCTCGCGGCGTCTGGAGGCGGCAATCCTGCGGGTGAAGACACAGCCACGTCAGATACTCCATCTGATAACGAACGGTGAGTAAACAACGAAAGTGATCAATTTCCGCCGACTCACTCCGTAAGCTGTCAGCCATAGTATCTGCCGTCCCATGATAATACGGCACTTTAGAGGATGCGTCCTGAGGACGTTCACACAATGTACGGGTTACCGCTCTTTTAAATGAGTAATTCATTTTCCCAAACTAACGCCTCACACAAGTGGTGATTAAATCACATGTCAAAGCTAAAATTATAGCGACTGAACAAATATGATCATTTTTTTAATAAAACAATCTAGATTTCGAACGTGCATTTGTTAAAAAGAATTACGCGTTTTGCCTTTTGTAAGACATCATCAGATTATATAAAAATGTATTAGGGTGAACTTCATCCGTCACCTGCCGCTGAAGGGCATTAAATAAGAATTTGAAGCGACTGGATATAACACCCGGTCGTCAGCCATCATGTAAGGTCCTTAACGTATTTGATAAGACATTTGACGGCCGGGTGCTATATCCAGGGCTTCCGATACTTATTTAATGCTCTTTAGCGACAATTGACCAATGAAGCATATCCTACTACATTTTTGTATAATCTGATGATGTCTTACAAGGGCGAAACGATTAATTCTTATTAACAAATAAAATATTGCAACTGAAACAGTTATTTATTTCAAAAATATCCATCGTCGGTTGCTGTATTGGACACCCAAACTAAATAAGAACCAAGATATGATCGTATATATCACAAATTATATTAATAAATTAACGCGATTTAAAAAAAAAACAAGTATGTTAATTTTCTACTAAATGTGTAACATCTTGTTGGACATCTATTCCACGCAAATATACACAGCACGAGCACGTAGGCCATAGTAACTCGCACTAAGGCAAACCAGCCAGTGATTGTGAATGCAAGACACAAACCTAAATCCTTTTTCAATATTTGCAAATAAACTCCTGTGTGCTATAGTGTGCTGCGAAATTGGATTGAAACTAATTTTATTTTTGTAGATAGTGTTTTACGTAAGGCCTAATTATTCTGTTACTGCTGAACTAGTGATTCTTTTGCTTCCTCTATCCTCTTATGCATTTAATTATATAATGTCTCAACTCGTGCTCTAGCGGTTAGCAATGTTGCCTCTATTGCGCGTAGTCCCGGTTTCGATTTCATGCCGGTTCGGAGAGTTTCTTCAATCGCGGACTGAGTGTCTGTGTTGTCCTCATCACTTCATCTCTTCTTCATCGACGTCGTTGTGGCCGAAGTGGCATCAAACAGAAAGACTTGCACCAGGTGCCAGAACATTCTCAGACAGGGTCTCTCGACCAGGAATGCGGAATGCGGAATAACGTCGTGTACTCATCCCTACTAATCAAGACTAAGCACAGAAATCTTGAAGTAACTTGTAGTGGTTTCCAACTATAATTAAGACCATTTACATGTTGATGACAAGCTGTTGTTACATGTCCTAAATTTTTGAAAGGTTTCTATGCTACAGCTGCGGTGTCAGACTCAACATGATACCACAAAATGTGGTTGTACTGTCTTTAGTAATCCTGTTCAGGAGGCCTTTATCCTTTTCTGATGAATGTATGTGTATGTGTTTTCATGTATTGCAAGTAGGGCGTTCACTGCAAAATTGATTTCGGCGACACATTGGATGTAAGTCAGCTTATGCATTTTCTGATAAAAATTATCCAGACACCACTATGTAATGCTGAATGGGCCACTAGATGTCAGGAGAGGTAGGGTCGCCAGCACAAAAGAAAGCGTTGTCAGCAGGGGAGCAACGACAGCAGACTGGGTCGGTCAGGAGAGGTTAGTGACTTTGAATGTGGATATCACCTGACTAACATATCTATCAGCGAAATTTGCAATCCTCCTAGATCTACCAACTCGACTGTTGGTGCAATACTGTGAAGTGGAAACGCGAAGAAACAACCACAGTTAAACCGAGACCATACATACCTCTTGTACTGACGGAGAGGGATCGTGGAGTATTTCTTTTAGTTAACAAATTGTTATGATTTTTTTAAGCAGGTGAAATTTGACAAGCTCAAATGAACGAAATTCTTTAGAAGAGCGAGGAAACAACAATAAACATTTAGTATTTCAGATTTAATCGATGTTAATTTCAGGTATGAAATCGTAGTTTTACGTAGGGCTTCACCTAACTCAGGTGGTTCCGTCTCAAAATAAATTTAATAAAACACAGCGTGAATGCAGGCTTTAGTAGAACAGGCAGAAAAAAATTCAGTTACAATGTTCCACTATAATACATCTATCATCAATAAACACTTAGTTAACATATTAACACTTGTAAGCACACCAGATCACAACAGCCAGTGAAAACTTGGAGTGATTGTCTCCCTATAGAGCCCGAGACTCGGAACAAATAGCAGAACGTGGAATTAGGTAGAATACATATCTCAGCCAACTGAGTATGTCATCTTGGGTATTAAGAACCGCTTCGGCTGTATTCAGTCGTTTATTATTGTATCACTACCGGTTTCGTTCCACTAAAAGTCATACCTTCAACCTATAAGGTTGTCTACAACTGAGAACGTACCAACGTATGTAGCTTGATTTTAAGTTGTGATAACTCAGGCGAGTTATATTAGTGTATAAATAAAATTCAAGCAACAACGCCCAAATGACTTAAATTAAAGAAGAGATAATAAAACTGAACTTCTGTTAATCCTGTGCATAAAATGAATTATATACAATAAACACATGTAGTATTAATAAATTATCAACAGAGCTCAAATCCGATAAACGGGAACTAAACAACCCACTCCGAATAACTATGGCATAAACAATTTTAGCTTTTTATGTTAGTCAAGTTGTATCCGGTAAACTCTCTAAATAAAATCGGGGTTAACTTAAACTCGAAACAATTAACACACATAGTACAGAGCACCCCACAACACAACAAGTAGCTCTGAATAGCTGTCCGTACACTCTGCATACCAAGATGCTCACCAAATACATCGAACAACCGCCGGTGGCTACAGCTTACTAACGCCACTTTGCACCTGAATTCTGTGCACACAAACAGTGGAAAAAATTCCTAGACCGTTTTCACCAAATCCGAGCCACATGCTTCTTAGGCACGTAAACTGGTAGAGCACAGAATCCTCGACAAATTCTCGTAACATCTACGTGCCATATGATTAACAACATTTCTCCTTCGTCAGTGATCCTGCAGTTATCGCTAGTAAAGCACTGTGAGAAGCCTAATACCAACGCCATTGAGATGCCGTGAAGTCGGCGGTGGAAAGCGCGGATGCCACCTGGCGGGATACAAACGGGGCGGTTGCCTGGCTATACAGGCAAAGAGATTATACCATGCTTTCGAAGTATTATCGATGCACCACAAGGGATAAATTGGATAGGAGGAAAAGGCCAAAAACAATATTTATTAGAACGAGCTGTCTGCAGCCTTCAGCAGAATAATGATAGGGGTGGATGTTCGAGTGTAACACAGAAATACTTTCCGGTTGTATTTAAACATAGTCCGACCTCACGTCCTCTACCTGTTGACACCTACCTGCCCTTATCTAGTCGGCATTCATTTTTAGGCTGCGCTTCATCTGGTGTGTCATAGTTACTCTACCCATTAACAAGAAACAACCCAGGAAGAGGTATGTACACCATCATGTTAACAACGCATCATTTTTCTTTTTTTTTTTTTTTTTTTTGCGTCAACATTCTCTCGTGACAACCTGTTCATGTCAGAGTAGCACTTGCAACCTAATTCCTCAACTATTTGCTGGATGTATTCCAGTCTTGTCTTCCTCTACAGTTTTTGCCCTCTACAACTCCCTCTAGTACCATGGAAGTCGTTCCCTCATGTGTTAACAGATGTCCTATCATTCTGGGCCTTCTTTTTATCAGTCTTTGCCACATACTCTTTTCCTCTCCAATTCTGCGTAGAAGATCCTCATTCCTTACCTTATCAACAGACCTAATTTTCAATATTCGTCTGTAGCACCACATCTGAAATGCTTCGATTCTCTTCTGTTCCGGTTTTCCCACAGTCCATGCATGTTTCACTACCATACAATGCTGTACTCAAGACGTACATTCTCAGGAATTTCTTCCTCAAATTAAGGCCGACATTTGATATTAGTAAGCTTCTCTTGCCCAGGAATGCCTCTTTTGCCATAGCTAATCTGCTTTTGATGTCCTCCTTGCTCCGCCCGTCTTTGGTTATTTTGCTGCCTAAGTAGCCGAATTCCTTAACTTCATCTACTTTGTGACCATCAATTCTGATGTTATGTTTCTCGTTCTTCTCATTTCTACTACTTCGCATTAGCTTCGTCCTTCTTCGATTTACTCTCAGTCCATACTGTGTACTCATTAGACTGTTCATTTCCGTTCAGCAGATCATGTAAATCTTCCTCAGTGTCACTCAGGATAGCAGGGTCATCAGTGAATCGTGTCATTGATATCCTTTCACCTTGAATTTTGATTCCACTCCTGAACCTTTCTTTATTTCCATCATTGGTTCCTCAATGTACAGATTGAACAGTAGTGGCGAAACGCTACATTCATGTCTTACAAACTTTTTAATACTACCACTATGTTCTTCATCGTCCACTCTTATTACTTCCTCTCGACTGTACTTATTGTGTATGACCCGTCTCTCCCTTCACCATACTCCTACTTTTTCAGAATTTCGAACATCTTGCACCATTTCACATTGTCGAACCCTTTTTCTACGTCAACAAATCCTATGAACGTGTCTTGATTTTTCTTTAGTCTTGCTTCCATTATTAACCGCAACGTCATAATTGCCCCTCTAGTGCCTTTAGCTTTCGTAAAGCCAAACTAATCGTCATCTAGTGCATCCTCAATTTTCTTTTCCATTCTTATGTATATCATTCTTGTCAGCAACTTGGATGCATGAGCAGTTAAGCTGATTATGAGATACTTCTAGCCCTTGTCAGCTCTTTCTGTCTTCGGCGCCACACAATAACGTGAATAGTCGTTTTGTTGACACTTTCCCCAATGATTTTAGAAATTCTGGTGGAAAGTTATCTATTCTTTCTGCCTTATTTGACCTTAAGCCCTCCAAAGCGCTTTCAACGTATTCTTTCCACTTATACTCTGTCTCCTGAGGATTAAACAGTGAAATTCCCGTTGCACTCTTAATGTTACCACCCTTGCTATTAATGTCACCGAAGATTGTTTTGACATTCCTGTATGCTAAGTCTGTCCTTCCGACAATCATTTCTTTATCGATTTCTTCACATTTTTCCTGCAGCCATTTCATCTTAGTTTCCCAGCACGTCGTATTTATTTCATTCCTCAGCGACTTATTTATATATTCCTGAGTTTCCCGGAACATTTTTGTACTTCTTCCTTCCATCAATCAACTGAAGTATTTCTTTTCTTACCCATGGTTTCTTCGCAGTTATCTTCTTTGTACCTACGTTTTCCTTCCCAACATTTGCGATGGCCGTTTTTAGAGATGTCCATTCCCCTTCAAAGGTACTGCCTACTGAGCTATTCCTTATTGTTTTACCTATAGCCTTAGAGCACTTTATGCGTATTTCGCCATTCCTTAGCACCTCTGTATTCCACTTCTTTGCGTATTGATTCTTCCTGACTAATGTCTTGAGCTTCAGCCTACTCAGCATCATTACTGTATTGTGATCTGAGTCTATATCTGTTCCTGGGTACTCCTTACAATTCAATACCTGATTTCGGAATCTCTGTCTGACCATGATGTAACCTAACTGAATTCTTCCCGTATAAATCGACCTTTTCCAATTATACCACCTACTCTTGTGATTCTTGAACAGGGTATTCGCTATTACTAGGTGAAACTTGTTACAGAACTCTGTTAGTCTGTTTTCTCTCTCATTCCTTGTCCCAAGCCCATAATCTCCTGTAACCTTTTCTTCTACTCCTCCTCCTACAAGTGCATTCCAGTCCCCCATTACTATTTGATTTTCATCTCCTCTACATACCTTATTACCCTTTCAATATCCTCACACACTTTCTTTATCTCTTCATCTTCAGCAGCGACGTCGGCATGTATACCTGAACTATAGTTGTCGGTGTTGGTTTGCTGTCGATTCTGATAAGAACAACCCCGTCACTGAACTGTTCACAGTAACACACTCTCTGCGCCGGCCGTTGTGGCCGAGAGGTTCTAGGAGCTTCAGTCTGGAACCGCACGACCGCTACGGTCGCAGGTTCGAATCCCGCCTCGAGCATGGATGTGTGTGATGTCCGTAGATTGGTTAGGTTTAAGTAGTTCAAAGTTCTAGGGGACTGATGACCTCAGATGTTAAGTCCCATAGTGCACAGAGCCATTTGAACCATTTTTGAACACTCTCTGCCCTACCTTCCCATTCATAGCGAATTCTATTCCTGTAATACCATTTTCTGCTGCTATTGATATTACCATATACTAATCTGACCACATACCCTTGTCTTCTTTCCATTTCATTTCAGGTCACATGCCCTGTGGATACACGATGCGTTTCTTTAATACAGTCTTTACCATTGCTTTCTGCATCCTCACGCCGTTTATCATTGCTAATTCTTCCGCCTTTAGGTGCAGTTTCCCACCACTAGGTCAAGAGGGTGCCCTGAACCTCTGTCCGCACCTCCGTCCCCTTTGACAAGGCCATTGGCAGGATTAGGGGTTACTTCTTATGCCGGAGGTCTTCGGCCATCAATGCTGATTAATAATCAAAATTCAAGCAGCGGCGGGATCCGAACACTGCACCGAAAACGGTTTGATTATGAACCAAAGACGCTACCCCTAGACCACGGGTCTCTGGTAAAAATGAATTATATTGTTGAGGCCACATATCCTCGGTTTACCTTGGTGCACGGTTGTAACAAGACAAACGCAAAGATACGATTGCCTTGCACCTGAATTCCCAGAGCCTATACGGTAGCTGTTAGTCTGATTGACAAAAAAATACATTTAAATTTGACTCAATAGAAGCTCCCATCTGAGATGACGATAACACTGCTGCTTCGCAAGGCTCTCAAAAGAAAACGTCAGGATAGTTCTGAATCTGCATGGCAGCTACGCCACGATATTCTCCAAAAGGAATAAAAATAACCGCCGCAGTTGCCACCGAAAGATCATCAGCGACTATTTAACATAAAAAAGTTTGCAACAACAGACGAAGCAAGGTGAGAGATGACCTAATGACATGACATAAACATTATTCATCTAAGCTACAAATGTCGATAATTGTAGGTACTGTCAGAATCAAACATTTCGTATAAAAAACCAGTTAAAGTCACTTCATACACGACTGTTCATGTTTTGAACTTTCCAGTATAAGATGAACGACAAAAAAGCTTATTGTGCCACTGAGTTGGAACTGCAATCAGGTACTCAGTCAACACCCATCGCTTTCTGCCTCGATCAACGGCCTGCGACTCATATCACCTTTTAGCCGCTTGTGACGTCAGACACGTCACTTTACCTTATATACAGGGTGGCCAGGCACAGTCTGAAAAGCTTGCAGGGCTGTTGCAGGGTTTGTTGTGCTAAGAAATAATTCTTCAGAAAAAAATCGATACGATACATCGTTTCTGAGGTAATTAGCTTTGAAATTAGTCTATCAGGCCGTTCTTCTCATACCGTAGATGACAGCGCACAAGACTGCTCAGCTTTGGCTCGGGTTCGATCCCTACTATCATCTCATGTCGAACTTTTGCATCGCTCTCTTGTTCGGTTTTAGGAACCCAAACGAAGAACACGTTTGATGACACCGTCTCTTCTGGGCTAATTGAATTTGCGCACATAACGGACTCATTGGCTAACATCAATCTAATTGATTCGAAAACGGTAGAACATATCGAATTTTCTCTTAATAATTATTTATCAGTACAACCTATCCCGCAAGACATTTACAAGCTATTCAGACTGTTTCTGACTAACCTGTATACTTTTTTTATATGATAACGCTATACATTCTTTCTTGCAGTTCCTTAGCAACACCGCTTGAGATAACTTTACCATCGTGCTGCCAGCTCAAAATCATAGTTTCCAGGATGGACTACCTTGGTTTCCCCCATCCTTCAGGAGTTGAGACGAGTTCAGCCGTCTGTTGCAAATGGGTGTCTGCCGCACAACTACGTCTTATATTTTGTTATCTTTTTTCTGGTATTGTCGTCGTGCCAAGACTCCAGGACCCACCTAATGCTTCGCTCCACTCCGTTCATGAGTGATTTGGATTTTCAACAGGTAGTCCGCGGCCGCCAGCGCTACAAATGTAATCCATGGGCGTGGTGCAGTCGAGCGAATTCTGATGCGTTCGCTGAATGAAAATTCAAATATCTACCTGTCTAATGGCCAGATTTTGAAGAGGTTTATCACCTATAAATATTAAATTGAAACTACCTCTTTAATTATCTTTACTTGAACACTGACCTACAGAATTATCGTTGGCAAAGACAACTCAAAATTAACCTATTCATATATTACCAACAATATACAAGCCCAACGCAATCTGACTGCTATAAATTGACAACGTGACTTCCAATAATTAACACAAAAGAATGTCCCTGAATTGCCAGAAATCCTACAATACAAATCCAAAATAAAAATGAAATTATAGGAATATGAAACTACCTCCAACTCTGTTAATTGCCTAAACTTATTTCAATCACGAATATCAACAGTGCAAACCCCATTATTTTTTATAAGTCACTTACCTCATAGAAAATCTTCTTAACAGAAACTACAGCAATTACAGCAAATAGCAACTACAGCCAACTAAATGAAAAGATTCAAACTACTATAGACTCTAACTACTAGGAGGCATATGGTTAGCGAAAGAAAGATTGTGTTGAAGATCGAGCAATTTATTTAGAAAACTTTACGTTGTTCAAGTAACATTCAGTTCCAAATATTATATAGTTGTCAATAATTCCACCGGCCAAACGTTATCAACCAAACTTTCATCATCATACATTTCCTTGCGTACTTACTTAGAAAGACATCACTTCATCTCACTTTACAATGCATGTCCTACCAACACAGTCTGCGCTAAGAATATCAAGTCCATACACTTTCCCATCTACTCGCAAAGCGCTAGTCCGTCCCACCACAGAATCTCTTGCCGAGGGCACAGAGCGCTGTCAGCGATATTAACACAGTCTACAGCGCTGCCAACATACAAACAGGCTTATTACAAAATGTTCCACTATCATCTGTTCTCTAACTTTTATGACTCCATTACGTAACTTTAGAGTTAGGAAATGAATATGATCAGTGACAAAGCTGATCAATTCCACGTCACAAACCGTAAGTAGCAAAGTGATACAATGATAGTGCTTAGGGAGTTGAAAAGAATGGGCCCCAAAAGTCTAGCCGTTCCCCACGTATCACACATTTCTGTAACCGACGCTGAGTGACGTCTGAGGTCGCGTAATGGCAACGCCATTGGACAGAGGACAACTGGAAAACTGTGATACTGAATGATTAATCACACAATACGATATGGCAATACGATGGAGAGGTTTGGATTTGGCCAAAGCCTGAAGGGCGTTATCTGACGTAATGTGTAGTGCCAAGAGTGGAGTACAGAGGAGGTGGTGTTACAGCAGAAGATGATCTTCGGTGTTAGAGTGTGGCAACTTTATAGCGCTTAAGAAAATACTAGATGCAAAAGGGTTTGAACACATTTAACAGCATTATGTACTTCATACAGTAGAGAAACAGTTGGAAATGATAATGCATCCTGTCAAAAAGTACCATCTGTGAAGCAATGGTTTTTGGGCAGTAACATTCTAGAAATTATCTGACGTGCCCAGAGGTCCGACCTGAACCCAAAGGAAGACTTTAGGAATGAGTTAGAACGTAAGCTTTGCTCCAGAACCCAGCGTCCGCCCTTAATACCTTCATTCGTTGATAAGGAGTGGACTGCCATTCCACCACAGGTATTTAGACACGTCACTGAAAGTGTCCACAGCAGAGTTCCACCTGTCATAAGGGCGAAAAGTGGACACAACCTATATTAATGTCGACTAATATATGTCTGCCTCACTTAACATCGGATAGTGCGTATTCCAAAAATTAGGTAGTACTGAAGTAAACCCTTTTTGGCGTGCGACATTATTTTGTTGGTAGTTTAAGCACAGAGACAGCTGAAGGACTCTGCATTTCAAGTAAAATGAAAAAAAAAGATGAAGGCTCTATGGTTTCACAATATGGCAGTCTCTTCACTTGTCAACAGAGTTTGGTGTGATACTTAAGAACCTTAGAACCCAGTTTATGTGACGATGAATTTGTTATGTTACTCAGCTTTAGAAATTAATGTGTGTTAATTATCTTTGCTAATTATATACAGTGAACTGAAATACAGAAATTGCAGGAGAAGAAAATATTCTCAGTAGAAAATAAGATGGCACAGAAAAATTCCTCCAGGATTATGTCGTGAAGAAGAAGTAGTTCCGAAATCAGATATTACATCGTAAGATGCTAAGCAAACTAGTGCTCCTTCACTGTAGCAGCGAACAGTCCACTCGAGACAGACTGACCGTCGTGTCGTGCTCGTCCATTGTAGTGACCTGGATACTGTGTGGACGAGCGTGCATTCAGTACACCGCTCTCCCGGCTTTCGCATTCAAGCCGTCAAGTTGCTCCTCAGCTGGCACCACAGTGCTGAGTGGAGCCAAGTAGAGGCTTCTAACCTAGAAAAAATCTCTGGCAGCACCGGAAAGAGAACCCAATTCCTCTTTATGTTATTAATCCACACTGACCACTCACCTAAAGAGGCGGATAATGTAAGAAGTGTCCAGAAGGTGAATACTCAGATCGTAATTTAGCAGTGGGGGGAGAGTAAACTGAAATATACGAGAAGCAATGTACAAGGAAGTGATTTACTGATATAATGAGGAATAATGATGGATGTATGATACATAAAGGGAAGTTTCTTTAGAAGAAATCGAAAAGGAAAGATTTCATAACTGAAACCATAACGTTGAAGGGCACATATCAGAAATGCTAGTATAGTATTACAAAAGGAATTGACCTTATGAAGGGCAAATTCAGCATACAGTGAAGTCAAAATAACTTTGAGTGACGTTAAAAGGAAAAGTTTCAACATTATGAGTGCAATAGCAAGATACAATTAGCAGCTGAACGAGGGATGAGACGTCTGTTAATATGATAGAAGAAAAACAATTCCGAGAGAACATTCAAAAGATTTGTAAATGTAAAGGGGTGGCGTTGTTGGCCACAACCTAAGCGTGGGTGAGTTCCAGTGGCAGGTCGTTGTCAGTAATTTTGGCTGTCGGTAGTATAACCGGATTACATCAAGCGTCGAACATTTTATTCACTTTCAATTTATAACAGCGAGAGCACCAGCAGCAGCGAGTACTGTTTGTATAAAGCGTTTATTTTGCATTTTGTTTACGACCATCCACTAAGGAAGGGATTCTATTTGTGTTTATCTGCTCTGCATAGTAACTAACAGTTCTTGATAAAACTTTACGTAGTTTTCGTGTTAGATTTCTTAGTGTTTTCTTGATCGTTTAGAACAGAAAGCGCCCTAAAACCGTCTTTTGTTTGTTTCGCGGCCGTTAGCCACTAGTCACTTGAATCAGCAGTTGTCTTGTGACAGCCAGAGCGAGAGCACCAGCAGCAGCGAGTACTGTTTGTGTAAAGCGTTTTTGTACTTATTTGCTGCACTTAGCTTTTAAATAGTTTTTCTGGGAAAACCTAGCGTAGTTTTCGCGTCTCGTATTTCAGTGAGTGTTTCTTGATTATCAGAGTAGCTCATCAGAAGATTATCTTGGGAATTTGTCACCGTATAGAGTAGGGTAAACATAGTCATGTGTAGGGACTGTGGTTGTTGTGAGCGGACGCAAGGAGAATTGGCCACTCTTCGGGGGCAGGTGGAGGCTTTGTCTGTTAGGCTCATCGAGCTCGAGGCGCAGGCGTCGGCTCGTAGTGGCGTTGGGGCAACTGTGGTGAGACCTATGCCTACTTCGGTGGCCTTGGAATCACATGGAACCCCTGATGTCGCTGCGTCTTCCGGCAGTGAGCATCTTACCGGTCAGCCATCACTCCAGGGTGAATGGCGGACAGTGGTGGGCTCGCGCGTGCCTGGCCGAAAGGCAAAGGTGGGATCTGGCCGCGTGGCAGTTGCCTTACCCCTTTCCAACAGGTACGGGGTGCTTCCTAGTGGTGATGACATCGTTTCCGAGCCACCACAGGATGCCCCGCCTGTTGGGCCAGTGGCCGATTCTCCGGCAAGGTCCCGACAGTCACAGAGGGCGGGCCTATTAGTTATAGGGAGCTCCAACGTTAGGCGGGTTATGGAGCCCCTCAGGAAAATAGCGGGTAGGTCGGGGAAGAATGCCAGTGTGCACTCGGTGTGCTTGCCGGGGGGTCTCGTCCGTAATGTGGAGGAGGCCCTTCCGGCAGCTATTGAACGCACTGGGTGTGACCGGCTGCAGATAGTAGCACATGTCGGAACGAATGACGCCTGCCGCTTGGGTTCTGAGGCCATCCTTGGTTCCTTCCGGCGGCTGGCTGATTTGGTGAAGACAACCAGCATCGCACGCGGAGTGCAAGCTGAGCTTAATATCTGCAGCATAGTGCCCAGAGTCGATCGCGGTCCTCTGGTTTGGAGCCGTGTGGAGGGTCTAAACCAGAGGCTCAGACGACTCTGCGACTATAATGGTTGCAAATTCATCGACCTCCGTTATTGGGTGGAGAACTGTAGGGCCCCCCTAGACAGGTCAGGCGTGCACTACACACCGGAAGCAGCTACTAGGGTAGCAGAGTACGTGTGGCGTGCACACGGGGGTTTTTTAGGTTAGAGGGATCCCCCCTTGGGCGAAACGATAAAATACCTGACGGCTTACCAGAGAGGACATTATCATTTTTGATAAAGAACGTCCGTCCTCAGAGACCAAAAACAGGAAAAGTTAACGTAATATTGGTAAACTGCAGGAGTATCCAGGGCAAGGTTCCTGAATTAGTATCTCTTATTGAAGGAAATAGTGCGCATATAATATTAGGAACGGACAGTTGGTTAAAACCGGAAGTGAACAGTAACGAAATCCTAGACACAGTATGGAATATATACCGCAAGGATAGGATAAACGCCAATGCTGGAGGAGTATTTATAGCAGTAAAGAATTCAATAATATCCAGTGAAGTTATTAGCGAATGCGAATGTGAAATAATCTGGGTTAAGTTAAGTATCAAAGGTGGGTCAGATATGATAGTCGGATGCTTCTATAGACCACCTGCATCAGCAACCGTAGTAGTTGAGCGCCTCAGAGAGAACCTGCAGAACGTCGTGAAGAAGTTTCGTGATCATACTATTGTAATAGGGGGAGACTTCAATCTACCAGGTATAAAATGGGATAGTCACACAATCAGAACTGGAGCCAGGGACAGAGACTCTTGTGACATTATCCTGACTGCCTTGTCCGAGAATTACTTCGAGCAGATAGTTAGAGAACCAACTCGTGAAGCTAACGTTTTAGACCTCATAGCAACAAATAGACCGGAACTTTTCGACTCCGTGAATGTAGAAGAGGGTATCAGTGATCATAAGTCAGTGGTTGCATCAATGACTACAAGTGTAATAAGAAATGCCAAGAAAGGAAGGAAAATATATTTGCTTAACAAGAGTGATAGGGCACAAATCGCAGAATATCTGAGTGACCACCATCAAACGTTCATTTCTGAGGAAGAGGATGTGGAACAAAAATGGAAAAAATTCAGAAACATCGTCCAGTACGCCTTAGATAAGTTCGTACCGACTAAGGTCCAAAGCGAGGGGAAAGATCCACCGTGGTATAACAATCATGTACGAAAGGTACTACGGAAACAAAGAAAGCTTCATCATAGGTTTAAGAGTAGTCGAATCATAGCTGATAAGGAAAAGCTGAACGAAGCGAAAAAGAGCGTAAAGAGAGCAATGAGAGAAGCATTCAACGAATTCGAACATAAAACATTGGCAAACAATCTAAACAAGAACCCTAAAAAGTTTTGATCATATGTAAAATCGGTAAGCGGATCTAAATCCCCTATTCAGTCACTCGTTGACCACGATGGCACCGAAACAGAGGACGACCGAAGAAAGGCAGAAATACTGAATTCAGTGTTCCGAAACTGTTTCACTGCGGAAAATCGTAACACGGTCCCTGACTTCAGCCGTCGCACGGACGCCAAAATGGAAAATATTGAAATAAACGATATCGGAATTGAAAAACAACTGCTATCACTTAGTAGCGGAAAAGCATCCGGACCAGACGAGATACCCTTAAGATTCTACAGTGATTATGCTAAAGAACTTGCCCCCTTTCTATCAGCAATTTATCGTAGATCGCTGGAAGAACGTAAAGTACCTAGCGACTGGAAGAAAGCGCAGGTCGTTCCCATTTTCAAGAAGGGTCATAAATCAGATGCGAATAATTATAGGCCTATTTCGCTTACGTCAATCTGTTGTAGAATAATGGAACATGTTTTGTGTTCTCGTATTATGACGTTCTTAGATAATACAAATCTCCTTCATCATAACCAACATGGATTCCGCAAACAGAGATCATGTGAAACTCAGCTCGCCCTATTTGCCCAAGAAATTCACAGTGCCGTAGACACTGGCGAGCAGATTGATGCCGTATTCCTGGACTTCAGGAAGGCATTTGATACGGTTCCGCACTTACGTTTAGTGAAAAAAATACGAGCTTACGGTATATCGGACCAGGTTTGTGATTGGATTCAGGATTTCCTAGAAGAAAGAACACAACATGTCATTCTTAACGGTTCAAAATCTGCAGATGTAGAGGTAATTTCGGGAGTACCGCAGGGAAGCGTGATAGGACCTTTATTGTTTACAATATACATAAATGACTTAGTTGACAACATCGGTAGCTCCGTGAGGCTATTTGCAGATGACACGGTTGTCTACAAGAAAGTAGCAACATCAGAAGACTCGTACGTACTCCAGGAGGACCTGCAGAGGATTAATGCATGGTGCGACAGCTGGCAGCTTTCCCTAAACGTAGATAAATGTAATATAATGCGCATACATAGGGGCAGAAATCCATTCCAGTACGATTATGCCATAGGTGGTAAATCATTGGAAGCGGTAACGACCGTAAAATACTTAGGAGTTACTATCCGGAGCGATCTGAAGTGGAATGATCACATAAAACAAATAGTGGGAAAAGCAGGCGCCAGGTTGAGATTCATAGGAAGAATTCTAAGAAAATGTGACTCATCGACGAAAGAAGTAGCTTACAAAACGCTTGTTCGTCCGATTCTTGAGTATTGCTCATCAGTATGGGACCCTTACCAGGTTGGATTAATAGAAGAGATAGACATGATCCAGCGAAAAGCAGCGCGATTCGTCATGGGGACATTTAGTCAGCGCGAGAGCGTTACGGAGATGCTGAACAAGTTCCAGTGGCGGACACTTCAAGAAAGGCGTTACGCAATACGGAGAGGTTTATTATCGAAATTACGAGAGAGCACATTCCGGGAAGAGACGGGCAACATATTACTACCGCCCACATATATCTCGCGTAATGATCACAACGAAAAGATCCGAGAAATTAGAGCAAATACGGAGACTTACAAGCAGTCGTTCTTCCCACGCACAATTCGTGAATGGAACAGGGAAGGGGGGATCAGATAGTGGTACAATAAGTACCCTCCGCCACACACCGTAAGGTGGCTCGCGGAGTATAGATGTAGATGTAGATGTAGTGGTTACACCCCGTGGGACCGTGCTGAAGGCGACAACGCTGATCGTGACTGAGGCAGCGAACAGCCAGTGGCCGCTTGACGTCAGTGAAGGGTAGCACGGGACCAACGAGATATACAGGCCCTGTGGTGTGCGTACCAGCGCCTGACTCTACAGATCTTACGAATTCCAGCGACAATCTCCGTCAGGGAGCAAGCTACTCTTTTAGTTCGTAGCTGTGCATTGACGCTGCGGAGTATTGAACTGGTCTAAAAGAGTAGCTTGCTCTCTGACAAAGATTGTCGCTGGAATTAGTAAGATCTGTAGAGTCACGTGCTGTTACGCATACCACAAGGCCTGTATATCTCGCTTGTATTCCACACAATTCCGAAGACTGCAGGAGCTGACAAGTGCAAGAATTATCATACAGTCAGCTTAACACATCACGCATCCAAGTTGCTTACAAGAATATTGTACAGAACAATGTAAAAGAAAATTAAGAGTGTGTTAGGTGACGGTCAGTATTGATTTAGGAAATATAAATACAAAAAACTAAAACCAAACTCCTCCCGAACAGGTCATGAAAGCCCAACGGTACTGACCGGCCGCTCATAGACGTCACTGGATGCGGATATGAAGGAGCATGTGATCACCACACCGCTCTCCCTGCCGTATGTCAATTTCTGAGCCCGGAGCCGCTACTTTTCAATCAAGCAGCTCCTCAGTTTGCCTCACAAGGGCTGAGTGCACCATGCTTGCCACCAGCGCTCGTCAGTGCGGATGGTGACCCATCCAAGTGCTAGCCCAGCCCGACAGCGCTGAAGTTCGGTGCTCTGATGGGAACCGGTGTTACCACTGCGGTAAGGCCCTTAGCAAAGGTAAAGACACCAGAGAAGCAATTCTGACGTTGCGGTTGACAATGGAAGCAAGACTGGAAAAAAAAATCAAGAAACGTTCATAGGATATGACAACCTGGAAAAAGCGTTTGACAATGTAAGCCGCGTGGGATTAGCCGAGCGGTCTGGGGCGCTGCAGTCATGGACTGTGCGGCTGGTCTCGGCGGAGGTTCGAGTCCTCCCTCGGGCATGGGTGTGTGTGTTTGTCCTTAGGATAATTTAGGTTAATTAGTGTGTAAGCTTAGCGACTGATGACCTTAGCAGTTAAGTCCCTTAAGATGTCACACACATTTGAACATTTTTTTTGACAAGGTAAAATGGCGCATAGTTTTCGAAATTCAGAGACGAATAAAAGTAAGCTATAGGGAGAGACGGGTAACACATTACATGTACGAGAGCCAAGAGGGAATAATGAGAGTGGACGACCAAGAACGGAGTGCTCGGATTAAAAAGGGTGTAAGACAGGGATGTAGTCTTCCACCTATGGTGTTCAATCTGTATACAGGAGAAGCAATGAGGGAAATAAAAGAAAGATTCACTAGTGGAATTAGAATTCAAAGAAAAATGATATCAAAGACACGTTTCGCTGATGACATACTGAGTGAAAGTGAAAAAGAATTACATGATCTGCTGAACAGAATGAACAGTCTAATGAGTACAGAGTATGGATTGACAGTAAATCGAAGAAAGACGACAGTAATGAGAAGTAGCAGAAATGAGAAAAGCCAGAAACTTAACATGGTCACGAAGTAGATAAAGTGAGAGAATTCTGCTACCTATGCAGCAAAATAACTAGTACGGATGGGGCAAGGAGGACATCAAAAGCAGACTAGCACTGGCAAAAAGGGCATTCCTGGCCAAGAGAAGACTAGTAGCATCAAACATAAGCCTTGCTTTGAAGAAGAAATTTCTGAGAATGTTCGTTTGGAGCATAGAATTGGGTGGACGTGTAACATGGACTGTTGAAAAACGAGAACAGATGAAAATCGAAGCATTTGGGATGTGGTGCTGCAGATGAATGTCGAAAATTAGGTGGACTGATAAGGTAAGGAATGTGGAAGTTATGCACAGAATCAGAGGGGAAAGGAGTAGGTGGAAAACACTGACAAGTAGTAGAGACAGGATGATAGGACATCTGTTAAGACATCAGGGAATACCTTCCATGGCACTAGAAGGAGCTTTAGACGGCAAAAACTGTAGAGGAAGACAAAGACTGGAATAGAACTAGCAAATAACTGAGGGTGTAGGTTGCAAAGCTGAGTATTTGAGGCGTGTGTTGGACAAGGCAACTAGTGTGACGTCATGAGCTCGTTGTGTGGCCTGTATTTCCCGTGAGCTCCAAGAGTAGGACTGTTGACATGAGACCCCTGGGAGGGCATGTGTGTTAGTTCCTTCTGGCTCTACATTTCAGAGCAAGAGGAATCAGTAGATGTAGAAGTATTCTGTACCTCTCGTAGTGGAAGACAGTCTCGAACGTTGGAGCCCATTCTGCGAGAGGTGCGTGGAGCGACAATTTGCCTGCCCAAGTACAGGCATTTGGGAGGTCTCTGCCCCGGTCGTAAACTGCTACCCTCCAAGATGCCAATGAAGATGAAGCGAGACCGAGGTTGCCCTTGAACTGGAAGGCACGAAGTTCCTGGGGATGGACATAGTCTCAGTTTACGGCTCGTCCGTGATGGAGCCCAAGTCTCGTGGTGGCAGCTTGCAACAACATGTCTCCCCGTCACTTAGCGTGGACAGTCATAGGTGCTGCTAGACTGTGCATACTTTAGCTCGAAATGACGGGGATTTTAACTGTTTAAATTCTCACTTTTTGTGCCGATCTACCGGCCGTAACGCCATACGCCGAAGCAAGGCGGTGGCCAGTGGGTATGTCAACTATCCCGCCTTTGCTGGTTTGGAGACACTTCGAGTGCTGGCTACTAACCGCCGGTAGTATTGCTACGTCTAGTGGAACGGTGTTTTGTGTCGCCTGGTGTAGCGCCCGCAGTCCATTTTCAACAGCTGTGGCAGTACTTGTATTAGTATCATCAAAAATAGTGGCAGCACTACATCAACCAAGCAGAAGTGTTAAATATCATTCGGTTTTTACTTTATAAAATAACTGAGAAAGTCACAACCAGATGGCTATTCCAAGTTGCGCACAGAATCTATGAGACTGAAGATGTACTAATGGATTTTCAGAAGAATATTGACTGCACAATCCCGCAGGTAGTAAGGGCAAATAAGATAAAACCACCAGAGACGCAGTTCTGAGGGTGCATTTGTTACTGGAATGACGAATTTACGAAAAACTCGCTGCTTTTATAATATTTCTCGGGGTAGAAAAAGATTTATTTGAGGTAAAATTGTGCAAAACGTATCTGAAATCGTTAGTGTAACGTATAGCGAAAGACGGTTAGAATACAATCCACTGTGGATCTAAGAGGGAACAGCAAGACTGGAAGAACAAAAGAGAGGTACTCGGATTGAGAGAGGAGTAAGGCAGTGGTGGAAACTTTCTTCTCTAACATTCAATCTGTATCTCAAAGAAGCATTGGAGAAAAATAAAAGAAAGGTTTAGAAGTGGAAATTCAGGACCGAAAGGTAACAGTGGTAGTATTCGATGATGATGTTGATAATCTCTGTGAAAGAGAAGAAGAACCGAATGAATAGTGTACTGAGGACAGAATGTGGGTTGAGAGTAAATCGAAGAAAGGCAGAGGTAATGAAGAGCAGTCGAAATAGGAATGAGAAAAACTTAAAATAGAAGTTGGCGACCCGTATCAAGTGAAGGACTCTGTGGGGCTCGAACCAAAAAGAAACATGCCAGAAGAAGCAAGGAGGACATAAGAAGCAAGCCACAACAGGAAAAGAGAGCATTCTCGACAATATATACGTGCTACCGTCACATACAGGATTTGATTTGAGAAAAAAATTTCTGACACTGTATCTCTGGAGCGCAACGCTGAAAGGAAGTTAATGGTGGAGTCTAAGATAACGAGAAAAGAAGAGAACCAAACTATCCGAGATGTGCCGAAAATTTAGTTTTCTGATAACGTAAGAAATGATTAGGTTCTCAGCAGGTAGCAAGGAAATGAGTGTGTGGACAACACTGACTAAAAGAATATCCTTGGGACAACAAGGATCGTCCTTAACTTTTATCCAGTAGAGATCAGTTGGATAACATGTGCACGATGGAAATAGTACACAGCTTGCTGAGACCACAATAAGAGAAAGAAGCCCTCGCGGGATGACAGGCTGAACTTCAGCGTCAAAGTTTCCTCTATGGATGTGTGTAATGAGCGAGAAGGTGAACTGCTTCTGAGCTTATGTATGTAGAGGAGCAAAGTCTTAGAAACAGAAAACTATGCTTTGGCAAAATGTCCTATATTTCGTTAAGTAAAGAAAATGAAACACCATTGTTTATTTCAAAAGGCTTGTTTCGGCGCAACACTTTTGCCATATTCCACTACAAACGAGAAGAGTAGTTTCATTCCTTGGTCCATTTATTGTTGAACCCACATAGGGTCGTGGATTTCATACATCAGGAGTGTGTACACTATAACGTCACCACTGACAGTGACTGAGCACAGTATGCGGCTGACAACACGTTACAGTGTATAGGCTCCCGATGTAAACAATCCACAACAACCAATATTATATCAATTCTACGATGTAAGCGACGAGGGATGAAAGTACTCTTTTGGTTTATAGCGGAACAGAAGATTGTGTAATTGATGTTCCGAAACTAGTCGTCTGAAACAAATATCCTTGATGATATGGTGTACTGGTTGGTTTTCCTTACTTATACCATCAACTGCGGTCCAGTGTTCATAAGAAAGAAGTTTAATTATGTTGGTCCCAACTTCAGCCTTTTCTTTTTTTCGAGTCATCAGTATTCTGACTGGTTGAATGCGCCCCGCCAAAAATTCCTCTCCTGTGCCAACCTCTTCATTCAGAGTAGCACATGCAGCCTACTCCCTCAATTATTTGCTTGATGTATTCCAGTCACTGTCTTCCTCTATGGTTTTTCACTCTACAGCTCCATCTAGTACCATAGAAGTCGTTCCCCGATGTCTTAACAGATGTCCTATAATTCTGTCCCCTCTCTTTGTCAGTGTTTTCCACGTATTCCTTTCCTCTCTGATTCTGCGCGGAACCTCCTCATTCCTTACCTTATCAGTCCGCCTAATTTTCAACATTTGTCGGCAGAATCACATGTCAAATGTTTCGATGCTCTTCTGTTCCGCTTTTCCATTAGTCCATGTTGCACTACCATGCAATGCTAAGCTCCGAACGTACATTCTCAGAAATTTCTTCCTCAAATTAAGGCTTATCTTTGATACTACTAGAGTTTTCCTGGCTGGGAACGACCTTTTTTCAAGTGATAATCTGCTTTCGATGTTCTCCTTGGTCGTCCGTCACTGATATTTTTGCTCCCTAGGTAGCAGGATTCCTTAACTTCATCTACTTTGTGACCAGCAGTCCTGATGTTAAGTTACTGGCTGTTCTCATTTCTCCTATTTCTCATTACTTTCATATTTCTTCGATTTACTCTAAATCCATACTCTATACTCACTAGACTGTTCATTCCATTCAGTCTTCTTTTTCAGCTCAGGATAGCAATTTCATCAGCGAATCATATCATTGATATCCTTTCACTTTGAATTCTAATTACACTCCTGAATCTTTTTTTTATTTCCATCATTGCTTCTCCGACGTACAGTTTGAACAGTAGAGGCGAAAGACTACATCCCTGTCTTACACCTTTCTTAATGTGAGCACTTCGTTCTCGGTCTTCCATTTTTATTATTCCCTCTTGGCTCTTGTACACATTGTAGATTACCCATCTCTCCCCATAGATTACCCCTATTTTTCTCAGAATTGCGAACATCTTGCACCATTTTATATTGTCTATCGCTTTTTCCAGGTCGACAAATCCTATCAACGCATCTTGAGTTTTCTTTAGTCTTGCTTCCATTATCAATCACAACGTCAGAATTGCCTCTCTGGTGCCTTTACCTTTCCTAAACCAAAACTGATAGTCATCTAACACATCCCCAATTTTCTTTTCTATTCTTCTGTATATTATTCTTGTCATCAACTTGGATAAATGAGTTGTTAAGCTGATAGTGCGACAGTTCTAGACCTTTTCAGCTCTGTGTGGATGATATTATTCCGAATGTCAGATGGTATGTTGCTAGACTCACAAATTCTACACACCAACCTGAATAGTCGTTTTGTTCAACTCACCTCCCCTAAAGACTTTAGAAATTCTAGTGGAATGTGACCTATTCCTTCTGCTTTATTTGATCTTAAGTCCTCCAATGTTGTCTTATATTCTGATTCCAATACTGGATCAAACATCTCTTGTAACTCGACTCCTGTTTTACCTTCATCACATCACACAAATCTTCTCCTCATAGAGGCCTTAAATGCTCTCTTTATACCTGTCCGCTTTCTCCTCTACATTAACAGTGGAATTCCCGTTGCAGTCTTAATATTAGCACCATTTCTTTTAATGACATCGTGGGTTTTTTTACTTTCCTTTATGCTGATTCACCCTTTCCGACAATCATTTCTTTTTCGATTTCTTCACTTTTTCAATGCAGTCATTTCGTCTTAGCTTCCCTGCACTTGCTATTTACATTGAAGAGTCAAAGAAACTAGTACACCTGCCTAGTATCGTGTAGGGCCCACACGAGCTGCCAGAAGTGCCACAACACGACGTAACATGCACTAGACTAATGTCTGACGTAGTGCTGGAGGGAACTGACACCATGAATCCTGCAGGGCTGTGCATAAATCTTTAAGAGTAGTAGGGGGTGGAGATCTCTTCTGAACAGAACGTTGCAGGGCATCCCAGATATGATCAATAATGTTCATGTCTGGGGCGTTTCGTCGCCAGCAGAAGCGTTTAAACACAGAAGTGTGTTCCTGGAGCCACCCTGTATCAATTCCGGACGTGTGGGATGTCGCATTGTCCTACTGGAATTATCCAAGTAAGTCGGAATGCACAATGGACATGAATGGATGCAGATGATCAGACAGGATGCTTACGTCCGTGTCACCTGCCTGAGTCGTATGTAGAAGTATCAGGAGTCCCATATCACTCCAACTGCACACCCCCCACACCAATACAGAGCCACCTCCAGCTGACCAGACCCTGCTGACATGCAGGGTCCACGTGTTCATGACGTTGTCTCCTTACCTGTACACGTCCATCCTCTCGATACAATTTGAAAAGAGACTCGTCCGACCATGCAGCATGTTTTCAGTCATCAACAGTCCAATATCGGTGTTGAAGGGGCCCAGACGAGGAGTAAAGCTGTGTGTCAGGTAGTCATCAAGGGTACACAAGTGTTTCGTCGGCACCGAAAGCCAATATCGACGATATTTCGTTGAATTGTTCGCACGGTGACACTTGCTGTGGCCCAGCACTGAAATCTGCAGCAATCTGTGGAAGGGTTGCACTTCAATCACGTTGAACAGTTCTCTTCAGGCGTCATTGGTCCCGTTTTTGCTGGATCTTTCTCTGATCGCAGTCATGTACGAGATTTCATGTATTGCCGGATTCCTGATATTCACAGTACACTCGAGAAATGGTCGTAGAGGAAAATCCCCACTTCATCGCTACCTCGGAGATGCTCTGTCCTATCGTTCATGCGCCGACTATAACACCACATTCAAACCACTTAAATCTTGATAACCTGCTATTGTAGCAACAGTAGCCGATATAACAACTGACACTTGTTGTCTTATACAGGCGTTGCTGACAGCAGCGCCGTTTTCTGCCTGTTTTCATACTCTGTATTTGAATACCCATCCCTATTGCAATATCTTTGGCGCTTCGGTGTATTTCATTCTTCAGCGACTTGTATTTCTGTATTCCTGCATTTCCTTGAACATATTCAACGTCCTTCTTTCGTCGATTAACTGAAGTATTCCTTCTGATACCCATGGTTTCCTTGGAGTTACTTTCTCTGTACCTATATACACTCCTGGAAATTGAAATAAGAACACCGTGAATTCATTGTCCCAGGAAGGGGAAACTTTATTGACACATTCCTGGGGTCAGATACATCACATGATCACACTGACAGAACCACAGGCACATAGACACAGGCAACAGAGCATGCACAATGTCGGCACTAGTACAGTGTATATCCACCTTTCGCAGCAATGCAGGCTGCTATTCTCCCATGGAGACGATCGTAGAGATGCTGGATGTAGTCCTGTGGAACGGCTTGCCATGCCATTTCCACGTGGCGCCTCAGTTGGACCAGCGTTCGTGCTGGACGTGCAGACCGCGTGAGACGACGCTTCATCCAGTCCCAAACATGCTCAATGGGGGACAGATCCGGAGATCTTGCTGGCCAGGGTAGTTGACTTACACCATCTAGAGCACGTTGGGTGGCACGGGATACATGCGGACGTGCATTGTCCTGTTGGAACAGCAAGTTCCCTTGCCGGTCTAGGAATGGTAGAACGATGGGTTCGATGACGGTTTGGATGTACCGTGCACTATTCAGTGTCCCCTCGACGATCACCAGTGGTGTACGGCCAGTGTAGGAGATCGGTCCCCACACCATGATGCCGGGTGTTGGCCCTGTGTGCCTCGGTCGAATGCAATCCTGATTGTGGCGCTCACCTGCACGGCGCCAAACACGCATACGACCATCATTGGCACCAAGGCAGAAGCGACTCTCATCGCTGAAGACGACACGTCTCCATTCGTCCCTCCATTCACGCCTGTCGCGACACCACTGGAGGCGGGCTGCACGATGTTGGGGCGTGAGCGGAAGACGGCCTAACGGTGTGCGGGACCGTAGCCCAGCTTCATGGAGACGGTTGCGAATGGTCCTCGCCGATACCCCAGGAGCAACAGTGTCCCTAATTTGCTGGGAAGTGGCGGTGCGGTCCCCTACGGCACTGCGTAGGATCCTACGGTCTTGGCGTGCATCTGTGCGTCGCTGCGGTCCGGTCCCAGGTCGACGGGCACGTGCACCTTCCGCCGACCACTGGCGACAACATCGATGTACTGTGGAGACCTCACGCCCCACGTGTTGAGCAATTCGGCGGTACGTCCACCCGGCCTCCCGCATGCCCACTATACGCCCTCGCTCAAAGTCCGTCAACTGCACATACACGGTTCACGTCCACGCTGTCGCGGCATGCTACCAGTGTTAAAGACTGCGATGGAGCTCCGTATGCCACGGCAAACTGGCTGACACTGACGGCGGCGGTGCACAAATGCTGCGCAGCTAGCGCCATTCGACGGCCAACACCGCGGTTCCTGGTGTGTCAGCTGTGCCGTGCGTGTGATCATTGCTTGTACAGCCCTCTCGCAGTGTCCGGAGCAAGTATGGTGGGTCCGACACACCGGTGTCAATGTGTTCTTTTTTCCATTTCCAGGAGTGTACTATAGCTTAATGCACATTAAATTAATACACTTGAGTTTAGCATTAGCAAAACATATTTCGTTAAAATTATGTATGAATTACTTGTCTGCTTGACTTTAATTGTAGAGATATTCCGATTTTTGTAAAGTTCTTTTACACTCTGCTAGAATTTAAAGTCCTGAAAATTTTGATACACCGTACGTTACAGCTGCTTTAATTACCAAGACCCAAGCTACACTACTGTCCATTAAAACTGCCACCCCACGAAGATGACGTGCTACAGACGCGAAACTTAACGGACAGGAAGAAGATGCTGTGATATGTAAATGATTAGCTTTTCAGAGCATTCACACATAATGTGCTGACATGAGTAAAGTTTCCAACCCATTTCTCATACACAAACAGCAGTTGACCGACGTTGCCAAATGAAACGTTGTTTTGATGCCTCGTGTAAGGAGGAGAAATGCATACCATCACGTTTCCGACTTTGATAAAGGTCGGAGTGTAGCCTATTGCGATTGCGGTTGATCCTATCGCGACATTGCTGCTCGCGTTGGTCGAGATTCAATGACTGTTAGCAGAATAGTGAATCGGTGGGTTTAGGAGCGTAATACGGAACGCCGTGCTGGTTCACAACGGCCTCGTATCACTAGCAGTCGAGATGACGGGCATCTTATCCGCTTGACTGTAACGGATCGTGCAGCCACGTCTCGATCCCAGAGTCAACAAATGGAAACATTTGCAAGACAACAACCATATGCACGAACAGTTCGATGACGTTTGCAGCAGCATGGGCTATCAGCTCGGAGACAATGACTGCGGTTACCCTTGACGCTGAATCACAGTCAGGAGCACCTGCGATTGTGTATTCAACAACGAACCTGGGTGCAGAAATGGCAAAAAGTCATTTTTTCGGATGAATCCAGGTTCTGTTTACAGCATCATGATGGTCGCATCCGTGTTTCGCGACATCGCGGTGAACGCTCATTGGAAGTGTGTATTCGTCACCGCCATACTGGCGTATCACCCGGCGTGATTGTATGGGGTGCAATTGATTACAAGTCTCGGTCACCTCTTGTTCGCATTGACGGTACTTTGAACAGTGAACGTTACATTTCAGATGTGTTACGACCCGTGGCTCTACCCTTCATTCGATCCCTGTGAAACCCTACATTTCAGCAGGATAATGCACGATCGCATGTTGCATGTCCTGTACGGGCCTTTCTGGGTACAGAAAGTGTTGACTGCTAGCCTGGCCAGCACATTCTCTAGATTTCTCACCAATAGAAAACGTCTGACCAATGCTGGCCGAGCAACTGGCTCGTCACAATACGCCAGTCACTACTCTTGATGAACTGGGGTATCGTGTTGAAGCTGCATGGGCAGCTCTACCTGTACACGCCAAGCACGTTCTGTTTGACTCAATGCCCAGGCGTATCAAGGCCGTTATTACGGCCAGAGGTCGTTGTTCTGGGTACTGATTTCTCAGGAGCTATTCACCCAAATTGCGTGAAAATGTAATCACATGTCAGCTGTAGTATAATATATTTATCCAATGAATACGCGTTTATCATCTGCATTTCTTCTTGGTGTAGCAGTTTTAATGGCCAGTAGTGTATATGTATGAGGTTTCATACACATTATTTATTACCAGGCATTCCGAGGAGGGAACTCTCTGGCGCTAGTCGTATACCAGAGGGCGAGATGCGCACAGTGGGCCCCGCGGCAGTTCTGTGGCTGTGTGTGGCAGCGTGGTGCGCGCAGCCATTGTTGGCAGCCGACGAGCAGGCGGCGCTGTTCCACCGCGGCCTGGGCGCGCACCTGCTGTCGCACTGCTTGCGGGAGGACCTGTGGGCGTGCGTGGCGCTGCAGCTGCACGCGCAACACTTCCCCGCCGCCGCCCGCAGCGACGACGTCTCCGCCCACCTCGAGGTCGACGCGGTGCTCCTGCGCGCCGCCATGCAGTACCTCTCCTCTTCTAACACCACCGACACTGGTGGGTGACGCTTACTGTCTACAATATCTGATCAAAAGTATACCGACACCACTGTGTATTGGGGAATTGATAATTGGACGTCACAAGAGGTGCACCCGTCACTACAAAAGGGAACGCGGGAAGGGAGAAGTCAGAGAGAAGTACCAGCAACAGAACGGATCTGTTAAAAGAGCTCAGTGACTTCGAACGTGGACTACTCATTGGATGTTATCAGACAAGTCCATCAAGGACATTTCAGCCCTTCTAAAACTGCATAAGTCGACAACTGGTGATGTGAAAACAAGAAGGAAGGAGCACAAGTGAACGATGGCCAGGCAGACCTCATATACTAATGGGCAGGGACGATATTGAGGAAAGTGGTTGTAAGAAGTCGCCTGTAATCACTGGAATCACACGTGACATCCAAAGTGGTACCAGCAGTCCTGCTAGGGCGACGACTGTGTGTAGTGAGTGCGGTCACAGTTCGTAGTAACTGATGGAAGTCATCGAGTAAAATGGAAGTGATTCCTGGCATTCGCCAAGGTAGTGTTACTTATCTATACAAACGATTTGGGAGACAATCCGAGCAGCTGTCTTACGTTGTTTGCAGATGACGCTGTCGTTTATCGACTAGCAAAGTCATCGGAAGATCAAAACAAATTGCAAAACTATTTAGAAAAGATATCTGTGGGGTGCAAAAATTGGAAATTGACCCTAAATGACGAAAAGTATGAGGTCATCCGTATGAGAGCTAATAGGAATACGTTAAACTTCAGCTACACAATATATCATTCAAATCTAAAGGCCGTAATTCAACTAAATAACAACCTAAATTGAAGGACTACGTAGAAAATATGAGAAAGGTTTACCAAAGACTGCATTTTATTGGCAGGACATTTAGAAAATGTAACCGATCTACTAAAGAGACTGCCTACAGTACGCTTGTCCGTCCTCTTTTAAATACTGCTGGGCGGTGTGGAATCCTCACCAGGAAGGACTGACGGAGTGCAACGAAAAAGTTCCAAGAAGGGTAGCACGTTTTGTATTATTGCTAAATAGGGGAGAGAGTGTCACTGAAATGATGCTGGATTTGGGGTGGACATCATTGAAACAAAGGCTTTTTTTTTCTTTTTTGCGGCTATATCTTCTCAAAAAATTTCAATCATTAACTTTTTCCTCCGAATGCGATAATATTTTCTTGACGCAGACCTACATAGGGAGAAATGATCACCATAATAAAGTAAGGGAAATCAGAGCTCGCAGGTAAAGATATAGGTGTTCGTTTTTTTCCGCGCGCTATGCAGATTGACAGAGAATTGTGAAAATGGTTCGATGAACCCTCTACCAGGCACTTGAATATGATTTTCAGAGTATCCACGTAGATGTAGATGTAGAAAAATAATTGGGTACAATTGTCAAGCAGCTCCTCGTAAGCCACTATTTTACTATGGTTGACATGGTATAAAGAACGAAGCCACTGTACAGCGAACGACTGGAAACGAGTGATACTGAGTGATGAATTACGCAATACTTTCTGGGAGCCCGATGGAAGGGTTTGGTTCAACCAATACCTGGAGAACGCTACCTATCACCTTGAGTAGTACCAACAGCGAGTTACGGAGGAGTAATGTTACATATGGAAGTGATTTTCGTGGGCTCCTAAATACTAAATACGGGAAGTGTGACCATATTTTACAGCGTTGCAGTGGAGAAACAGTTGGGAGAAGATGGCTGCTTGCATCGACAGGACAATGCATGCTGTCATAAAGTACCATCTGTGAGGCAATGGTTTGTGTATAATGACATCACTGAAAAGCACTGGCCTGCCCAAAGAGCCGACGTGAGCCCTATGAAAAACTTCTGGGATCTAGAACGCCGACATTGCACCATACTCCAACGTGCAGCATCACTATTTTCTCTGGTTTGGCTCTTAAGGAAGAATGGGCTGGCATTCCTCCATAGACATTGTGACACCCATTGGAAGTGTCTTTAGATGGTGACATACAGGTGAAGGATGAACACATCCCATATTAACGTCTGCGTCCAGTAATAGGTGACCGGTTACATTTTGTCAAAAAAATGGCTCTGAGCACTATGGGACTCAACTGCTGAGGTCATTAGTCCCCTAGAACTTAGAACTAGTTAAACCTAACTAACCTAAGGACATCACAAACATCCATGCCCGAGGCAGGATTCGAACCTGCGACCGTAGCGGTCTTGCGGTTCCAGACTGCAGCGCCTTTAACCGCACGGCCACTTCGGCCGGCTTACATTTTGTCAGTTAGTGTACTTCATCAAATAGTTGTTGTAGAGGTCTTCATCAGTATCAGAATCTACATCAGTTTGGCATGAGATAAGGGGTAAAAGAAATTTAGAAACTAGCTTCTAGAACTGGACATGCTATTCAGGTAATCACAGAACAGTAGCAAGTAAAAGCGTGTCTTCCTAAAAAAAACTGACTGATTAGAGTTGGAATGGACAACGAAGCTATTCACTTCTCTCTGTCAAAGAAACTGTGTGTTCTCCATTGAATTACATGTCGAAAGTTATTATTGTGTCAACGAATGAATATTTTGAGTTCTAGCTCTGCTTGTCATTACAAGAAGATTCTAGAAAGTGAAGCCGGCCGGGGTGGCCGAGCGGTTCTGGGCGCTACAGTCTGGAACCGCGAGACCGCTACGGTCGCAGGTTCGAATCCTGCCTCGGGCATGGATGAGTGTGATGTTTTTAGGTTAGTTAGGTTTAAGTAGTTCTAAAAGTTCTAGGGGACTGATGACGTCAGAAGTTTAGTCCCATAGTGCTGAGAGCCATTTAGAAAGTGAACTCCGATTTCTCAGATAAATTTCAAATCCCGGATAGTAGTATCTCACGAAATGACGACTTGTGCCAGTATGGCCTTGAAGATTCTCACAGAAGGCAGAAAGGAATTACCTGCTGTATGCGACTGTCGTGCATTATGGGAATAAAGACGTAAAACGTTTCCTGAGCCACCGCTATTTTTGCTGCGATCATGTCGCAACTCGTGTTGTTGTTAGATGTCCATTCATCAGATACGAACATTATCGCGACAGACTTTCTATAGCGCGGGAGGAATAGACTGTATTTCTGCACTAGATTTCATCCTCTCTCCTTGTCGGGAACAGCAATAACACAGCACTACCCTCTATGAGCACCTACTCTCATATTGAACAGATACATTTAAGACACAGTATGGACTTGATGAAGGAAAGGTACCATAAGCGCTAAAGAGGAAGTTATTTACAAATAAATGACTGACCACAGCGAAGAATGCCATAGCAGCCCTTGTCCTCTACCTTGTCACCTTGTAATTCGGTGAGCTGAAGGTAACTACGACCACAAATAAACACTCTCTGGACTTCTGTAAGTAAGATTATTTTTTGACTGAAATATCTAAGGAAATTTGGAAATTTGTGGTAAGGTCTTATGTGACTAAACTGCTGAGGTGATCGTCCCCTAAGCCTGCACACTACTTACTCTAACTTAAACTGACTTACGCTATGGACAACACACACACCCAGGCCCGAGGGAGAAAACGAATATTCGACGAGGGCAGCAGCACGGACCGTGACACGGCGCCCCATCTCCTAAGGGAGTACTATTATAGTAAACGTCGATTCAGTTGCTGTTATGTGTCCTAGAAATCAGTGATGGGGACTGCTACAACCTGGTCTCCACTATAACATTTAGGAATTCATAATTTCAGAACGTTTGAACATTAAACTCTGGCCATATAAATTATTGTGTGAATTACTTTACGTTTAATTACTGACATTTTCAAAATGATGTCTGCTTCACTTAACATTTGTTTTGCAGCTGAAACACTGATAAATATCCATATGTGGAATTACATCTTTGGTCATAAAACTTTTACCACCTTGAGGCGTAACAAAATGGGGGCTAAAATTTAGTAATCAGTGCCACCACATTTGGTAGCAACAGTGACTTTTACATAGCAGAGAGTCGAGTCGATTTGAGCTTACGTGACAGATAAGGATATGCCAGATCTATGCCAGAGTTGAGCGGTCATAGCCACTGGCGAGTGGAAGTGTGCTGGTCTTTCAGCAGCAAACTATTTGACTTTTTCAGTGGGTGAGAGAGCTGCAGAACATGCTGGCTAATATAAAAGTCGTACTCCTGCTGTATCAAAGTAAATCAGGACAACATCTTGCGTTACCCTGTTGAAACATACCGTCACGCAGACATCGGCCGTGATACATCAGAAATCCAAATTACTAGCCAAGTGCTGGGCCAATATAGCTATGACGAACAGAATCTGACAAGTTCGTTGTCCTCGTCGTTTCCTCTCTCGAATATGTCCACTGTGATGTACACAAAAACAGATCTGTTATGAAAGGACGATGTGGTATCGCTCCTGTGTCCAGTATTGGGTGGGACCGTTGAGATCCAGCATGGAGCAGAGTACGGCGATCCTGACCCATGGATCCCATATTCTCATAACAGTCTTGGCACCCAGACCGATACAAGCAGCAATATTGTAGGACGATAAACCGCAATCTAGATAGTCGACGGTCCTGTCACTTTTGAATTCGGCAAGTGTTGGTGCAGACATTCCCTCTTATATGAGGCGTAACACGATCTTTTCACAACAGTATTCGTAAAACCGCAATATTTTTGTCAACCTCACATGTGGCAAATATTTTTGCGTATGTGTGTGGGTGTGGTGCTTTGCACCATATGGTGATATGAAAAACTTATAAGTGCTGCATATACTTTGCGATATTTCAGAGACACAATCCTGGAACTTCGCAACAAAATTGCGCGGAATTTTCGATGGGACCAACACACCAAGAATATTTGGCTACAGTTGGAGAATAAAAATCGAAAACTGAAGATTATGTTAAGTGCATCTCGTAAATGTTGTGAACAGCCGTCTGATGATGAACTTGTCAGTTCGAAACCGGTTACAGCGCTATTTGCTCAAATAAATAGCAGTATTAATAGTGGATGGTTGCTGTCTTCTTCTTTCTTAGAATCAACCTACATTAATTGTACACAGCCACGGTCTCACCATGTCAGTCAAAACAGCATTAAATATGTACTTACAATGTTAATGGTCAATAGTTATGTTGTGCATATAGACAGACCGAATATTCGTCGAATATCAGAGGAAAAAGAATTGTGCAATAAACCAAGTCCCTGAATAACCTTTTTAGCTTCTACGTTAATGACTGAAAGCTGATGAACGGTCTTTAGAATTTTGTTTGGACGGAGCACGAGAAAGCGTGCGTGATGCAGCCCTTACTAAACACCAAAGACGACTTAGCTGCCACATAGAGGGACAGTGCAGTGATTAGCACACTGCGCTTGCATTTGGAGATTATAACCCTTTCTGTATTCCTTTTTCCTAAACTAATCAAATAAAATGAGATATTCTTTCCTTTGAAAAGGATTTCCCATTCCTTGCCTTATCACAACTTATCCTGCGGCCCTAATTACCTCACTTCTGATGAAACTTTACACAGCAGTTTTCGTTGCAATTCAGAGAATGTGATGAGGTCTTCTCCAGAGTGGAAGCCGACCTACAATCCATCGAGGATACCAGTAATAAAGGACACAATGTTTTTAAGATTCACATGCGTTTCGAACAGACTGCCCTCAGTGAAAGATGTAGATAGGCGCTATTGATATAGTTTCTCTCGACTGATATGTGGCCCTGTAGAACAGAGACAGTAGAATAATGTTTGAAGATAGTCAGGCGTAGCCAACAGCTGTACACCAGTATCTTTGTTAAATCATGGACCCCTCTTCAGCGTCTCTTCAAATAATAATATGAAGCACCGTTTTCGGTGATCCAGTCACATGATGACATCAGAGTATGGCGAATTTGTGAATACTAGACAACTTATTTTACCTCACTTGTTTACATCTCCATAATTGTGCACAACAACACAAACGCAACGGTATAACGGCTCATAATATACATGTGTATTGTAATATACATGTATATCAAAATGACTGCATTAGAACTTGGAACTACTGTGAAATTCTAACTACCTGAAACCCCTGAACAGTCATCTGTAAGTAGCAAGCCAGAAATAATTTTCTCACAAGCAGAGATCACCCTTAATGATCTGCGTAATAATGCTGTTCATGAAATGATCCCTGTGCGTTGATAATTTTCGTAGCAAACTGATCCTAAAATGAAAATATCTTACTTCGTAATGTAATTGCTTCAAAACGCGGTGTTTGCTGCTCTCTATGCACCAGCTGCAAATTTATAACTGCACTTGCTGAGAGCTCATTGCAATGCTCCAAACAATAAGCAAATATTTTATACACATCACTGAACGAGACTCTCTTTAAATGAAAATGACTTGGCTCGAGGATATGGACAATTCTCTTAGGTGAAATATTTCTTTAACAAACAGTTTTTGAAATTATCTGATATATTATTAGTTATATGAAATTCACGTTAAAACACTCATTAACATTGACAAAGGGCAACACTGATATTAAGCTCTTACTCTCACAAATGTTACACAAATAATTAATACATATGAAAAATACATTATAGTGAAAATTAATCTTTAATGAAAAATCTGTAGTTCCCCGATATGGATGTCTCATTCAACAATGGTTCTAAACTACGCGTGACTCCAATGCAACTAAATAAAAAAAATATTATCTTCATTCCTCTTCATAGGCTTTTCTAATCTCATCACATCTCATTTCAGTCTATAACACTAATCGAATCTTTCTCCTGTGTTTCACAATTTTCAAACACAGATGCACTTAACCTTACGCCTACATTACTAAAAGTCCTTTGTTCGGCGTCTGTCTCATAACTCCTCTAACGACAGAACTCCCAAGCTCCTCGCTGCCAAGCAGCGATGACAAAACAAGCTGATCTTCCAGTGACACAGCTACTCTGACCACAGACTGCTTGAGAAATAATAGGCAATTCAAAATTGTCGCTTAGTGTTTGAGACATTCAAAGTACGTACAAAGTCTAGAAATGCTAATAACAAACTCCCAATAAATCTATTTCACTAGTAACCCAGTAATTGTGTTAACATAGCGATCATGGCAAATAAATTGGTGTTTAATAGAAGACTGCACATTGTTATTATTACTCGTAGTGGTAGCAGCAGAAGCAATAGTGCAAGTAAGCCAGTATTAATTTTATTAATTCCTAATCAGTAATATTTGCTCACAGCGTCACTAGAGACACTCAAACCATTTTAATACTATTTGGCATATTAAAAGAGTTATTTCTTGGATAACTATGATATCAAAAATGGTACCGAATGTGTGAAAACCTGGTCTGATGTAAGAGAGGGTCTGATGGCAGTTATGAGATCGGGTTGAATAAATATTTAACACCTCCGAGCTCCCTCACATTTATCGTATTAAGCCGTGTGAGCAAAATGGAGCAACCAGAGGGGAATATAAGCAGATCAACAGAATGATTACAAAATAATCCCCCTGCAAAACATAGCTACTCAGAATTACCATTAGTTTCTAGATTCTAATATGGCAGAATCAGAAGTGAAAATATACATTCAGTACATCGAACTAAGGCCACAAAAATACTTCACAACATTGAGTATTCGTAAAACAAGTAGTAGATGCCAGATTAAGACTCACTGGATGAACCTTCAGGAAATGTAATTTCCCCATGAAAGAAAATGCTTATTAAAAACTCGTTCGACCGATTCTTGATTGCCGTTCATCAGTCTGGGACCCTTTATATGTTATGATGGATTACTCTCTTATCTACCAAGGTGTAGAACAGTTTTAATTCTCATTGCCGTTGAATAAAGTTTTCTCACTCTATCAACCGTTTTAAAAATGCATATAGTGGACGGTTGATGCAACTTTATTTATGCAACTTTCCCTTGCATCCCCCTTTTTAGCTGTATTTCGCAAGATTATGGGTTAGGACCTGGTTTGCCCTTGATGGTGCTTTTACACTTTTAACATCAATATTGTCTTAGGTTTAGTCTGGTTGTTTTTAACATGAATGCACGTATTTGCATGATGTTCAATACTGATACTGATCAACGCATGTGCACCAGCTTTTGCGTTTTGAACGATGTGAAGATATTTGTTATCCACAACCGAAACTAGTCATCATGTTTTAATTGTCTAATGTAAACTGCAATCTAGGAAATAAAAAAAACCAATTTTAACGTATTACGCTAAGGCCGCTAATAATGGCTGCGTCAAAAAGTAGGATTAAAAGAAGAGGTAAAGGATATCCAACGAAGATCGGAGCGTTTACTCGGTGGTAAAGCCTTACAGAGATAGTGAACACTCTCCAATAGCAGATGCTGCAAGAGAGACGTTGTGCAGCACGGGGAAGTTCACTGTTGAAAGTTTGAAAGCTTATGTTCCAAGAAGAGTCAGGTGACATGTTACTTATTCGTACTTATGTCTCACGAGAAAATAAGATGTCACACAGAACTCCACTAACAAACATTTTTCACACATGTCATTCCCATAGCAAACCACAAGTTGGCAGGCGGAGTATTGATGTAGTACAGTGAAGTACTTGGCGGAAGAGACCGCCACTTGGATACAGGAGAAAGCTGTTTCGATCAACACAGCCACCCTGTGACACTTTTGACCTAGCTACCTGGAGCTGTCTGGACTCTTGACCAGACTGTCAAAGCCACTACAGCTGAACCTCAAAGGCCCATTGTCTGACTGGAGAATGAGTTTGCACATTCAGCCTGTGTTTTTAATGGCTATACGAAGTCAGTTAATTTGCAGAGTAGTGGTGCATTTCGAAGACACCTGACAGAGCCACTGTTACATATAAACAGTTCGGCTTCCTGTGCTTCTTTCAGTTCGAAAGCCAAAGATGTCTTTATAGCCTGTGAGCACATGTCTAACATTAGAAGATTAAATGTCATGTACAGAAACATGCCTCTAGACCACGACTTAATGCCCTTGTTACTAAAATCACCAATAGAAACTGTTAGTTCGCGTTACCGTACGGCGACTGTTGCTACCTTTCGGGAGAAGTCGCTTCCCCCACCGAATTTGCTGTTCGCTCTTCAATTTGTGCCGAAATTACGCTGATTAAAGATAATAACGCCTGCGAAATTAGTCACAGAATAAAGTGAAATTGTATTGCAGCTTCGCAGCGCCATGTCTTCGTTTTTCAAACGTTGTCGTTTTTTCTTGTGAAACCAGCAGGCCGCGGTCACGACGACAAGTTGCTGCTGCCGCTGATGGTGGCCATCCTGATGAAGACGCTGGGCCTGATCCCGCTGGCGCTGGGTAACCTCACATTCCTCGGCCTCAACTCGGTGATCGCCAGCAAAGTGTCGCTGGGCTTGGTGGCGCTGCTGCTGCTCAAGAAGTGGCTCAACAGCGACGGCAGCCTCCTGCGGCAGCATACGTTCGGCGCCCTTCTGGAATCCGCTGGGCTGGCGCTGCCGCAGTTCCACCAGCCAGCCCTGGGTCCTGGCCCAGTCCTGCCACAGTACCACCAGCCGGCTCTGGGTTTGGGCCCACCCTTGCCACCTTACCACCAGCAGCTCCCTGGCAGTCTCCATCCGCAAGAGAATGAGGCGGTGCCCGCCATCGGCCGCAGGAGGAAGATTGTGCTCCGGCGCCACCGTGGCAGACTCCTCGGCGCTCCAACGGCAGCTGCTGACGTTACTGGTGCAGCGGCGCACAGTGGAGGGACCAGCGTACCACATGTAGACGCGCAAAGCGCTCTGAATACTGTGAGGAATTTGAATGCTACAGTAGACAGGAACCTAACGGACAATGTGCCACTTGCCTATGGCTAAGTTATCCACATACTGAAACTCTGCAAGTGCTTAGTGTACTTTTTCAGAAGTTGGTAGAGTTTCCCACCGGTTTCGTAAATCAATCTCAGGAACAACTGACCACAAATGGTCCTGTAAACACTGCATATCCATCAGGTGTTTCTCTTTCAAGGCATTAGGCAGCTTTCTTTATGCTGCTCTTGTAGAAATTTTCGATTTTCAGTTTTGCAATCTTTGGGCGGAATAAGTCCAAACTAAGACAGTAGTTAGGATGGCTTATTTAACAAACAGCATTGACGGAAAGCGATATTTTTTTCGTATTACAGTATTGTTTGGAGTGTAGTTTTATGGGTCAAATCAGCAGAACATTCTCAAACTTAACTCATGCTGTATTCGGTCCAAGGACACTAGTCAGTTTTTTCCAGGTGCTGTCATGTGGGTTTGCCACGTGATGGTACACTGTAAAGTCTTATCACACAACCGTGTCCCTCAACAGTCACACAGAATGCAGACCAATCTTGGCGTTTTGTTGTCGTTTGTAAGTGTTACTGAACTGAAGGCCGTTCTGGCCCGAGCATCCGTAATCGATAGTAGGTAACACAATTACTTTTGAGGTGGAGGGGGGAGGGGGAAGAGAGAAACTTAATGGAGAAAAAACTGTCCACTGTCAAATTTTTATCTAGTAATTAGACGAATCACGAAGAAATATCATCTTACTTATCATAGTCTTCACTGCCAGAGGAGATAACTTCACTACCGAATTTGGTTTACTCATGGTCAACGTTTTAGTCACGCTCCTCTCTAACATCCAGGGCAATGAACATACAGCATTTCTTGAATCCTTTGATGATATAATCTCGTGATATTGTGCTCCTTTATGTGTGAGGTGACCTCTGGAAGACATCCAAGACTAGCATAGCTTCCAGCATATTGCAAACAACAGAAATAAGCATTCAAGGTTTTCTTTTACTCAAAGGAAATAAGTCATTAGAAGCTTTGCTGGGTGGGTAGTTAGGTGTAGACTAGCTTTGTTGATGTTTATTTTAGATATCAACAACCAATAACGGCACAACGACGCAAATGTAACAATACGTTAGGTAAAAGTACGCCAAAAAATGCGCATATTTCGCTTGTGCTACAACTTGTTTTTGATACAAGTTTATTAATTTATTCTAATAATTTATTTAAGTTATGAATAATTTACATCCTTTCTCTGTTCTCGTGATTGTCAATTAGCATTTAAATCTTATAGAATATGACCTTAATAATAATATGTCAGAAAGTGCAAATGTTTGTTGTTAAATATTAATTTTTATTATTATAGTGATACAAAGACTCATGTACCTGTAATAAAGAAACTTTTACCCAAAATGTTCACTGGTTAGCTCAGTTTTGAGTTACTTATTTTAGAGAGACCCGCTTCAGTTATAAAAATTATTTATTCAAACCACGACTGGTTACGGGATTTTAAAATCCCATTTTCAGGTATGTGAAAGTATTGCATTCGGTAAAATGTAACATGCTGTTGGGAACTGAGCTGTTATATATTTTGTTCTTATGGCCACTGCATTGTTTTCATATGTTTTGTAAATACTAAATTAGTTAACATAAAGTTCTGATATTTTGATTGTCTTTGATTGGCAGCAAGTAATATTCTTAGGTGTTTGTACAGCCTTATGATGTATTCGTAATTTCTTTACTCTGACAATATTAACCATCTGTGTTATATGAAAGTGCGCTGTACTGATCGCGAGAGACAATAATTTGCGATCAAAGGAAAAAAAAAAAAAATGTATACAGGGCGACGTAACGACGTACAATTCACGAGCACTTCTACTTGTTTTTACTGTTATTGGAAACATCATAACATTCCCTTGTACCCTTGTATCTGTATTCCTAGGGATGAACGCAGTTGCTTACAGGTGCTGTGCGAGTTCCAGTGTAACGTCTCGCAACATCCCTCGAAGCCTCTTAAGATCTGTGACTAGAAACAACTGACATTCCTGTTGCAATGTCAGGGCAGGTATATGTTAAGTACTGCTAAGTTCCTTCAGACATTCACCTGGTATATTTGCGTGAGGAAACATACAGTCAGTTGAATGTATTAACTTCACTACAAAAACATATGTGAAATGATCTACAATCAGCTGATCTTGGCTTTTATTTGCTTTCTAAGGTTGCATCCATTGCTGCTTACTTTATCGACCAGATTCACTTACAAAAAATAGAAAGCTCTTTCACAGCAGTGTCTCGCTAAACGTTCGCAGTTTTTCTGGTAATGACTACGCAAATGTAAATTTCTGTATGAATGGATGAATTTAACTTGTGGCACACAACAACGCAGCTACCAATATGAAATAATGGTAATACTTTGAGCATAATTAAAATGAGCAATGTGTGTGTGTGCGTGTGGTGTGTGTGTGTGTGAGAGAGAGAGAGAGAGAGAGAGAGAGAGTATCGACAGCACAGATTCTGGTGGGTCGAAAAAAAATTGAACTGAACTCAATAAAACAGTTTGTACAGACGTTAGCATTATTTCGAATGGCTCCCGAGATGAACGCTTGAAAATATTAACAAACAATATACAGCGTTCTTAATATTTTAATATTTGTTTGTGAAAATATAAATTTGTGACATGATAATACAGACTACAAAAAGATGCACCAAGAAGGAAATATTCGAATGGAACGGAAATGTAATGTTCATTTACAGACACACAAATGATTACAATTTCAGAAAAATTGGATGATTTATTAATGAAAACGGGCTTCTCCAGTTAAGCAAGCCAATAATGCGATGGTTCACCGCTGCCCCTTACGCAAGCAGTTATGCGGCTTGGCATTGTTTTACAAAAGTTATTGGATCTTTTCCTCAGGGATATCGTTCCAAATTCTGTTCAACTGCCGCGTTAGACAGTCAAAACCATGAGCTGGTTGGAAGCCTCTGCTCGTAATTTGATTGAGCATGTCACCGCGGTCCGATGCTTCTCAGGACACGTCTGCACTTGTCATCGGGGCTCAATTACATGCGAAACTCATCACTGATGATAAGTATACTCCAATCACTGAGATTCCAGGCCGACGACGTGTCTGGAGACACTGCAGACAGGGGTGAGATACCAACCTCACCGTCGGCCGCCGAGCGGCCCGACAGCTTAGGAGTCATGGTGTGGGATGTCATTTCTTTTCATAGCAAACCTCTTTGGTTGTCGTCCGTGCCAACCTTACAGCACAGGGGTACGTCGCCGATATCTTACGCCCCTTCTGTTGCTCTTCATTGCAAGACACCATGTGCTTACATTTCACCAACATAATGCACGTCCACACACGGCGAAATTTTTCACTGCTTATCCTCGTGTTCAGCAAACCCTACCTTGGTCAGAAAGCTTGCCGGATCTCTCGATAATTGAGAACTTTTGGAGCATTATAGGCAGGACCCTCCAAGCAGCTCGGAATTTCGTGATCAAACGGGCCATTTTGGCACGATATCCCTCAGAAGGACATCCAAAAACACTATCAGTCAATGACAAGCAGAATAACTGCTTGCATAAGGATCAGAGGTGGTCAATCCGTGAATCTCTTTTTCTTAAATAAATCATCGAATGTTTCTGAAATTGTAATCATTTCGTTGTCTGTACCTGTACATCACACCTACCGAATTCCGTCTCACTCGGATAATTCCCTCGAGGTGCGTCTTTTCTTGTCTTAGAGTGTACAATTTCAACTATATATAATAAATTTTCCAATAGTCTATCACTGATTTCACCGTCCTGTTGACGTAACATTTCATGTTGCGACTCGCGTCTTAGTACATCCGTTTGAGTATAGAGCAACGTTTAACAAAACAGACTGGTATATTTGAGGAACTGACTTCGAAACCCCATCCAGCGATACAGATTTAGATTTTTCGTTGTTTACCCGAATAGATTATCTGAAATAATTCCTTAGACGATGTGGCAGCTGTGGCCGAGCGGTTCTAGGCACTTCAGTCAGGAAGCGCGTGACCGCTGCGGTCGCAGGTTCGAATCCTGCCTCGGGCATGGATGTGTGTGACGTCCTTAGGTTAGCTAGGTTTAAGTAGTTCTAAGTTCTAGGGAACTGATGACCTCAAATGTTAAGTCCCATAGTGCTCAGAACCATCTGACTTTTTTATTTTTTTTATTTTGACGATGTGGCAATTGATTACCTTCGTTTTGTTGATTATGAGAATGCTACTCCGGTAATGATCTTGTCGTCGGTGGACTATTAAACTCAGGTTTTTTGTTCCTTTCCTGAAGGATGCGACCTATCACTTCATTTCAAGTCTCCACCTTCCTTCCCTACACCGTAATATCAGGCGTCAGGGGCTCGTCGTGGGATTTTGATGGCTAGATAACCAACCATCAAACCAATTAGGATATGTGCAGGTGAGATTTGGTCCCACACGCATTGTAGTGTGTGGACTGGCCCCACTGCGCTAAAAGTGCACTATGTTTTTTGTTGCAGCGTGTAACGTCGCTTCCGCTATATGCTCGTTGTTTCCGGTCTCGTAAATTTCTTCCTTCTTTCTTGTTGTAAAGCGGAATGCGTTACACTAGTTTTGCGGCTGTGTATAACCATTTATAGGTACCGTTAAATTTTTCACTATAGCCAAACTTAACAGAATACTATATGCCACTTCTCTTTAGTGAGATACTTGAAATTCCGCGTGACCATCATTCTTATCATCTGGAAAACAATCTTCTCAAAATCAATTTCTTATGACCTACTCATACAATCATTCACTACAATCGCCGATGACTGCGCTGACCGACTTTTACTGTCCTCAACGCTAGACGTAGAGCGAAATCTATCCTTTGCTGTGGCCAGAGATCCAGTTCTACTTATCCTCACCGCCCTTTGACGCTATTGCTCCCTAGTCTCGTATGCACATACCGATATCCGAATGAGCTGTGTGAACAGTGACATTATAAGCGCAACGCAATCTGGCTATTTGATTTGCTTATTTTCAAAGAAAAAGAGAAAAGTTATTGTGCCTCGTATCTCGTCCGACCAAAAAGGACAGAACCCACAAGCATATCGGCTGTCATTCATCATCACACATTGATAGAGTGATAAAATACGGAACGTATGTATTCATTGTTCCGTGGTAATCTACTACAAGATAAATTTTTGGTTTTATCCTTTAAATGTGGCTTCATAAGTGAATACACTAAAAGAAAATGCATCACGATTACTATTTCTCATTTGAGAGAACTCATGCAACTCAGCAGTGTGTAACGTGTAAATGTTTCACGCACTTTAAAATGGACGCAGAAGATGGATATGTTTGTGCAACCTAGAAACTCGCAGGAAATCGTTCTGTACTATAAGAGTTGTAGGACTACGCTGTGTGATATTCACAACGGCGTGTTGTTCCTGTAAATTTTGTCGAAGACCTCTTTTAGATAATAATATCCATTGGACAGATTACTGCAAACAGGCGGCTGGGGACTGCAAGAGGCACGTTGTCATTATATAAGGCGTGGAAAGTCATACATAAGAATATTTGTACACGCTGACAAAATTTAATGCTTGTCTCTATTTTCTTACAATTTCTAGACAGGATGCATTACATCAACAGGACATGAAGGTGTGAGATAATAGCAGACAAAGTTTGAAGATTATTTTAGCATTTGTGGCGAATCTTAAATCTATAAACAATTACTAAGAGAGATGGTTTTTCTCATGTTGTTCAGAAACTCTATTTGGAGGAATTTCTCTATTATTAGGGCGATGAATGGAAAGCAAATTGAAGATCTATTCGAAAAGATGAGGCGCCTAAAGAGTTATTTCTAACGTTAGGCTGCTAATAGAAGCAAAATTTAAACTCAAGCCTCATTCACAGCACTTGTCGATATACGAGGGCATGGTTGAAAGTGATGACTTTAAATTTTTAGACTGTTTTCAATACCGGTTGAGTTATTACTTGTCATGCATCTTACTTGGTCGACTTTACCGGTACTCTAGCGCAAGTTGAAACCCTCTGCCGCTAGAGGTCGTTGAAAATGACGGTATGTGAAGGATGACAATTTAAACTATATGAAATAAAATCGTCATAACTTCTGAACGGTATGCCTTAGGACGTTCAGACTACATGGTTGGCCGCGGGGCGTGATGGTAATTAGTATGCGAACGCATGGTTTGGTTTGGCGAAAAAGACTGCCCATTTGGATGGGTTCGTCAATAAGCATAACTGGCTCATTTGGGAGACTTAGAATCCATATTTCGCGACGGACAAGTCTCTCCACCCTCAACGGCTGACTGTGTGGTGTGCAATGTCCAGTCACGGAATAATCGGTGCGATATTCCTTGATGGCACGGTGACTACCTATCGGTACGTGAATGTTTTGGACGATGACCTCATCCCCGTTATCCAAAGTGACCTTGATTTAGACAAGATGTGTTTCATTCACGACGGAGCTCGCATCTATGATGATGATGATGATGATGATGATGATTCGTTTGTGGGACGCTCAACTGCGCGGTTGTCAGTGCCCATACAAATTCCCAACCTTTGCTCAGTCCAAACTTGCCACCTTCATGAATGATGATGAAATGATGAGGTCAACACAAAAACCCAGTCATCTCGAGGCAGGTGAAAATCCTTACCCCGCCGGAAATCGAACCCGCACCCATCGAAGCAGGTGAGTGTGTAATGTCCTGGAGGAGCACTTTGGGGACCACACTCTGGCTCTAGGATACTCAGAGGCCACGGGCATGGGCCTCGGTTGACCGCCATATTCTCTGGGTATGAAAACATGTGACTCCTTTTTTGGGGGTGTACAGCAACAGCCCCAAAATCGTTGCTGAGCCGAAAACAATTTAGGAGGTCATCAACATCATCGATGTTCCGATACTTTAGCTGGTCACGCAGAATTTCGCTATTAGTCTGCACCACATCACCGGCAAAGATGGAAGGCATATCGAATATACCATAACCTAAATCCGAATATCTGTAGTGGCGTTTACATGTTGAATGAATTGTGTGCACGCCGTAGTTTGTAACTAATTTCCTTTTTTTCATATAGTTCAACAATTGTCCTCCCCATCCATAACATGCAGTCCAAGGGTAATCTACTTTCGGAAGCGGCGAGGCGAGAACGCCTTGTTTGTGTGTCGCCTGTTGTGCTGTTTGCGAGCGAGCGCGCGTTTCGTTCATACCGACCATAATGGCGTTTCCCTATCGCCAAGCCACGACTGAGTGTTTCCTTTGGGTCATGAAGGACCAAAATCGTATGAAGGATAACGGTTTTTACAGGACGAAATGCGAAAGATGATATTAGAATGCCAGCAGGAATAAAGGAGAGATAACCACTTGTAAAAAATGGTAGTTTTCAAATACCTTGACCACAGATCTAAGCAGTGGTATCCACGCTCTCCACTCTCCCTCAGTCGGCATGTAGCTGTTACATGGTCTGTTATTCTAAGTGATTTTTTTTCTTATGTGATAAGCCCTTGATTATAGGGACCTTAATTTTTACTTACGGACATACAGACCGTTGCTGATAAATTTCGTGTGGAGACAGCTTTTACTGATGGCATTGATAATATGAAGTTTGTCTGTCCTTTTGAAGAAGACGGGTTTAGATCCGTTGAAAGCCTGGTGAAGGTTGTTTTAAAACCACCATTTTTGGCTGTCCTTGATTCCTGCTGTTCTGTAACCATTACTGTAGTGCAGCCATGTTCAAAATATTATCAGAAATCAGTTTTTTATCCTTAGTACAATTGTGTACATAAAGCTGACGAATGAAGAGCTGGTTGATCACGCTAGTTTTGGCCTCCGAACGTTGAGGGTTTTCAAACTTCCGTTTGAGGTGTCGCCGGACGTTGTGGCCGTCTTTCAACCTTACGGCAAGATCGTCAGACCCGTTACCGAAACGTGGAAGACGCTAGAAGTATACCGTGCCGTCAATGACGTCCGTCAGACAGAAATTGCACTGAGGAAACACGTGCCTTACTACTTGGTATTTGCCGACAGCAGGGCTGTCGTCATGTATGATGGCCAGCCGCACACTTGCCCAGGTTGTCGCTAGGAAGTCCATGTCCGTTGTGAATATCTCCGACGTAGACTGGTTCAGACGCCGATCGGAGTCGTCGCTTTCCCTGCGGCGCCCACAGTGTTACCTCTGCCTTACGTGTCCGCGCCTGCTGCGCCCACTCTGAATCAGACTCCTCTTGAGCGCGCGATGGATGTGTCGGCTGTCTCGCATACATTGCTCCAGGAGGCAGGACCAACGGATATGGCCGTCAGCAGACACAAGCATGGTTGTTGATCATGGAGGTTGTAACGTGCGCGTGGGGCACACAATACTCATTAAAGCCCGTACTATGGTAAGTGAGTGGGGTTTACCTTACGAGACAGGATTTTTGTATAGATATTGACCGCGTGTACCTGAATGGTGGCAAATCAGACTTACACCCACTCTGTAATAACAATGATACGTCAAGTAAGTCCAAAATGCAACTACACGTCAGGACGGACAAAAAGCAACACAGAAGATGCTACCAATTTGTTAATAATACGGTCGCCAGCCTAATTAGGCATTAACTGAGTTCCCTCCCTGTACAAGTTGGTGTATATTCATGCAAAACAACACGTATTAACACTGCATAATATAGTAAATTTTAGAACCAGAAAATCTATTGAACTGATAGTTTCACTTTCTGTACTGATATGGAAAAGCCATGAATACATAACACTACACTATAATGTATACTACAAAACTTCGTACTGTCTATTGATCTGATTAAAATCGGGCATAGGTTACCCTAGAAATAGCACTTTCGAGCCACACACAAAATATCAATTTTGATAAAGATAAGACACTGATAAATTTTTACTTATATATTGACTTTAACTTATGCTGGTCAAACCAATGTGGAACACTTCAGAATTCAAATGAATAAAAAGGGGGAGGGGGGGTGGGGGGACCCTGAAAGTGTTATGACTACTATATTAAAAAATTGATTACTGAAATTATCATGCATTCAAGATTTCCAGTATATGAGTTACTACTCTTTTTATCTTATTTACTGCTCATTTAAATACCTTTACATCTGTCTCGAAATAATTAAACTTCATTACTATATCAATATTAAAGTTATCTTTCAACTTCGTTAGACCTTCGTTATTCATTTACTGATTCATCAACAAAACAGTTCTTTAAACACCATTCTAACATAGCTAGGTCTGCAAGTAATTATTATTAACACCAAATTAAATTTTTCATTTCGGGACACTCAGATTGCACAACATTTGGAAGGGACCCTATCTAGGTTAGTTGTGAGGATAAATAAATGATAGGAAAGTTCTGGTACAATTTAAGTTGTTATTGAATAGTTCACTCTCTGGTCCATACGAATACAGTACTAAAAGTTTCAACCTGCTTGTATCGATGCGGCGGTCGGCGGGCGGCGAGATGGCGAGGCACAGAGCACACATACAACCACAGCTATGGCTCTTGACGTATCGGCACTTTAATTCTTCTTAGCGTCGCAATACTTTTCCATTTAGTGCCTATGGAATTTTGCCATGCTGTGTGGGCGTTGGAGCGGCACACCCGAGGCTCAATGAAGCTACGTCTTCCAGGAGAGCCTCCTCGCTCCAGAACGTGTTGCTCAGACCAATGCCAAACTCCAACCAACTACTGAGCCCGTTGTGCCGTGCAGTGCCCGCGTGCATTTTCCCGCGCTCACCTGCCACCCACCTTTTACCGCTCCCTTACGGACAGGGTATTCACCCGAGGTATTGCTTTCTACATATCCTAACACATTGCCTACGTATGGGCCAGACGCACAGTTACAATTTTAAACATCTAACAACAGTCTCAACATTTGTTACATTTCAATTCAATCACAATACTACTTGACGTTTGACATAAACATTAATTTTCACATTGTAACTCGTTTACAGTTTTCTTAACACAATGGTATGAAACAAAAAAGAAATGAAAGCAGAACATCAATTACTCAAGTTTATCGAAAAATCAGAAGAAAAAAATTACTTATTTGTACAATAGTACAGCGTTGTTGTCGTTACTGTACTGATCTCCTCTTTTCTGCCATCCGGCGGGATGTCGAACGGCAGCTACCCGCCATCCGACAGGAAGGGAGAACGGCACACCCCTTCTGACGACTGTCTCCATCGAATGTCTGCACAGGATGGCGACCCTCTTACTGATACTTGTTTTAGTAAACGCAGTTTCACATGTTTGACCCATTACATTTTGGAAAATTTGGAATTTTGTGGTAAGGTCTTATGGGACCAAACTGCTGAGGTCATCGTTTCCTAAGTTTACACACTACTTAACTTAAACTAACTTACGATAAGAAGAAACGCACCCATGCTCGATGGAAGACTAGAACCTCCGATGTGGGAGAGCCTCGCGGACTGTAACAAGACGCCATAGACCACAGGGCTACCCCGTGATGCAATTACATTTCACCTCTGCCTTGTCGTTAAAACCACTTCTTTGTAGGTCACATTTCACTGTATGAAACAGGAAAACTCACAGGCTGAAGCTCGGTCCAGCACGTTGTCATTCTTCTCTGAAGACAAGTACTGCGATACACGCAACACTGTAAGACCGGAATCGTTGGCTTGGCGGAAGAGCTAGTCCTATGACAACCACAACGCGTCCTTTCGTTTCTTCCATCGTGGTTTAGCACATGAAAGTAGTTGTTCGTATCAAATGTGGTACTTGAAGATGGAAGATCAAGGACTGTAATCCTCTTCAAACCTACTACAGTTTTCGCTTACAAAACAGTGGCTTACAAAACACTCGTTCGACCTATACTTGAGTATTGCTCATCAGTGTGGGATCCGTACCAGGTCGGGTTGACGGAGGGGATAGAAAAGATCCAAAGAAGAGCGGTGCGTTTCGTCACCGGGTTATTTGGTAACCGTGATAGCGTTACGGAGATGTTTAATAAACTCAAGTGGCAGACTCTGCAAGAGAGGCGCTCTGCATCGCGGTGTAGCTTGCTGTCCAGGTTTCGGGAGGGTGCGTTTCTGGATGAGGTATCGAATATATTGCTTCCCCCTACTTATACCTCCCGAGGAGATCACGAATGTAAAATTAGAGAGATTAGAGCGCGCACGGAGGCTTTCAGACAGTCGTTCTTCCCGCGAACCATACGCGACTGGAACAGGAAAGGGAGGTAATGACAGTGGCACGTAAAGTGCCCTCCGCCACACACCGTTGGGTGGCTTGCGGAGTATCAATGTAGATGTAGATGTAGATGTAGATGTAGACTGGTTCTCACGGGATAAATATTTTTCCGTCCTTTTTTGAATTTCTTTCATAGCGTTTCGTTGGCACCCGGTACTTCTAGCGTTTTCCACAAAGGTCGTATGGTCGCGAAAATTTTTTTGGGATGCTTTATGTTCTGTCACGTATACAACAGCAAAATCGCCAAACACATTATATGGTACTTGAAACTTCCTGGCAGATTAAAACTGTGTGCCCGACCGAGACTCGAACTCGGGACCTTTGCCTTTCGTGGGCACACAGTTTTAATCTGACAGGAAGTTTCATATCAGCGCACACTCCGCTGGAGAGTGAAAATCTCATTCTGGAAACATTATATGGTGTTTAGAAGAAAAGCACTACAGTCTAAATGGGACGTTCTATAAGATAAACACTGGTTCAGTGATTCCAAAGAGAGTGTAAAGGAGGGACATAACAGACAAACGTGTCCGCTCAACTCACCGGCCTGCTGAAAAGGAGAACAGTTACTCTGGATCCGCAGCTAATAAACTGCTTCAACGACTCCAGCGCATCATTTTTAATGCTACAATTTTCCAACAAGACGAGAATTCTTCGGCCGTATTTCAACTGAATTGCACGAACGTATTCGCTGTACTGTATGATGTCGCCGTAATTCTTATATCGATACAGTGATTGATTTACCAAGAGCAATAACTTTTCCGGTTTGGTCTAACGTAGACACTGCAATAACTAGATTTTTGTATGGTAGTCGCGTTAATGATGTAGCTGTCTACAAGACAACGAGGTAATTTAGAGGGCATGGCTTCAGCGCTTGCAGGAATGGTGAGTGCTGCAATCATCCTATGGCAAGAACCTGAGATTTCTAGCTTTGTGCGTGCCAAGGAACGAAGTATGAATCTGCAGCTTCGACTCAGCATCCTAATCGTGCCCCTGGATCACTTCGTTTTGTAATTTGGACATATAAAACCAAATGTTTCCTTGTCTGAAAAGTCAACTCGAAGAAATGCAACATTTTTATTGGTTATTAGCGTAAAATCATTCCTAAGCCGTAAACGGTAACATACACCGAACTTGCACAGATATGAGGTATTGTGGAGTCAATACGGACTGACATAATGGCTCATACAACAAGGATTAAGGTGAAAAATTTGACGATTTCAAAGCGTGTCTTCCCTGAAGAGATGTAACTTTTGCGCCGGTCGTTGTGGCCGAGCGGTTCTAGGCGCTTCAGTCTGGAACTGCGCGACCGCTACGCTCGCAAGTTGGAATCCTGCCTCGGGCATGGATGTGTGTGATGTCCTTAGGTTAGTTAGGTTTAAGTAGTTCTAAGTTCTAGGGGACTGATGACCTCAGATGTTAACTCCCATAGTGCTCAGGGCCATTTGTAACTTTTGCGACTTCGTGAAGAGAGGTGCTTTCGATGCACGATTGAGAATCTGTTTGCTATCAGTGTATCCGAATATCACACACGCCAAGCCAATGTGGTTTATCCATTATTGTTGGAGATATCAATTCTCTTTCATTTTGTTTGGACTTTTGATGTGCTGTGACCTCTTGTACCACGTGTCCGAGCACTAACGTAAGCATGTATGAGATCGTGGCTTAGATACGTTTTAAAAGTAATTCCATGCTGTTCTAGTCAAATATATTCTAAATCTGTTGAATCTCGTTGCCATCACTTTTCTATTCAGACGAATTAATGGAGAGTTACACTTTTCAGTTACCAAAATTGTCGTCAGCAAGAATAATTTCTAATATCTTAAGTTGTTTCTACGGACAGTCTATAGCTCTTTATCAACCACGGCTAACATTTCGTATCGTATGTATAGCCACTGTTTTTAGAACAGAGGGTAAGTGACAAAGCAGACGAAGGTAACAGATGTACAGTTCATAATTTCACATAAAGTGTGTTTGGGTATGCCATGCCCATTGCACCCAACAAGGCTATAAGCACCGTCGTTTACACTTTTTCAAGTAAATTTTTTTGTTGTTCCCTAAGTAATCAGGCTCACACAAATAAGTTAAATGTACTATTTCCTGTGCCCATTATAAAACCATACCACAAAGTAAGCCTTTCCTGTTCAAGGAATTGAGGGGTCCTAAGTTTCTGCTGAGTGAATTAAAAAAAAAAAAAGAGAAATCTGATTGGATTAGCAGTACAATACTGAGCTGTTACTAATGTTACAAAGAGAGCTAATTATGGGTAACACAACTGGCTCACAAGCTCCCTGATTTCCATATTTCCAAGAAAGGAGCGTGGCTTGGGAAAGGTGGTGTGGCTCATGTATAGGGAAGGGGATGGCAAGTTGGTGGGAGGGTAGGGTGGAGGGGAGGATTAATCTTGTGAAGGGAAGGGGTATGAGGATAGGGAGAGGGCGGAGGGGAAAGGGGATGGTAGAGGTGTGGAGGGGGGAGGGCAGAACGGGACATGTTGTCATGGGCGGGGATTGGGAATTGAGACAGGGCTTTCCTGCATTCGTGCTACTAACTCTTCATATAATGTCACGAAATCCGCGTTGAGTTCCAATTTTATTTCTGCCTTTGCGGCGGGGTTTGCTTCGATGTGATAATGGTGTGATTCTTCTATCTGTCATATCTGATGCGACATACAGTGCACATGAGACAAATATCTACTTCACACTTCCATCAATAAAATAACACAGTCAACCACAGAGAATTTCGTCATTTAAATTCTGAACTGTCGTAATAACTACAAATAATATAAAACTCAGGCATGACGGCTACACACTGTGGGACATCTTTACCTTAAACCATTGTAGTTCATAAAGCTTCATGATAATCAAAGGTAAAAAATGACAGATAGCAAAAAAAAAAAAAAAAAAAAAAAAAAGGAAAAAGGCTTGGATGGTTTTGAAATGTCCTTTTGAAGGAAAATGTCAAGACAGGAGATGGAAAAAAAAACTACTGGAAGTTAGAAAAATGAGGAAACATTTTGGGTGATGCATATTCTGCGAAGTAATAGCCCCTAAGGAACAGTCATGGAAGAAAAGATTTATCGGAAGAGAGGAAGAGGTAGAAGCAGAAGACCTGGGAAGCTGCATAGCATTAGAAAAGGACGAAGTTAGCACGGATTAAGGAAGAAGAACAGAGACAGAGGCAAGCGGAAAGCGTCCTATCGTTAATACAGATATACCTAAGAAGAAGAGGCATATGACCAGTATACATAAAAATAATAATAATAATAGACATAATAATGAAAGTACGATGTTTGCCTCTTGATACTGTATTAAGCAATTTTCTCATTACGTTCTTGTCAAATGTGGGCACTGGCACATAACGGCATCATGGCAGTATGGCAGCAGTAGAGAAGGAATCAGATGTGGAGAAATAGCTCATTGCTCATGGGAAGAGCAACAAATAATATGGTTGAACTTCGATATCGTGCAAATTATGTAAATTTTACACAATGAAGTTTTCGATCTTGTCGTATCTCAAAAATTGATCACTAACTTGATGTATTTTAAATCATTTTAATATGTGCTCACTCACGAAACTCGAGCAATCAATACCTTAGGCACAACAATTATCCTGAATTATATGAATGCTTAGTGTCTATTCTTTCGGACTCAGGGTTCCCGGGTTTGAATCCCGATCCGGCACACATTTTCACTCGTCGCCGCTGATTCCGCGTAATGTTCCGATGCAGCGGGCATCAATAATCCCTTCTCTTTCATTCTGCCCGCCTCCATCCACCTTCAAAGTAAATACAATTATCTTGAAGCATGGTAACTAAAAATAGTTTGTAATTTAGCAAACTATTCAACTGAGCTGTAATCTGATATAGACTACTTTACGTGTCCGAAGTTTCATACAACTCCAAACTGGTATGTGTCTGGGCTACGATATTTTTCTACTCTTTGAAATACAATTTTAAAATAAATGAAACTGAAACGTCACGGAAGTGAAAGAGTTTTCGTGTTAAAAACTCATGCAATCTGTTCTAAAAGAATTAATGGACGGATAATAGACCCACCAGAAACATTACACATGTTTCAAACACTGTTTTACATATTCATCGCTCTATGAACCAGAGGAAGATTACGACACTGAGAATTAGGAGTGTAGTTTCCAAATTATGATCACTGGGCGAACAGCAAAGAATTATTGTTGTGTCATGTCTGTATATCTAGTTTATTGTTGATGAGGAAACGCGAAATCATAGAATCGACACCAAAATGGTACATAAGTTTTTTTGCCATATTTTGGAGTGCTAATAATGTACTACCCTAAATACTAGTTACTCGGTATTCACCAGGTCACTTCGCAACCTGAACACTGCTACAGCAAATAACTTATCCTTAATCGCATATGACAACCTTTTGCTCTTAGAATCCACTGCAGTCGTGTAGAGTAGAACAATATTTGGGTCTACCGTTCATATTAGCGATGGGTGATGTGTGTGATGCAACTTATTCATTTATTTTAAAAACAACTAATGAATCGTATCATCAATATTACATCACGATACTGAAAGACACTCCAATGTAGTTTGTCAAGTTGACTTTCGTTCAGGTCGACAGCACGTCTGTTGCGGCCTGAAATTGTTAAATCTTTTTTCACCGTTTTTTGAAAGTCGATAACAGTGGGTCAGTACCAGGGTACATGCCCTAGGTTCGATCCCTAGTCGACCCTACATATTTCTGTCACCTCTCGCTAATTTCACGCTAGTGTAAAAATTTGTTTTTGGAGGTCTCCTTTAGTGAAACATGTCTGAGCAATAGGAAAAATTGTGTTTTGCTCAAGTCGGACCCCCTCCAAAAATAAATCGAGTGAATAATTACATTTGGTTTTTCAGTGTACATGTTCAACAGTAGGGGAACAGGTTTGAAGCACAAAAAGAAGATCACATGAAAATAGTATAGGGAGAAGCCGATGAAAGACAGATATGTTGTAAGGGTTCTGAAAAAATGTCATGTACTGTTAAGAAAACAAAATAGAAAACATTAGTATGGTCAATTCTGGAGGCCTGTTTGGAGTGCTTATGAAGTATGATAACAGATATCGAAAAAATCAAAGGCGCCTTGCCTGGATCACAAAAGATACATAGGCTGATCAGCCAGAACCTTGTGACAATCGAAGTACTACAGACGTAAATCCTTACAGGTGATAGCAGTGTCACCTGGCGAGGAATGACACATGGACGGTGCATATAGTATCAGTGAGCGCGCTGTCCGTGTACAGAATGAGGAAGGCTCGAGATCTGAGTTTAACCGAGAACAGATTGTGGTGGCCCGGAGGCACGATCATTTCGGTAATGCACAACTTGTCGTGTGTCCGAGGACTGCTGTGGTGAGTGTCTTCAACATGTGGCGAAACCAAGGGGAAACCACGTCCAGACGTCGTGGCATTGGGCCGCCATCCCTCATTATGGATGTCGGACAACGTAGGCTGGGGAGATAAAACAGGACAGGTGGTGATCTGTGGTGAAACTAACACCAGATTTTAATGCCGGGCTGAGTACAAGTGTGTCTGGACGGACAGCGCACCGTACACTTCTAATGATGGGCCTCCGCAGTCGAAGACCCCTGCCTGTGCCATTGTTAAAATCACGACATCGGCACTGGACATTTGTGCAGTGGCAGAATGTTGCATAGTCTCATGAATCCCGATATCCTCTTCATCATTCCAGTGGGAGGGCGCAAATCCGTCGCCTTCCTGGGGAACAGCTCCTTGACAGCTGCACTTCAGGACGGAGACAAGCCGGCGGCGGCTCCTTTTGCTCTGGGGAACATTCACGTGGGAATCCAAAAAAATGGTTCAAATGGCTCTGAGCACTATAGGACGTAACTACAGTGGTCATCAGTCCCCTAGAACTTAGAACTACTTAAACCTAACTAACCTAAGGACATCACACACAACCATGCACGAGGCAGGATTCGAACCTGCGACCGTAGCGGTCGCGCGGTTCCAGACTGTAGCGCCTAGAACCGCCTGGCCACTCCGGCCGGCGTGGGCATCCAAGGGTCCAGTGGAGCTGGTGCAAGGCATCATAACGACCAAGGAGTATTGGACACTGGTTGCAGATTACGTACACCCCTTCATGAGGACCATGTTCCCCTACAGCTGTGGCATTTTTCAATAAGATAATGGGCCATCTCACAAGTCTTGGAGTGTGATGGAATGTTTCGAGGAACATAGTGGTGAGTTACAGTTGATGAGCTGACCCCCCCCCCCCCCCCAACTCGGCAGATCTGAACCCAGTCGGAAACATGATGGATGTTGTAACCTCCCCCTCACTTATCGACCTTAATTGCAGTGAAAAATTAAACCGCGCGCACCTAATGGAAATTTGGGAAAAGCAATTGTCACCGAAGTTAATTTGTCGGTAAAGAGGAAGGAAAGGGATACATCTAAATGAAAGGAAAAATGCAAATGAAATTGGTGGAAATTAATTTTGAGAAAAGGGTTAAATTAATAAAGAAAGTAAATGCGCGGTCGTTACGTTAAAAATTAACTGGCGTTAATTAGATATTTGAGATTTGGGGAAAATTACGGTCGCCAGTCGTATGGACAACTACTATAATAACTGAAAAAGAAAGATTAATGCACAAATAATTAGCACTAAAAGCGTGGCAACTGAAGGTTGACACGTGTTGTGTGAAAACTGAATGTTTTTCAGAAGTAATAGATTTCGCTACACTCTGACTTAATTTAGCAAAAGAATTAATAAAACCGGAAAATTGAAAGTTAATTTAATGACTGAAATTAATAGTGAACTTTGATTCTGAAGCACTACGAAATTCAATAAAATAGGGTTAGTCTTGGGCTACCTCAACAATCATTTCAAAAGCTACTTGAAGCTACGCAATTTAGAAATAAGAGATTTAACTTTGAACTTGAATTAAATGATTCTGAACAACTAACAATAGTAAAATTTAGTACGTACCAAGCTGAGCTGCAGTCACAGGTAAGCTAAAATATGGTAACAAAACTCGCACTCTTAATTTGTGCTTGTGTAATCTAAATATTGTAGCCAGCTATGAATACTTTAACTGAATTTTGAAATTAAAGCAGTGAAATGGAATGATATTACTTTAATGCTGGCGTTTGAATTTCAACGACACTCGGGTTCATTCCAAAAAAGGAAGGGACCCTGCTTGGTAATGCAGTTGGGACAATGAGCAACAAAGGTTCATGCTATGTTGCTGTAATTTTGTACGACAAATTGGACAGTTTGAAAAGCTGAGGTCTGCCATACAGTTCTAAAACTTTACGTGCTTCCAGTCTTCCTTGTTGGTTGATTGAAGGTTTGAAGTCGTCGATCGAGGAGGCGGCGACAGTCACTCATTGTCGGCCGTCACTGTTGCATAAGCTGGATGTTGGCGCGCCTTCTTCTCGACACGGTCACCAGGCGAAACGGGCTCTTGATGTGCGCCAGCTAATGCTTCCCGTTCGCGACACCGTGTCAGAAACCATCGTAGCAATTACATGCTGCCAAACCCTGAAAGCGCGGCAACTCACCTGCTCCACCGTCCTACTCCAGCCAGACTCCGCCCTGCCCGCGCTCCACGTGGCAGAGTTAACACTACCAAAGATCCTAAACACTTTGGTTCTCCGCCGGCCGAAGTGGCCGCGCGGTTCTGGCGCTGCAGTCTGGAACCGCGAGACCGCTACGGTCGCAGGTTCGAATCCTGCCTCGGGCATGGATGTATGTGATGTCCTTAGGTTAGTTAGGTTTAACTAGTTCTAAGTTCTAGGGGACTAATGACCTCAGCAGTTGAGTCCCATAGTGCTCAGAGCCATTTGAACCATTTGAACATTGGTTCTCCACACGACCTATCGATGTATTCGTTCGATAGCATAGTTTTCCCTTGGCAAGCCCCAGCGTAAAAATACAAATAGTATTTACAAAAGAAACCAATTATACATCGACATAAATGCATAAATATATATATACAAATACTGAAACAATCACAATATATAAAGACACAGAAATGTCATATCTTCAGGTAACAAAATAAGGAAAAAATTTATAGTACAATAGATGGAAATAGGAGGATATGCATTTCCGGCGTTACAATGTGACTGAACGCGGCGTCAGAGCTCACTGCCCTTTTCGAAATGTACGGGACTTAGGTGAATTGTGTGTGCGCGGATGTGGTGCCAACTCCCCCCAGCGACCTACGAAGATCTCATCGCTTCCATGCCACGGAACGTCGCCACTGTCATCCATGACAAAAGTATCCACATTTAGCTATTAGACAGGTGGTCATAATGTTCTGGCTGATGAGTTTATAGCCCAGGTGAAAGTGTAACGGTAGAAACAGGTTTGAAGCGAAATTGACTGATTTACGTACAACTTTTATTGATTTTAGCATAAAACTGACATAAAAATTCAATCATTTTCTGTATACAGTAGGAAGAAGATGTATCACTGTCAATCGATTGGTTACGGCCACAAAAACCTTCCGGAAATCAGTAACGATGGACTACGACCGTATGCTGCTGTGAGTTCTCTTCAGATCCACAGAGGCGTCGCAAACTGGGAGAAATGCCGTCAGTCATTCCGCCAGGCACCGGATAGTGGTCTGGACCGCTGACCCTTTCCCAACTACATATTTACTTTTCGTGTTGAATGCTACATACAATTATGTGCTGTTATGCGAGTCAGGCGAACACAGGGTTATAAATACAAAATCAAAAAGGGGTAATCGAGGAGTCGGTTTAATAATGAATAAAAAAATAGGAGTGCGGGTAAGCTACTACAAACAGCACAGTGAACGCATTATTGTGTTCAAGATAGACAGGAAGCCCACGCCTACTACAGTAGTACAAGTTTATATGCCAACTACCTCTGCAGATGACGAAGAAACTGAAGAAATGTATGATGAAATAAAAGAAATTATTCAGATAGTGAAGGGAGATGAAAATTTGATAGTCATGGGTGACTGGAATTCAGTAGTAGGAAAAGGACAATATTATGGAAATGGAAGAGGATGTAGATGAAGATGAAATGGGAGATACGATACTGCGTGAAGAGTTTGACAGAGCACTGAAAGACCTGAGTCGAAACAAGTCCCCGGGAGTAGACAACATTCCCTTGGAACTACTGACGGGCTTGGGAGAGCCAGTCCTGACAAAATTCTACCATCTGGTGAGCAAGATGTATGAAACAGGCGAAATACCCTCAGACTTCAAGAAGAATATAATAATTCCAATCCCAAAGAAAGCAGGTGTTGACAGATGTGAAAATTACCGAACTATCAGTTTAATAAGTCACGGTTGCAAAATACTAACGCGAATTCTTTACAGACGAATGGAAAGCTGGTAGAAGCCGACCTCGGGTAAGATCAGTTTGGAATCCGTAGAAATATAGGAACACGTGAGGTAATACTGACCTAGATTAAGGAAAGGCAAACCTACGTTTGTAGCATTTGTAGACTTATAGAAAGCTTTTGACAATGTTGACTGAAATACTCTCTTTCAAATTCTGATGGTGGCAGGGGTAAAATACAGGGAGCGAAAGGCTATATACAATTTGTACACAAACCAGATGGCAGTTATAAGAGTCGAGGGACATGAAAGGGAAGCAGTGGTTTGTAAGGGAGTGAGACAGGGTTGTAGCCTCTCCCAGATGTTATTCATTCTGTATATTGAGCAAGCAGTAAAGGAAACAAGAGATAAATTCGGAGTAGGTATTAAAATCCATGGAGAAGAAATAAAAACTTTGAGGTTCGCCGATGACATTGTAATTCTGCAAAGGACTTAGAAGAGCAGTTGAACGGAATGGATAGTGTCTTGAAAGGAAGATATAAGATGAACATCAACAAAACCAAAACGAGAATAATGGAATGTAATCGAATTAAGTCGGGTGGTGCTGAGAGAATTAGATTAGGGAATGAGACACTTAAGGTAGTAAAGGAGTTTTGCTATTTGGGGAGCAAAATAACTGATGATGGTCGAAGTAGAGAGGATATAAAATGTAGACTGGAAATGGCAAGGAAAACGTTTCTGAAGAAGAGAAATTTGTTAACATCCAGTATAGATTTAAGTGTCAGGTAGTCGTTTCTGAAAGTGTTTGTATGGAGTGTAGCCATGTATGGAAGTGAAACATGGACGATAAATAGTTTGGACAAGAAGAGAATAGAAGCTTTTGAAAAGTGGTGCTACAGAAGAATGTTGAAGATTAGATGGGTAGATCACATAACTAATGAGGAGGTATTGAACAGAATTGGAGAGAAAAGGAGTTTGTTTCACAACTTGACAGGAAGAAGGGACCGGTTGGTAGGACATGTTCTGAGGCATCAAGGGATCACCAATTTAGCATTGGAGGGCAGCGTGGAGGGTAAAAATCGTAGAGGGAGACCAAGAGATGAATACACTAAGCAGATTCAGAAGGATGTAGGCTGCAGTAGGTACTGGGAGATGATGAAGCTTGCACAGGATAGAGTAGCATGGAGAGCTGCATCAAACCAGTCTCAGGACTGAAGACCACAACAACAACAACAACAACATGCGAGTCGGCAACCGTTATGTTCCAAGGATTCAGATATTACGTCCTTGCTGCTAATGGATGGAAGGTGGTCAAATGACCTGTTGCCGTAGGTATCTACATCTACATAGATACTCCACAATCCACCGTACGGTGCGTGGGAGAGGTAAGCCGTACCACTACAAGTCATTTCCCTTCCGTTGCAAATAAAACGACTGTGAACGACTCTCTGTATGCCTCCGTGTGAGCCCCAATTTCTCGTATCTCTGTAGTCTTTACGCGCAGTGTGTGTTGGAGGCAGTACAGTTGATCTGTAATCAGCTTCAAATGCCGGTTCTCTAAATATTCTCAATAGTGTTCCCCGGAAAGAACGTCGTCTTGCCTCCAGGGATTCCCAGTGGAGTTCCTGAAGCACATCCGTAACACTTGCGTTTCGTTCGAACCTACCTGTAACAACTCTAGCAACCCGCCTGTGAATTGCTTCGATGTCTTCCTCTAATCCGAGCTGGTAAGGGTCCCAGACACTCGAGCAATACTCAAGAATAGGTCACACTAGCGTTCTATATGCGATCTCCTTTACGATGAACCGCAGTACATTAGAATTCTTCCTATAAACCTAAGTTGACCGTTCACCTTACCTACCACAATCCTCAAATGCTTGTTCATATCTTTTGCAAAGTTACGCTTGGATATTTAAACGACTTGACAGTGTCAAGCAGGACTCTATTAACCCTCTTTCAAAACATAACGCGTTTGTTTTTCCTAGTCATCCACATTAACTTATATTTTCCTACATTCGTAGATAGTTAACATTCACCACACCAATCAGAAATTTTGTCATCTTGTATCCTCCTACATTTACTGAACTTCGACATCTTCCCGTACACCACAGCATCATCAGAAAATAACCGCAGACTGCTGCCCATCCTGTCCGCCAAATCATTTATGTATATGCTATCTAAAACCAGTCTTATTCGTGGAGATAAGATTCTCCGTCTCAAGGAAATTTATTATATTCGAACTGAGAATGTGTTCAAGGATTCTGTAGAAAGCCGATGTTAGGGATTTTGGTTTTTAAGTGTGCTTGTCCGTTCTTTTACCCTTCTTATGTACAAGAGTCACTTGCCTTTTTCCTAGTCGCTTGGGACTCGGTGCGGGACGAGATATTGTCGATAAATGTAAGCTCGGTGAGGAGCGGATGCTGTAGAATACTCTTCGAATAACCGAAGTGGGATTCCATACGGAACGGGTGACTTATTTGTTTTCACCTCTTTCAGTGTTTCTCTACATGACGCATGCTTATTACTATGTTGTCCATACGGGGGTCTGTTAGATGGTCAGACGACGGTATGTCTGTACGAGTCTCATTCATGAACGATTTCTTAAACGAGAAATTTGAAACTTCATCTTTCGTTTTGCTATCGTCAACTGCCATTGCAGACTGGTCGAGAAGTGATTGGATGGACCCATAAGACCAAAATTTTCTCTAGTTCTCTCCAAGATCTATTTCCTAAGGTATGATGGTGATAGTTGTTGTATGCTCCACACACAGATCTTTTCACAGACGCACGAATCTCTGTTAACCATTGCTTGTCGTCATTTGTGCGTCCCATTTTTAACTTAGAGTGCAACAGCATCTACTTCCACCGAATTTCGTTTATAAACCATGGTTGGTCTCCTCCGTCCTTAATCTACTTACTACGCACATAACTCTCCAGACCACGACTTACAGTCAGCTTATACTTTGCGCATAATACGTCTACGTCCGTCTTACTGGAACTTAGTGATGTCTATTGACTGTATAAGTGAGATGCTAACAACAGCTTATTTACTCTTTCTAGCAGGCTCTGGCTCAAAATGGTTCAAATGGCTCTGAGCACTATGGGACTTAACATCTGTGGTCATCAGTCCCCTAGAACTTAGAACTACTTAAACCTAACTAACCTAAGGATATCACACACATCCATGCCCGAGGCAGGATTCGAACCTGCGACCGTAGCGGTCACGCGGTTCCAGACTGAAGCGCCTAGAACCGCACGGCTAGCAGACTCTCCTAGCCTCCTTAACTGATATATTAACTTTCGTAATAATTGTTGCTTTAACGATATCATGATCGCTAATCCCCGTTTCTATACTGAGTTTGTCGATAAGGACCTGCCTATTTGTAGCTACAAGGTCAAAGATATTCGCACTGCGTGTAGGCTGCCGAAGTAGCTGCTCAAGATAGTTTTCAGAAACGGGTTCAAAAGTACTTCTCACAACTGTCTTTGGAACTGTCACAGCAGAATCGAGTGGCCCGTAAAAGCATCCAGCAATTGACTTTGTTTCACCTAGACCTCTTATACGCGACCAGATAACTTCATTGTCACTCTTAACTTCGACCTGAATACTTTTGTCATCTGCAATGAACACTCCCTCTCTTATGGCCTCTAATCTGTCTTTCCGATATACGTTACATGACTTGCTAAATAACCCAGAGCTTTCCACTTCGGGTTTCAGGACAGGTAAGCAAGAGATTAGTTGATTCAAGTGAACTTTAAATAAATATAATTTACTCAGCTTGTGCAAAAGAGCTGCTGCACTGTTGACAACTTGCGGTAAACGTGGCCAGCCGTAAGCAGAGCACCAACAAGTGTGTACTTGAAAGTACACTAAATGTTTGCCAGTAGAGCTAACTTTCAACAACTCGGTGCTACGTACCAACTAGCGACACGGACGTAAACTCGACTAGAAGTAAGCTTGAACTAGGAGACTGGTGCCCAGGTGTCCACCGCTTATAACACTGACCTGACGATCTTCATTTGTCGAGGGCCTGGAGATTGTTCATTGGTGTCTATGTTCAAAGCCTGGCTCGCGCCACACACAGGAATCTTCAAGGCACCGGCTTAGGAAGTATCGATAGGCTACGATTCTATACTACGTTACACACCATTAGTCTAGTTCATTGCATGTATTTATGTCGTTTCTTGATAGTGGTTCCCTACATGTCATTTCGTATAAAGGTGTTTTTCTCTCACTGCGTTAGATAAATGACTAATTTTCAAATAAGTTAAGCATAAGTGTGCTGCTCTTTATCGATGATACGCATGCTCAACGAGCCTCTTTCTTTTCTCTTTGTCCATTCGGTGTTGATATTCATCCTAGCTGTATCCTCCCAAATGCTACCTCGCGACCTAATTCTCGGTCTTCCTCTTCCTCTCGTCGATCTACTGCCCTGTCAAATGATATTCTAAATTGTCTATTTTCCATTATTCTTGTTACTTGGACTGCCCAGTACAACCTTCTTCTCTTTAAAACATCGACCATGTTCTGTTGTTTGCACAGCTCTCTTAGACCTTAATTTTTTCTAATCCTCCATTCCACGTTGTTTTCATCATAACCTATCCAAAAATTTTCCTTAGTATTTTTCTTTGTAATTTTAACAGTTCTACTTCACCTTCCTTTCTGACTTTTAATGCTTCACTTCTGTAGAATTTTACTGTTGTTATAGGATACAAGCTGATTTTGAAGTTACTGCTAAGTGATCTTTTCTTTAATAATTTGATGAAACTGAAAAGTGTTTTGTTTACAGTTGCTAGATGGGCATCTATTTTTATTTTCGTCTTACTGTTGTTACTAAATAGACTCCCTAAGTACTAGAAACAGTCAGCTGTCTTGAAACTGAATCCATCTAAAGCCAAAGGTGCATCTCTTTGGATTTTCTCTCTAATGACTAGATATTCTGCCTTTTCTTTATTTACTCTTAATTCTATCTCCTCAGCAATTTTGAAATAATTTTGCATCATTAAGGTTAATTCTACTTTGTAACTTTTATTAGTGCTATGTAATCTGCATAAGCAAGTCTAGCAATATTTACCTCCCGCTGTTGCGTCCCTTGTGGATTCTTCTTACTAAATTCTTTGCCAATTCTCAGCTACACTATGTCGGCGATTGCTGCGCAAACAAGTTCTCCACGAACGCGTACACGACCATTACTCTACCACGCAAACATAGGGGCTACACACTCGTCTCGTGTGAGACGTTCCCAGGGGGCGGGGGGGGGGGGGGGGGGGGGTTGGGTATGGGAGTGTATGGGAGTGGGAGAAGGGGTCCACCGGGGGCCGAACCGCACAATAACCCTGTGTTCGGTGTGGGGCGGCGGAGGGGTGAAGTGGACTGCGGTAATCGTCGTGGGGTTGTGGACCACTGCGGCTGCTGCGGGGACGGAGCCTCTCCGTCGTTTCTAGGCCCCCGGTTAACATACAGTACAAACAACACTTCGCTGCAGTCGCCCCTCAGTTTCTTATTAGCCGATTTTCACCAATGGCAAACAATAAAGGAAACTCCAGTGCAAAACGCCTTTTTCCGCCAATGACAACACGCAATAAAAGAACACCTAATATCCTTCCTCCTCACCCTCATATCCAATGACAGCACTCCTCCATAGTATACAAGTAACCAAACTAGTGCTCATTCAGCAGTCAGCAAAACACCCTGAGGGAGGCGGCTTGCAATGGTAGCCGAAACGTTGGAATTTTATGGTTGACAATGCGGCCTCAAGAATTTTATTGACCTTTTCTTTTTAATTTCGCGCCATTATTTACGTACAACATATGAAATATGAACAATGCACGCTGAGCTCATATTCCCTGGTCTGCGATCTTGGATTCTAATGTCATACAAACGGAGGGAACACAGTGGCCATATTGGATCGCCACCTAGGGATCTGACATCATTAGGTTGAGAAAATCTGACAACCAACATTGGATTCTGAGGTCATAGGGCTACCAGTGACCGTCTTGAACGCCATCTTATTTTCATGAACCTATGCTACAGTTTTGACTGAGCTCATTTCTCCAGGTCAGCTCTTTTGGATTCTTTATTTAGCCCAAGTTAGCTGGCAACCATGCAGCAGAAAACGCCTATTTTGAGTTCAAAAATGGTTCAAATGGCTCTGAGCACTATGCGACTTAACTACTGAGGTCATCAGTCGCCTAGAACTTAAAACTAATTAAACCTAACTAACCTAAGGACATCACACACATCCATGCCTATTTTGAGTGTTCCACCGATTTTAGAATCCACGCCGTCTTATATGTCGGGAAACTGACCTGTCACGTCAGAGGGGGAGGAGGGAACTCTAGTAACAGTGCAGAGTGTGATCGAACTTATCCAACCCCACAAATGTCACCCTGCACCATTCATCAGAGATTAGCAACAGCTAGACTAGGGAATTATCGTCCCGTGGGTAGGCTGCCGTTGACATCGCGTCACAAACGGCTCCATTTGAAGCAATGACCAGAAATGATAAATTACTGATAATGTCGTCGCATCATGTTCGGCAGTTCTGGAGAACCATAGCAGCATTACTCTGTGGTGTCATGATGTGATGAGCCATTGGCTATGACTAAAGGTCATGGCTGATAGTTATTGAAGGAACTCAAACTACACAATGAGTTATCTCTCATGAGACAGTGCTGTGGTAACATTTTTCTAGAGGACAATGCCCCTCTACACAAGGCTCGTTTTTATATGAAATGCCTACAATAATTTGAGGTACTCAAACTGTCAGAGAAAGCCCCATATCTGTCCCCGGTCGAACAGATGTTGGCAAGTGCTAGCATGTAGGTTATCAAGGACCAGTTGCAGTAGTTATGGGCCAGCTTGTCTCAGGAAAGGGTACAACAGTTCAATGACACCCTTCGCAAATGAATCAACACTTGCATCCAAGTCAGAGGGCTGCAAATAGTCACAGGTGATTTCATACAGCCAAGTTCTTCGTAAATTTAACACTGCTGTAATCACATACACTCTCAAACCGTGAAGTTTCATTTTGTCTCCTCCGCCTCTTCTGGGCGCTTCACTACTTTTTGTCAGACAGTGTGTTTCCAAGACGAAAGTACTAACACCAGTTGTGTGTTCATAAAAATAAAAAACAATATTTCGGCACTGAGCATACCCGTATTTTCTCCTTGTATGAGTTGACTGGCATCACCTTGAGGTTTAACCCAGGTATGAAGTTATTAAAATATTCCGATATTAGTTCGTCTCCTCTGTCCCTTTCCTCCTCAACCCGCTCCCTCCCACTGTCCATCTCTTCCACCCCATCTGTCTGTCCAACTCCTCCATCCCTCGCTGTTCATCTCCTGCTCTATCTGTCGATTTTCTGATCCCTCCCCTCCCTGTCCACCTCCTACTCTTCATTTTCTCCGTCCATTTCCTCCTTCCCCCTCTCTATCTATCTATCTCTTCTTCACCCTCTCTCTGTCCATGTTCTCCTACTCCCTATCTGTGTCCACTTTCTGCTTCCACTCTCTGTCCATCTCCTTCTCCCCCTTCTCTGCCGCCCCCCTGCGTCCCCCTTCTCCCACCATGTTATCAACTCCGCACCAACAGGAGGCTGGTGGTTCTTACCCCCACACATTTGTTTCCAGATCGTAACTATACACGTACCAAATAAGGTTGGAATTGTTCCAGGGGCTTAGGATAATCATATGAACACGTAACACATATTTAACATATTTCACATGCATTTTTACACTTATATCAGCTGTATCTAGCAAATTTCGCCCTGTAGTTTCATTTTCACGCAGCTTGATGCTTATGGTATCGTATCTCCTGAACTATACGTCGTGTAATGGCATAATTTTGCAGGTACGTCCAGTAGTACACGTGGCTATCATCTGCGTAATGTGTTCCGAACAAATTTAGTAGCAACGAAGTAATAAATTTAAATGTCATACATGATGCAGCAGCTTTTCACGCATCTCAGTGTTTGTGACGGCATATCCTCTGAACTGCGCGTCATACAATGATATGATTTTGTTGTCACAGTCAGTGCTGTATGTGAGTACCGTCTACAAAATTTGTTCCGAGATAGTAATCAATAAGTAATAATTAAAATATCATGCTCCACGCAGCAGTGTTACTGAATGAACAGCTAAAATGCAATAAGCGAAAAAATTTTTTTTCCGTTCATCATTTTGTTGGTGTTTCAGTAACAATAAGCTTCATAAAGATTCGATATTACGTGTAAAGGTTGTTGCAAGTCACAAAGTGCTACACTGATTCCTGAGATTTTCACTGTAGTAATTGAAATGGGAACGCCGTATGGCTAGGGCCTACCGTCGGGTAGACCGTTCTTTCGAGTTGACGCCACTACGGCGATTTACGTCTCGATGGAGATAAGAGCAACCCAACACGCAGTCCCTGAACGGAGAAAATCTCCTACCCAGCCGGCAATCGAACCCGGGCCATTAGGTACGACATTCCGTCGCGCTGACCACTCAGCTATCAGGGGCTTACATTGTAGTAATTAACATTATACTAGAGAAATTATTATTATTATTGTATATAGTTTCTGTGACCTAAGACATTCGACTAGGCTAAGTGATTCAGAACACCTTCTTAGGGCCGGCCGAAGTGGCCGTGCGGTTAAAGGCGCTGCAGTCTGGAACCGCAAGACCGCTACGGTCGCAGGTTCGAATCCTGCCTCGTGCATGGATGTTTGTGATGTCCTTAGGTTAGTTAGGTTTAACTAGTTCTAAGTTCTAGGGGACTAATGACCTCAGCAGTTGAGTCCCATAGTGCTCAGAGCCATTTGAACCATTTTGAACCACCTTCTTAGGTAATTGATGCCTTAACCAATTAATGGGTAATGTTGTGTATAACAAAAAAAGAGCAGGAATGTGACTCAGTATTTCAAGAAAGCTCAGATTTAGGTCCACTGTTAGCTCACATATGTAAAGAATCCTTCGTCTAATGTAAAACGAGCAGAATTAGTTATTTTCTCACAAAAAAAAAGGTTGAAATGGCTCTGAGCACTATGGGACTTAACATCTGAGGTCATCAGTCCCCTAGAACTTAGAACTACTTAAAAATGGTTCAAATGGCTCTCAGCACTATGGGGCTCAACATCTTAGTCATAAGTCCCCTAGAACTTAGAACTACTTAAACCTAACTAACCTAAGGACATCACACACACCCATGCCCGAGGCAGGATTCGAACCTGCGACCGTAGCAGTCCCGCGGTTCCGGACTGCAGCGCCAGAACCGCTAGACCACCGCGGCTGGCCAACTACTTACACATAAGCAACCTAAGGACATCACAGAAATCCATGCCCGAGGCAGGATTCGAACCTGCGACCCTAGCGGTGCGGGGTTCCAGACTGGAGTGCCTAGAATCGCTCGGCCACGCCTGCCGCCAGTTATTTTCTCAGACGACACCAGTGTTGTAGTCAATCCAAACATACAAACAGCAAGAAAATAAATGATTGTTATTGTTTGTAAAAGTATTATTACCTGGTTTTGTGCAAATTGTCTCACTCTCAATTTCGAGGAGACACAATGCATTCCGTTTCTTATACCTAGAGGTACTACACCAAAGATAAATGCAACACAGTGTGAGGAAATAATAACTACGGGCCGAAATTCACAATTTTTGTGTGTCCATGTTTATGCTAATTAAAACTAGAGATGCATTTTTGCTTTCTTATAACAATTACGTTCAGTCACATTTGCACTTTCAATCATCGCAGATCTTTGGGAGTGACAAATCAGCAAGTAAAAATATTTAGCGTATTTTCGTTCAATAACATCGATAGAGTGATGTTGTGGTGTAGCTCATCTTTAAAAAAGAAGGTTCTAACTATTCAAAAACGTGTTGTATGATTAACGTGTGGTGTTCACTAGTGACCATATTGTAGACACCTGTTTATGTATGAGTAGTTACTCATTTTGAGTACAGCTTAACAGTATATTTATTCAGTGATGAAGTTTTTCGTAAACAACACACTACAGTACCAGAAGTAAATATGACATTTATTATTTCACGTTAAGGTTATCTCTAACATAAAAAGTGGTACCAAATGCTGCCATCAATATTTTTGATCACTTACTCGGTGGTGTAACGTGTCAGACAGCAAACGTAAATTTGAAAATAAACTGAAAATGTTTCGGCTTGAGAACTACTTCTGTTCCCCAGAAGAATTTTTATCCGTGTAATATTGAAACGTAATGGTCAGGAATTACTAATTGGAATCTGTAATCAAAATCAAAAAGAAAACCTTGTAAATGGTCAGCTTGTAGCCGTACACCGAGGTGACAAAACTCATGGGGCACCTCCCAGTATCGTGTCGGACGTCCTTTTTCCCAGGCAGTGCAGCAGCTCGACGTGGCTTGGTATAAACAAGTCGTTGGAAGCCCTCTGCAGAAATATTGAGGCATGCTGCCTCTCTATCCGTCCCTAATTGAGAAGTGTTGTTAGTGTAGGATTTTGTGCAGAAACTGACCTCTGGATTATGTACCATAAACGTTCATGGGATTCATGTAGGGCGATCTGGGTAGCCAAATCATTCGCTCGAGTTGTCCAGAATGTTCCTCAGCCCAATCGCGAACAATCATGGCCCGGTGACATGTCAAATACAAAAAAAATTTCATAGTTATTTTGGAACATAAAGGCTATGAATGGTGCAAGTAGTCTCCCAGTAGCCGAACATAATCACAAGCCAGTCCATTCCATGCAAACATACACGACGGAGCCACCACCAGCTTGCTCAGTGCGTTGTTGACAAATTAGGTCAGTGGTTTCATGAGGTCTGCGCCACACTCAGAACCACTCAGCCCTTAATGAAATCGGGACTCATGTCATCAAGTCGCAGTTTTCTAGTCGTCTAGAGCCCAACCGATATTGTCACGAGTTCAGGGGTGGCGCTGCAGACAATGTCGTGCCGTTAGCAAAGGCACTCTCGTCGGTCGTCTGCCGTATTGGATTGGATTGTTCGGGGAAAGAGACCAAACAGCGAGGTCATCGGTCTCATCGGATTGGGGAAGGATGGGGAAGGAAGTCGGTCATGCCCTTTCAAAAGGAACCATCCCGGCATTTGCCTGGAGCGATTTAGGGAAATCACGGAAAAGCTAAATCAGGATGGCCGGACGCGGGATTGAACCGTCGTCCTCACGAATGCGAGTCCAGTGTGCTACCACTGCACCACCTCGCTCGCTCGTCTGCCGCCATAGCGTATTGGCGACATATTTCACCGTACGGGCCTAATGGATACGTTCGTCTTACGTCCCACATTGATTTCTGCGGTCCTTGTCTGCTAGCACTGACAACTCTACACAAACGCTGTTGCTCTCGTTCGTTAAGCGACGCCGCCGGGAAGAACGTTGTCCGTGGTGAGAGGTAATGCCTGAAATTTGGTATTCTCGACACGCCCTCGACTCTGTCGACCTCGGAATACAGGATTCCCTAACGATTTCTAAAATGAAATGTCTCACGTATTTAGCGTCAACTACCAAAGTCTGTTAATTCTCATCGTGTTGCGGGAACCACGTCGGAAACCTTTTCACGTGAATGACCTGAGTACAAGTTAACAGCTCCGTCAGCGCGCTGCCCTTTTACTCATTATGTTCGCAATACCACTGCGATATGCGTATGTGGGTATCTCTGTCCCTTAACATTTATCACAGTGTATTTACATGTGAATATGTAATGAGAATGTGGAATGACTCGTTCAGCATTATTATGCTTAATGATTCAAATGTACCAGGCAACATAAACTAGCGAACTGTGTATCTGGATCAGAGAAGAAACGCCATGAGCATCGAGCAAACGAGCAGTCGCCCTCTGCCCTAGAATCAGCCACAAAGTGGGTCTACGGCCACGGAACTGCGTTGGGCACAAGAAGTGCGGTCTGGCGCTCAGTTCGCTGCCTTTCTTCGGCGCTGTTGATGTTTAGGAACGCAGCAGAAAGTCGTGAGCTTTCCGAGAAAGGCACTCGGGAAAGCGTTACCCGCAGAGCCTTACTAAAAACTACGATTGTTTAGCCAGCGCCTGTCATAGTCTGAAAGAATTGCAGCTAATACGGTGGCGTGGACAGATAGTTGCGATAAAAACAAGCTTGGCCTATGCATGAAACGGCTGACACAAACTGTGGCCAATTCTATGAACTGTATTTTCCGGAGCCTAAATGCTTATACGTTTCTTGTAGTCTGTGTAGGCTGCATTTAAAGTTTAGTTTTTAGTTAATTATACGCGTTACATCTACACTAGCGATGGGAAATTTGTCTCTACTATTACGATAGTCTGTAAGAAAACATTATTCCTCAGTTTCTGACTCTACAAAGGACAATCTCGCAACGATTTTCCTCTATTCACCCATTGCATTGCTGTGACAGAGGGAAACTGTGACCAAGCACCTTACCTCTGACTGCATCCATGTATGCGTTCTAGTCGGTCACCCTCTTTCACCTTCCATTTTCCTTTCTGTAATTAGAAATATACGGTCATACTTCTGTTTCCACGAAAGCGACTTTGAAATTCTTGTGTGTTATCAGCAGTATTGATAATCCGCCGTACAAAGGCATTCGAACGTTTGCCTAAGTGCGTAATTTTACAGTACCTAGATTTATCACACTGTATGTAGTCCAGAACAACTGTTATGAAAACATAACTCCCAAAACGAAACAGAGCCCCAAAACGAAACAAAGTACAGAAACATCTTTTGGAATGAGGTTCCTGGGCAGCAGTGATCAAAAAATAGAAAGAATAAAACCAGTCTAGGATTGCAGTGTTTATCGTCGCTACATAGCGACCTGTTCCTCGACACTCTTTCCGGGAGTGGCTTAATCTGCCGGAGACTGTGGTCTTTGTGTGTGTGAGTTGCGTTTGTGTGTGTGTGTGTGTGTGTGTGTGTGTGTGTGTGTGTGTCAGTGGTCTACTTTCGACAAAGGCCTTTTTGTTGTGCCTGTCTCGACTCGGCATATTCTCTACGTGGCGAGTAGCAATCTTTTTTCCTTTTTTTATTTTTGGGGTCATCAGTTTTCCGACTGGTTTGATACGCCAATCTCTTCATCTCAGAATAGGACTTGCAACTTACCTCCTCAATTATTTTCTGTGTGTATTCCAATCTCTGTCTCCTCTGCAGTTTTTTTCCCTCCACAGCTCCCTCTAGTAACATGCAAATCATTCCCTGATACCTTAACAGATGTTCTATCAGCCTGTCCCTTCTCCTTGTAAAAAGTGTTTTCTTCTCCAATTCTGCGTAGAACCTCCTCATTCCTTACCTTATCAGTCCAACTAATTTTCAACATTCGCCTGCAGCACCACATCTGAAATGCTTCGATTTTCTTCTGCTCCGGTTTTCCCACGGTCCATGTTTCACTACCATACAATGTTGTGCTCGGAATGTACATTTTCAGAAATTTCCTCCTCAAATTGACGCCTATTTTTGATACTAGTAGACTTCTCTTGGCCAGGAGTATCCTTTTTGCCAGAACTAGTCTGCTTTTGATGTCCTCGTTGTTGTTTCCGTCATTGTTTATTTTGTGGCCTAGGAAGTAGAAAACCTTAACTTCATTATTTCGTGTCCATCAGTGCTAATGTTAAGTTTCTCGCTGTTCTCACTTTCTGCTACTTCTCATTATAATTAGTCTTTCTTCAATTTAGTCTCAATCTATACTCTGTACCCATCAGACTGTTCATTCCATTTAGCAGATCGTGTAAATCTTCTTCATTTTCACTCAGGATGGCAATGTCATCAGCGAATCGTATTACTGATTTCCTTTCACCTTGAATTTTAATTCCACTCCTGAACCTTTCTTTATTTCCGTCACCGCGTTTTCGATGTACAGGTTGAACAGTAGGAGCGAAAGGCTACATTCCTATCTAACATCCCTTTTAATCCGAGTACTTCGTTCTTGGTCGACCACTCGTATTTTTCCCTCTTGGACACTGCACATATTAAATACTATCCGTCTCCCCCTATAGCTTATCCCCACTCTTTTCAGAATTTCGAACACCTTGAACCATTTTACATTGTCGAACGTTTTTCCCAGGTCGACAAATCCTGTGAATGTGTTTTGACTTTTCTTTAGCCTTGCTTCCATTATGAACGGTAACGTCAAAATTGCCTCTCTTGTGCCTTTACTTCTCCTACAGCCAAACTGATCGTCATCTAACAGATCCTCAATTTTCTTTCCTCTTCCCCGTTTCTTCCGTATATTGTTCTTGACAGCAAGTTAGGTGAATAAACTGTGAACCTGATTGTACGATAATCCTCACACTTGTCAGCTCTTGAAGTCTTCGGAATTGTGTGGATGATATTTTTCCAAAAGTCAATTGGTATATCACCAGATTATACACTCTACACATCAAAGTGGTCTCTTTTTGCCACTTCCCCTAATGATTTTAGAAATTCTGATGGAATCTTATCGATATCTTCTGGTTTATTTTAACTTAAGTCTTCCAAAGCTCTCTTAAATTCTGATTCTAATACTCTACCCCATATCTCTTTTAAATCGACTCCTGTTTATTTTTCTATCACATCAGACTGACGACTCCTTCCATCATTTATTTTGCGATTTCTTCACATTTTTCATGCAGCCATTTCATCTTAACTTCCCTGCACTTCCTGTTGGTGTTCTTCCTTAACTACTTGTATTTCTGTATTCCTAAATTTTACCGAACCTTATCGTACTTCCTCCTTGCATCGATCAGCTGAGGTATTTCTTCTGTTTCCTGTGGTTTCTTTCCAGGTACCTTGTCTGTATCTATGTTTTTCTTTCCAGCTTCTGTGAGTGCCCTTTTTAGAGATGTTTATTCCTCTTCAATTGTACTGCTTATTGAGCTATTCCTTGTTGCTGTATCTATAGCCTTAGAGAACTTCAACCGTATCTCATCATTCCTTTGTATTCGTCTACACCACTTCTTTGCATATTGATTCTTCCTGACTAATCTCTTGATCTTCAGACTACTCTGCATCACTATTGGATTGTGATCTGAGTCCATATATGCTCCTGTGTACGTCTTACAGTCCAATATCAGATATCGAAATCTCTGTCTGACCATGATATAATCTAACTGAAATCTCCCAGTATCACCCAGACTTTTCCAAGTATATCTCTTGTGATTCTTGAACAGGGTATTCGCTGTTACTAGCTGAAATATATTAGAGAACTCAATTAGTCTTTCTCCTCTCTCATTCCTAGTCCCAAGCCCATATTCTTCCGTAACCTTTTCTTCTACTCCTTCCCCTACAACTGCATTCCATACTCCCATGATTATTAGATTTTCATCGTTCTTGAGGTACTGTATTACGCTTTAAGTGTCCTCATACACTTTCTCTATCTCTTCATCTTCAGCTTGTGACGTTGGCATGTAAACCCGAACTACCGTTGCCGATGTTGGTTTGCTGTCGCTTCTGATAAGAACAACCCTATCACTGAACTGTTCACTGCAACATACTCTCTGCCCTACCTTCCTATTCATAACGATCTCTACTCCAGTTATACCCTTTTCTCCTGCTATTGATGGTACTCTAAACTCATACGGCCAGAAATCCTTGATTTCTTTCCATTTCACTTCGCAGAGCCCTACTATATCTAGACTGGGTCTTTGCATTTCCGTTTTCGGATATTTTTGCTTCCCTGCTACGTTCAAGCGTCTGACATTCTACGCCCTGACCCGTAGGATGTTATCTTTTCGTTTGTTATTCATTTTCTCATGGTCAACTCCCTCTGGGTAGTCCCCTCCCAGAGATCCTGATGGGAGACAGTTCCGGAATCTTTTACCAATGGAGAAATCATCATGACACTTTATTAATTACAGGATCAATTAAGGCCACATGCCCTGTGGATACACTTAATGTGTATTTAATGCAGTGTTTTCCTTTGCCTTCTGCATCCTCATGCCATAGGCCACCGCTGATTATTCCGGCTTCAGGGGCAGTTTCCCACCACAAGGACAAGAGAGTGCCCTGGAGTAGTAACTATTATTTTCATAATATTGTTACATTCCATCCCGGATTTTCCATTGTCTGCTATATTTTAACACCTTACAGGTGACCCTATACGGTTTTAACGTTATGAAAGTTCCTTGCAGCCTGCCACAGACGCCAGCTTCACTAACGATAGTGTACTACTTCCTGAATATTAAACGAAATCGCAAGAAACGGATATAAAATTATAGTCGTTCATCAGAGACAAAACGTAAAAATGAAAAGGTGTTTAGGAGAAATTTAAAATCATCATAACTTGAGAAATCATTTAAGAATAGAAGAAATTATACTATTAATAGGTAGCAATGAAATAATTTTCACTTCTACAGATACATCATGAATAATAATTGTTTCTCAGTAAATAATAATAGAAATGATATTAATACCGGACAAGGACTTGAAAAACAAACATTGTCCGGCTTCCAACGTCGTTGATTCTTGTGGTCTTCAGTCTGAGGACTTGTTTAATCAGCCCTCGACGCATGTCTGTCATGTGCAGTACTTTCCGTGGGACACCGACTTGAGGAAGCACTGACCATCCGGGTTAAGCGGTTTGCGTGTTGGCGTGAAGCTGTGAGTTCTGCCGGCTGTAGCACAGCTATTGGCACGGTTTCCCAAGGCAGACAAGCCTCAGTGGATGAACCAGACGAATAGTGTCCCAAAACGCCACATGTCTCCCAGATCCATGCCCACAGTCCTCCCCCAGTTTCTCAGGTGCTCAACCGAAGGTGCAATGCGATCCAAGTCGAGGGGGGCGTATCCCACATGGGAAGATGTTTGATGAACGGAGCATCAGGGATACCGAGCGACTTCACTGAATAATTATCCTAGCACCTTGTGGTGCTATGTGGTGTCGATTTAATGAAATACCAGTTCTCGTGGGAACACACTGGAGAATACATATTAAAAGTAAAACAAAATCTGAGGAAGTTAATGAAACGTCAAACACCCAAGCATTGTGGCTGGAAACGGTAGAAGCAGTTTCTACAGCTACGAGTAGATCGGGCGATAGACCAATTCAAGAAGTGGAAACCGTCATTCATAAGCTCAACTGGCTCACTATCAAACCCCTGCCTGGGGCTCAGATGTGAGAACTGCTCAAAGAAGGAAAACAAAACAAGAGAACAAGAGAGGAGTCTAATACACCCAATTCTCTGTATATCTGGATCCAGAAGAAGCCGAGGCAAGAGATGGGGAAACAGGCCTGTAATGCTACAGACTCGGTTTTCAGGATGGCGGTTATGCAGCACGATTGTCCATTGATCAACATCACTTCGCAGCAGGTGCGACTTGGCCAGCTGGTTTCCTTTGAGAAAACTGGGAGGGACTCAAGTCCAGGCCCCAAATGCAAGAGGTTTTACTTAACTGGGCAATGGTGTTGTCAGGCACTTAAGTGTGATTTGCAGAGTATCCATGTAGATGCAGATGTAATCTTTGTCTGTTAGGAGCTGTGAACAGTGGATTGGCTTAAGGAGATGGGACGCAAGTCCAGGTCTCAAATCCAGGAGGATTTAACTGGACAAAGATGCTAAAACGTTTGTCTGTGAGGGGATGTGAACAGTGGATTCGATTAAGGAGGTGCCCAACATATCTTCGTGAGAGGAGGAGAAGCTGCTAGTCAAGATAGTGGCTGAACTCTCCCAATGAGCAAAGGTATCAATTTGAGTGTCAAAATTCTTTAGGAAGCTCCTCCAAAGAATCTGTTCGAAAAAGTGGGGGCACAGTACAAACAGATCCCGACAGAGGACTGGAGGGTAATAAACCGACACGTTGTATTTGACGGCCACATGCTTGTCGTGGAAGCGGGTGACGAATTCCTTAGGGCAATGTGAGAACAAGGCCTAAAACTGTACTTAGGGTTCTCGTAGGTTACAATCGGCATAGTCAAAGACATTGGAAGCGACCAAGGTGGCAGCTGGCGGCTTTAATTGCTGTAGATAAACCTGCAACACAGTAGGAGTGCAACTGTTGCTGAGTCGTCTTCTGGAAGACAGGAGGTGGACGTGACCCCGATCTAAGAAATCTATTTATAGGAAAGGGCATTTCAGACGTCGAATGAACCGGAGGTAAGTATATTTATACTAGAAATCTATAGACCTGTGGGACATGCATTTCTGCCAAGATTGGAATTTCATTCACGGTGATGGTGAATGTTTAGTTCAGGACTTAGTGACCACCAGGATGAAGCAGTAAAATATGGTGGCACGAGAGAAACTTTTTGGCCTCTGCTTACCTACCTTAAGAGGACAGTACTACTCCTGCTCACAGCTAAATGAACAACTATTGATTGATTGTGATGTTAATGCCCAGAACTTCGTGTATGGGAGCGGCGCCACCAACAGCAGAGGTGAGTACGTATGCCAATGTTTTCTGAAGAGTAAAAATCCCGAATATGGTCAGGGGACCTACCCTCATGAACATAAGAAGGGAAAAAGCAACTGACATAATTTTTTCCCTGTTACTGGATGTTTACGTCAAACAGTGGCATGTGATGTTGGAGCCTTCCTTATCTGACTACATGTACATAAAGCCTGAGGTTGGAATGGGTGCTACAAAGACCATGGCCTATAGGAATCCTAAAAAGACAGATTAGAGCCCATGTAGGAAATACGTAAACTCACGTCTGTCTGAAGTCAGAACTTCAACATGGAATCCAGTAGATCTTGAGGAAATTGCAGACGAAATAATGTCTGCCATTATGACCTCGAACTCAGAAAACTGTCCTAGCACGAAGAAGTGCATATACAGGAACGTACCTTGGTGAAGCAATAAACTAGAATTGCAAAGGAAGAGGACTGACAACGCTGCAAGAAGGAAAGAAATATTGGATTACGTGAGGGGAACTATCAGCCTGGACGGTATTCTCAGAGGAGGTGGAGGTAACTGCTGCATGAGTCAGATTTCATAAAGTACTCACTAGAATACCAACCAATCCACGAAGCCCACTCCAAGGAAGGGGAATGATGGGTATAAAATGACAGCGTGTGAGATGCTGGATGTGCTTCTCATGTCTCACTCCCCTCAATTTCCTATTCCAGATAATACAAAGATTCAGCCTCGGAGAGATACTAGTTCACTGGAAGTTAAGGGGACAACTGAGAAGCAAAAAGAAAATTCAGTGGGCCCTGAGAACGTTTTAACTGGCCAAGTCACCAGGCCAAGTCACCAGGCCTTTTTGGCTCTACTACAACAAGAAGGAGAGGGATTAATTAGATTCCTTTGCAGATTGTTTGGTTCCAGTCTAGCAGCAGGACTCTTTCCTAATTCTTGGAAGATAGTGAACGTTGTTTTCATTCCGAAGTCAGGAAGAACTGATCATACCACGCTTAAATATTTGAGACCGATCAGTCTGCTCTCCTTTCTCCTTCAGACATCAGAAAAACAGGATGCATGCATTTTGGGGAAGGATGTTAACTTGGATTTCCCTACAATGACCCAGAACGCTTACCAAACAGGAAAATCATGTGAAAAAGAACTTCGCCAATTTGTTGCGAAGGTGGGAAAAGCACTTCACCTTAGGAAATTGCTCTCTGCATCTTCCTCGATAAGAAAGGGGCTGTTACCAGTACTGCCTTCGACTCCATAGTTAGCGCTGCACAAGAGCATAGCATTGAGACCACCCTACGTAAGGATTACGACCATCCTGAGTAAATGATAGGTAGAAGCTACCATGTTGAATGAGAAAATTGTGATCAGTACCACCAGAGGGTGTTTTCAAGGAGGGGTTCTGTTTCCACTACTGTGGAGGTAGAGGTGGAGGGTAGGGGGGGACGCAACGGTGAAGGCGCGGTAGATGGCGGTGTTTGGAGAGGAGAAAATAGGAGCAACCAGGGGATGAGGGGGATTGAGACGGCGGGAGGTGTAGAGGCCACAGATATGTTCGAAGAAAAGGAGCAGATGGGGGAAAGGAAGAAAGGAATCAGGCGGCCGCGGTGGTCTCGCGGTTCCAGGCGCGCAGTCCGGAACCGTGCGACTGCTACGGTCGCAGGTTCGAATCCTGCCTCGGGCATGGATGTGTGTGATGTCCTTAGGTTAGTTAGGTTTAAGTAGTTCTAAGTTCTAGGGGACTGATGACCACAGCAGTTGAGTCCCATAGTGCTCAGAGCCATTTGAACCACGAAAGGAATCAAGTCGTAGAGGATCCACGTGGGGGACAGAAGGCGTATATGGAAGGCGAGTGCATGGCGCTCGAGGATCTGGAAGTAATGTTTGCAACTCATCATGGCATCTTATATACAGATTATAAAGTCTTCCATTGCGGTTTCTGTATGTATCTCAGGATATACTGTAGACTTAATGACAAGGTTTTTGTAATAGATTGATTCACGAGAAAGGTTTGTGTATATAATTCATTATCACTAAATAATAATCAGTCCTTAATATGTGTATTGTTATATATTTCATGTTTAATTGATAATTGGAGCGACATCTTGTGGAAATGATGTGAGCTAAAGAGGAGGCGGTATCTGCCCGAAAAAGCAGTGAACTGCCGCCACAGTTTCAGAGGCCAGCAAAGGATGAGCTCAATCTCTGTCAGTCCTGGTGGTCTATCGATGAAGCACGCGCATGGAAACCGAAAGGATGTTTGGTCGAATTCCCATCAAATCGCGTATTTATCACTCTGGTTTTTTACCCTAGCACACATATCTCAGTCATGTGGAGATTCGCCAGAAACGACAAGTGAAACGAAACGGTAAAGTGTGTACCTGAAAACCAAAAGGATCTGCGATCGACTTCCCATCGGACCACGCATTTTTCAGTCTGCCTCTGGACCTAGATTTCATCTCTCAGTTATTTGGAAATTCGCCAGAAATGAGACTTGGACTGCTCGCTAACCCGTACATCCCCTTTCCTCGGTTGAATAACTGAGGTGGGTTAGGAGCACGCAAGTAGCCGAGGAGGCATCTAATTGGAAAACTTGCTCGAGACTTTTGTGTCCCACGAAATTATTATTACCGGAGTATATAAATCTATACACATCGTATTCTGCTATACAATTTACAATTTGAAGCCCCCATCTTGTTTTTCTGTCAGCATAGATCGTCTGATTCACGAGAAATGATTGCCTATATAATTTACTAACGACCCGCCCCGGCTTCACAGAGCAACTCTAAGTATCAACAGCCAGACGACTTATATGACCTCAAATATGTGTAATAAATTTGAGATATGTGTCTGCAACCATTTGCACTTGCATTGTTAAATGTGTTTGACGACGGCAGCTCGTTTACCTAAAGGAGCGGGGCATTGTTTGGTACGAAGTGGTTTGCGGTTCAGATTCTTTCACCTATAATTCATAGCCATATCACATTATTATTCCAGGTTGTTTTGAAAAATAGGTGGGATGTTTTTAGCAATAACTGAATATGGCCTTCGGTCTCTCACATTTAGAGGAAAATGTTTTGTTCTCATTGATTTCCAGTTGACACTTTCTTCCAAGCCCCCTGGGAGTCCTTCCATCGCTCTCATCATTTCAGTCGCTAACAATAACTCTGAAATGTACATCTTCATCACTGTTATTCTACCAAGTCTCTCTCTGAAAACCAGTTTCCCTTCTTTTCTCCGCAACACGGTGTGTTCGAATTATGCAGGAAATGTAATTATGAAAATCTAGTAATCTTGGGGAACTTGAATCAGTTGTAGGGGAAGGAGTTGAAGAAATGGTTACTGGCGAATATGGGCTTCGGACAGGGAATGGGGGAGGAGGAAGACTGAGTTTCCGTAATAAATTTAAGCTGGTAATAAAGAATACTCTGTTCAAGAATCACAAGAGGAGGAGGTATACTTGGAAAAGGCAAGGTGAAGATTTCAGTTAGATTACATCACGGTCAGACAAGGATTCCGAACTAAGGCACTGGAGTGTAATGCGTATCCAAGAACAGAGATATAATCAGATCACAGTACAGTAGTGATGAAGAATAGGATGATGTTTGGGAGATTAGTCAGGAAGAATAAGCGAAGAAGTGGTATACAGAATTTTTTTTTTGAAATTTGTGGTAACTTACACAAAGGAAAACACACACACCCATGCCCGAGGGAGCACTCGAACCTCCAACGGGGGCAGCCGCTCGATCCATGACAAGGCGCTTGAGGCCACACGGGTACCCCGAGCGGCGGTATACAGAAAAAAATAAGGAATGATGAGATATGCTTGAAGATCTGTAATGCTATAGATACAGCAACGAGGGATAGTTCATTAAGCAGTACACTTGATGAGGAATGAAAATCTCTAAAAAGGGCAACCGCAAAAGCTGGAAAGAGAAAACCATAGGTATAAAGAAGGTAAGTGCAAAGAAACAGAAGAAATACCTCAGCTGATCGATGAAAGAAGGAAGTACGAAAATGTTCAGGGAAATTCAGAAATACAAGTCCCAGAGGCAGGAAACAAATGAGAAGTGCAGAGAACCTAAGACGAAATGGATGCATGCAAAATATGAAGAAATCGAAAAAGAAATGACTGTCGGAAGAAGTGACTCAGCATACAGGAAAGCTAAAACAACCTTCGGTGACACTGAGAGCAAAGGTGGCAACATTAAGAGTGCAACGAGAATTCCACTGTTAAATGCAAAGGAGAGAGCAGATAGGTGGAAAGAGTACATTGAAGGCCTCTGTGAGGGGGAAGATTTGTCTGATATGATAGAAGAAGAAACAGGAGTCGATTTTGAAGAGGCAGGGGATAGAGTGTTAGAATCGGAATTTCAAAGAGCTTTGGAGAACTTAAGTTCGAATAAGGAAGAAGGGATCGGTAACATTCCATCAGAATTTATAAAATCATTTGGTGGCGGGGGGGGGGGGGGGGACGGCAACAAAATGACTATTCAAGGTGGTGCTTAGAACGTATGAGCCTGGCGACATAACGTCTGACATTCGATGAAATACCATCCACACGTTTTCGAAGACTGCAAGAGCTGACAAGTGTGAGGATTATCGCACAATCACCTTAACAGCTTATCATCTAAGTTGGTTCAAAATGGTTCAAATGCCTCTAAGCACTATGGGACTTAACATCTGATGTCACCAGTCCCCTAGACTTAGAACTATTTAAACCTAACTAATCTAAGCGCATCACACACATCGATGCTCGAGGCAGGATTCGAACCTGTGACCGTAGCAGCAGCGCGGTTCCGGACTGAAGTGCCTAGAACCGTTCGGCCACAGCGGCTGGCCATCTAAGTATCTGACAAGAACAATATACATAAGAAACGGAAAGAAAATTGGGATGTTTTAGATGACGATCAGTCTGGTTTTAGGAAAGATAGAGGCAACAGAGAGGCAATTCTAACGTTGCATTAGATAATGGAAGCAAGGCTAGAGAAAAATCAAGACACACTCATAGGATGTAGAATGGTGCAAGATGTTCGAAATTCTGAGAAAAACAGGGGTAAGCTATAGGGGGAGACGGGTAATATATAATATGTGCAGGGGTCAAGAGGGAAAAATAAGAGTGGTCAACCAAGAACGAAGTACTGGTATTAAAGAGGATGTAAGGCAGGGTTGGAGTCTTTCGCCGGTACTGTTCAATGTGTACATATAAGAAGCACTGATGGAAGTTAAAGAAAGCTTCAGGAGCGGGATTAAAATACAAGGTGAAAGGATACCAGTGATACGATTCGCTGATGACATTTCTATCCTGAGTGAAAATGAAGAAGATTTACACGATCTGTTGAATGGAATGAACAGTCTAATGAATACAGTGTATGGATTGAGAACAAATCGAAGAAAGACGAAAGTAATGAGAAGTAGCAGAAATGAGAATTGTGAGAAACTCAACATCAAAATTGATGGTCACGAAGTAGATGAAGTTAAGGGATTCTACTACGTACACATCAGAATAACGAATGACGGAAGGAACAACAAGGACATCAAAAGCAGAGTAGCTCTGGCAAAAAGGACACTCCTGGCCAAGAGAAGTCTACTAGTATAAAAGATAGGCCTCAATTTGAGGAAGAAATTTCTGAGAATGTACGTTTGGAGCACAGCATTGTATGGCAGTGAAACGTGGACTGTGAGGAAACGGGAACAAAAGAGCATCGAAGCGTTTGAGATGTGGTGCTGCTGACTAATGTTGAAAATTAGGTGGACCGATAACGTAAGGAATGAGGAGGTTCTGCCTAGTAACGGAAGGAAAGGTATATTTGGAAAACACTGACAAGGAGAAGGGACAGGATGGAAGGACATCTGTTAAGACATTCATAGTACTAGAAGGAGCTTTAGACGGCAGAAACTATTGAGGAAGACAGAGACTGATATCAAGTAACTGAGGACGTAGGTTGCAAGTGCTACTTTGAGATGAAGAGGTTGGCACAGGAGAGGAACTCGTGGCGGGATGCATCAAACCAGTCAGACGACTGATGACTCAAAAAAATGTTTCTTTCAAAAAAGGAGGTGAAATCAGATATAAGAGAGTTCTCTGTACTATTTCACTTTCGAAAAGTTCGGTTGACGACTCTCTACACTGGCAGCCTTCGTTACAAAATTTTCTGATTTCTTGAGACAATCTGTGTTAAATCACATTGTTTGTGCATAATATAATGCAACATGACCAAATAAAAATCAGATTCAACATGAAATGAATGTGCTTTCCACACAATAAGAATGGGAAAAATGAGTTTGTAAGTGGATTTCGATAAAGAAGCTGTTTTAAGTTAATAATGCATGGACCAATACTAAGTCCCGCAATTGCAGCATGCTGTCGTGAATGTGAAAGTGTCTGTTTACACTAGCAGCTAGAATTGGATCAAAGAACAACGACGTGCATTGACATACAAAGAGTTTTCTAGTAGCTCTTTACAAAGTGAACACATGAAAGTAATTTGTGTAACTGATTAATAAAAGTGTATTGTAACAGAACGTTTACTTTATTGTGTGGAAGCAGTATACGTTTCAATAGAACTTACGTGCAGAATTTCTCACAGTTTTTTGGTTTGGAAGACATGCGGGACAAAATCATCAATTAGAAAAAGACCTGAACTTTGAAATGCATTGTGGGGCGTTAAACGTGAGAAAGTACATTTTACGACAATTTCAGATAATCTCTAATAATTCGAACCAATAATCTTTCTAAAAGAAACTAGGTCTATTAGGACATTATTAACATCGAGCGTGATTAATATCATCCACCTCCCAGTGTTTCACAATGAGAGCACTTAGTGACTTCCAAAAAACATTATACATAATTTTAAACCTTTTCGAAACTTTTCTTCACCGACCCGTGCCTCCTCCCCCGGCCCCCTCCTGCGCACACAAGAAATGAATAAGTTTATCGCTTCTAACATTTTCACATTAATGCTGTAAAGCTTCAGCATGACGTTTTGATCTATTACTTCTTTACTACCAATTCTATTAGCATCAAATTTTGCTGGCAGTACCCATGTATACCACTCAACGCATCCGCAAAATTGTATCATTGGACGACACACAGGTCAGGTGATGTGACCTCAAAAATATGGGAATTCGGTTCCTTAAGGATTCAGGGGTGGTGATCACAAACACTACTTTAAAGAAGAACCTCCACCCTGGTAATGCGCAGTCTAGTAAACAAATAGTCTAGGCTGAGTGTAACACTTGGATTTGTGCCACTATTGGTTGTTCTTGTTGTGCCTTTGGTTACTCACATCACTCCGTTTAACCAACGCGAGTAGACCAAATTTAGTCACAGTGGCTACAGCTCTACAAGACGTCGTGTTTGGTTAAAATTATTCTTTTCCAAGAGTGTGTTAACTTAGGCACCTGCAATCACTCAGTGCTGCACTTGAGAACCTGCTGCGCCAACTTCAAATGTAGCGCGCGCTCGTACTACTGTCGTAAGAGCGAAACGTTAATCCTGTACTGACCGCTTTTCTATTAAAAGATCGCAGGATCTTGCCAAGCGGTCACTCATACAGTCTAGCTATTTCAATGACTATGGTTACTTTGACTTTAGCTTTTTCTATGCTTTTCAAGATTAATCATGCGCTTATAGCGCTTCAGCACATATGCAGCTCGTCCATTGGCTTCGTTAAAGTAATCAAGAATCATAGCATACGAGTGAAATATTAATCTGCGGGTAACTAGTCTTATAACGAATGACCAAAATGTTACGCAAATATTACTCTCATAATGACATCGAAACAAACGAAATAATGAGTTGACGGTAACGTCATCTGTTAATGTGACTTGCCTTAGTGAATATGATGGTACTGTACTGCATAAATAATATTGGTTTTCTAAACAAAGTCCGTCTTGGGGCTAGATCTCTGAATACTTAATAATCCACTACTTTAGTAATTCAATTTAAGTCAAACTTGAATGGCGATCAGCCATACGATTTTAGGCCTCGCAGGTCTACATCGCTGTAGATTTATATCGTGACACTTACCAACCCGCGGATTAAGTACTCACAAAACCCTCTTCAAATGCTCTTGAAATAAGTAAGCCCGATATTTTTATTCCAGTGTTCATACTGCAGTTCAGTGTTAAATGTTCACGTTTAAAGTCTGCAAATCTTTCCTCTACAGTCAGCGATGAATGCAACTACACGTCAGCGATATAACTCTTACCAGATTGTGTGTTGAAAATCATTTTTTTTATAGAATTACAGAATGTTTCATAATACAAACCGTACAAATCTTTAGAATGAAATTTTCACTCCTTTCGCGGGCAAGTGCTCTACCAAGTTAGCAGAGCGTTTTCCCGTGAAAGGGAAAGGTCCCGAGTTCGAGTCTCCGTCCGACAGACAGTTTTAATATGCCATGAAGTTTCACATACAAATCTTACTTTCTTTTCGTAATACTCAAATTATTCCTCATCTCTGTTTCAAGCGTATTTCATCTTTCTTTTCAGACTCTTATTCGTAAATTATTTCTTTTCTTAAACAACAAATACTTAATATATGTTTGTTTATTGCACAATTATTGGAAAACATGTCTGATACATTTTCGTAATATTTTCTACCTTAAAATTTATACTTTCCTTAGTAATTTGTTTTCGTTACTTTGCATCAACGGACAGTAGGTTGGTTTCAGTTTACTAATATTTCAGTTTTTTTTAAAGAATGATATTGTATTTCTCTTTCACAACATAATGGTAGTGGTTTGTTAGGAAGGCTGGGAACACCCTGATAAGCGTACTGAATATTAAAGAAAGGAATAAAAATGTACCCCTTGGAGCCACAGCCACTTAAACTCTGACATTTAACAGGTTAGACTACACACTCGTTTCAGACGTTGGACCAACATATCGCGGAAATTAAAGACGTTAATTTAAGCCACTCGTAACTTTCTAGTTGAAGTGAATGGGACACTTGCATTTGCTCAGTCAAATGCTTCTATGGTTATCAATTCAGCTCCATAGAGGACAAAGTCAAACACTGACATCTGAGCCGTAAAATTGAATCTGATTTTTCTGTACAAAGTTCCACAGAAGTGTACGTAGTGTCTGTCAAAACATCAACTATTCATGCTACAATCTTACACATTGCCCGCAAATCCATAACAACACTACAATTTATCCGAAAGCTTCGACTCAACTAACTTCGAGCGAATTCGTCAGAAACACTTCTTTTGTCACTTCAAAACAATGGTTCTCCGATCCGAACCAAATATCACCAAACAAATCGATTTAACCTCGTCCAGTACACAAAAGGATAACAACAACTGCAATACATCCAATGTTACTGAATGATATCACGTTAGTCCCCTTCAGATAAACCGACAGAATCATATCTTAATACTGCCCTTTGTGCCCAACACTGAGGTCACAGAAGCCACGAGATAGCCATATGCACGCATACAGATGGCGGCAGTTTCGCGTACACAAGATATAAAAGGACAGTGCACTTCCGATATCAACAGTGTCAAGAGTGTGCCGAGAATACCAAATTTCAGACATTACCTCTCACCACGGACAAGACAGTGGCCGCCGACTTCACTTAACGACCGAAAGCAGCAGCGTTTGCGTAGAGTTGTCAGTGCTAACAAACAAGCAACAGTGCGTGAAATAACTGCGGAAATCAATGTCGGACGTACCCGTTGGGAGAGTGTGGCAAAATATGGCGTTAATGCTCTACGGTAGCGGACTACCAACACGAGTGTCTTTGCTGACAGAAAGACATCGCGTACAACGCCTATCCCAGTTTCAAGACCATATTGGTTTGACCCTAGACGACTGGAAAACAGTGGCCAGGCCAGATGAGTTCCGATTTCAGTTAGTAAGAGCTTATGAAAGGGTTCTAGTGTGGCGCAGATCCAACGAAGCCATGGAATCACTTTTCAAAGAAGGCATCGTGCAAGCTGGTGGTGGCTCCATAATGACGAGGGCTGTGTTTACATGGAATGGACTGGACCCTCTGGTCAAACTGAATCAATCATTGACCGGAAGTGGTTATGTTCGGCTACTGGGAAACCATTTCATGGACTTCATGTTCCGGAACAACCACAGAAGTTTAATGAACGACAATTCGTCACTTCACCGGGCCACAATTGCTTGGTTCAAATGGCTCTGAGCACTATGGGTCTTAACTTCTAAGGTCATCAGTCCCCTAGAACTTAGAACTAATTAAACCTAACTAACCTAAGGACATCACACACATCCATGCCCGAGGCAGGATTCGAACCTGCAACCGTAGCGGTCACGCGGCTCCAGACTGTATTGCCTAGAACCGCACGGCCACCCCGGCCGGCCACAGTTGCTTGCAACTGGTACGAACAACATTCAGGACTATTCGTGCGAATGATTTGGTCACCCAGATCGTCCTACATGAATTCCATCAAACATTTACGGAACATAATAGAGAGGTCAGTTCGTGCACAAAATCTTGCACCGGCAGCACGTTCGCCTTTGTGGACGGGTTTGTAGGCAGTATGGCTCAATATTTCTGCCGGCGACTTCCAGCGAGTTGTTGAGTCCATCCCACGTCGAGTTGCTCCACTGCGCCGGGCAAAAAGAGACCCGACATGATATTGGGAGGTATTCCGTGACTTTTGTCACCTGAGTGTTTACTGATAGACTAAATCTTTAATTATTCGCTAACGAGTAAGTTACGTCTCTCACACGACTTACCCAATGTGGAAAGCTGACTTTAAGAGATCTTGGGTGAGCTACCTCAATTTCTGCGGCCAAATCCTGAGTGCTCGCTACTGCTTCCGAACGATTTACTCTCAAGCCAAAATTAAAGTATCCACCTCTCATGTAACATCGTACTGACGAGAAGCCCCAAATTATTTTCATTCGTAATCATTTTCCAGGCAAATGAACAACATTCTCCTCAACTTTTAACAGTCAAGTTACTATTTTCTACGTCCGCCCGCTTGTGCTGGCGTGGACAGGTGCACGGTAGGTATTTTGTGCAACCCTGGGTTCTGCTTTGCCACAAATCACCTTCTCGTCACTGTTTGATTACATTACGTTGCTTCCAGTAGTACAGCAATATAAAGCAAACAAGTACAATAAACACACAACACACATATCTACATCAATTCGTTAGTGTTTATTTCAGCTACAGATGAACACAAATGTGCTTTTGGGGGACCAAATCGGATATAAAATTGCTCTTGAAAATTGTGGACCCTTGCAGCGTATTGGAATTAATGCTTATTCATGCTTTGCTCACAAAAAGATAGACGTTCTGACAGATATATGATAACCTGTCGGCTGCTCTGAGTCAGCTTGTAAAGTCGATCGGAGGTTCCTAAGGCAATTCACGAAAGATCCATAAATGCGCAAAATAGCTTACATTTAATACAGCACTCTTTGTTATATATAGTGCCATATTTTGTCTAATAAGCACACGCTGTGCGCAAAAGATAACAGTTCGCGTACACTGCCTGCGAGCGTAGAATTTTCTGGGAGTTCCGAGATCTGTGGCCATCCTTTTATGCCGTGGCTCTTAGGATGAAAGGAAAAAAAATCTGTTCGATTATTAGCCATCTTATGATATAGACTAAAAGGTAATTTTCTCTTTTGTAACATCATGCAAATGGAGTTGTAATCATTCTAAGCTGTTCAGATTGTGGGTGGGTGCAATATCATTCAGAACAGCACTACACTAGGTAATAGCTTTATTGTATTTTCTACAAAATAAACATCAAGGTGATATCGTTATTTCAACGACTTCTTATTAGGATTATCTTGACTCATGTTCGTAAGTAAATGCCGACTGTGGGTCGGAGGTATTACTGGAAAGTAGATCAGTGGCTAGAACCTGCACATCATATCGAGCGCTTGTTGGGGAATTTTTCATTTAACTTCATAAATTACAATATGACGGTAACTGGCCATTAGCCAGTGACAGTGGCAACGGTCTTGCCGTCGGGTTGCACTCAGCCTCGTCATACCAATTGAGGAACTGCTCGACGGAGTAGTAGCGGCTCCGGTCAAAGAAAACCATCATAACGACGGAGAGAGCGGTGTGCTGACCACACGCCTCTACTATCCGCATCCTCAGCAGACGATGACACGACGGTCGGATGGTCGCGATGGGCCACTTGTGGCCTGGATACAGAGAGTGCAAAGATACTGCTATGCCTTCACAATTTCTAGACATCCCCCCCCCCCCTCCCCGTCTCTCTCCCACGATCCATAATTCTGTAGAGCTCCGATATATGTAATTTTACGTAAGTAATTTGCGGTTGCAGTGCACCCAGTATTTTACACAGTGCATTACTTAATCTCATGGAGAGTCTAATGTCAGTTAAAAAGGCAAACGAGTTCCGCAATCAGAATATAAACATTGTAATTCATAACAGAAATTAAACCTAGGTCTTTTAAAATTGACAAATTAAATTATAACAGAGAACAAAAAAAAAAAAAAAAAAAAAAAAACATACAGGGTGGTTAGAAACAGGTCGGAAAGCTTAGAGAGGTGTTGCAGCTTAGGTTGTCTGCTGAAAAAGGCGCAAGGAACCGAATTTATTTCTTAACTATTTTTTTCTCAGCGAAACCTACTCTGCAACATCCTTGCAAGTTCTTCACGCAGTTTCCAAGTCGGTAGCGAAAGACTTGGTGGATATTTTAGTTGACATTTACGTACGGCAAATGTCAGCTATGGCGATGACCAAGCGGATGTCCCTGGGTTCTGCTCACCTGCAAAAGGAAGAGTTAAGCTACGAACTTAACGCACGCGCGAAGCAGCCCGTTGGCAGTGCCGCGATTACGCTAGTGCGTTGCGAGGAGTGTTTAATCGGCCGATGGTTCCTTCAGCTCTTACAGCGAATGAAGTCAGAGCGGTCGTGTCCCATATTGGGTGTGGGTAATCCCACCACAATTTAAACTGTTTCTGAAACTAAGAGCTGTCAGGGAGGAAGTCATTTAAATAGTTCCTCTCACAGTGAATATTGTTAAAAACTGTGTAATAAAGGTGCAATTTCGTGAAAACAGAACAAGTGTACAAAAAAAAAATAAAACACACACATACGCCTTTATTAATTCCAAGAGAAAATCGGCATGAAAAATGAGAATTAATTCGTTGCGCGCTAACACAGAAATTGACGTCCAATTGATAATCCGAAGCTGAGGATTTTTTTTTGGACAGAGTACAGTACTTAGTGGACTGTCAGATCAAATGAACCAAAAATGTTGAAGAGAAAATCCGTCTCCCCGTGGAATTTGTGACACCGACAGCAAAATTAATAAATCTCGAACGTAAAATGTCTGACGAAGTTACTGCTAATCTCTCAGCTCTAGAGAACAAAATACAGTTTTCTATTCTATATCAAAGGACAACACGCCCAGTCGGTATTGTGCGAAATAGTGTGAACCTCGTTCGCATTTATAACATCGCTGTCCATAGCAGGAAAGCTTTCGCTGTTTACATCTGATGTAAGGCTCAAATGGTTCAAATGGCTCTGAGCACTATGGGACTTAAATCTGAGGTCATCAGTTCCCCAGAACTTAGAACTACTTAAACCTAACTAACCTAAGGACATCACACACATCCATGCCCGAGGCAGGATTCGAACCTGCGACCGTAGCGGTCGCGCGGTTCCAGACTGAAGCGCCTAGAACCGCTCGGCCACACCGGCCGGCTGAAGTAAGGCAACTGATACACACTACCTGATTAAGAGTATCCATGTACCTCTATTTAATGCGGAACTGCCCACTAGATATCACTAGAGGTGAACACCTCAGTATAAAAGGAAGTGGGGAGTTTGTTCTGTCAGTAGAGAAGTGGCAGCAATACAAAGGTTTGTTCAGGAGAGCGTAGTGACTTTGAGCATGGACTAGTCACTGGTTGTCACCTGAGTAACAGATCCATCAGGGATATTTCAAGCGCTCTAAAGCTGTCCAAGTCGACTGTTGGTGATGTGCTCGCCAAGTGAAAACTCGATGGAACAACCATAGCTAAACGAAGAACAGGCAGACACCATGTACTGACAGGGACCGTCAAGCGTTGCTCAGGGTGGTTGTGAAAAATCGCATAAAATGTGCGGGGATCCAAAATGCTACCACAAGTCCAGGTAGCGCGATGACTCTGCTCAGGGAGTTAAAAAGAATCGCATGCAGTGGGTACATGGTTCCTCATTAACGACACGTTTCTGAAATCAGTGCTAAGCAACGCTTGATATGATGTAAAGAGCAACGCCTCTGGGCAATGGATGACTGGAAGCGATTCGCTTGGAGTCCTGAATCACGTTATATCATGTGGTAACCCGATAGAAAGGTTTGGTTTTGTTGAACTCCTGGAGAACTTTTCTCCCAACATGCGTAGTACCAACAGAGAACTGCAGAGAGGGTGGTGTTGTGGCGTGGGCGTATTTTTCATTGTTAGGGTGTGGCTCCCTTATTACGCTTAAGAAAAAGCTAAATGTGGAAGGATGTGAACATATCATGCAACATTGTGTATTTCGTACAGTAGAGGAACAGTTCGGTGACGATGGTTGTGTCAACATGACCCATGCTCCATGTCACAAAGCAGGATCCACGAGCCAATGGTTTGCGGACAACAATTACTGAAATAGCTTAAGGGAATTCATCCAGGCAATATTTACAGCGACCGCCGATATTTCGGCGAGAGTACACCCCGCAGTTTTCAAGGCACAAAGTGCAACGGACTGGTGATGTACAAGCAAATTTAAAATCTCGGTTCTTGGAGTAATTCAGAAAAGATAACACACACACACACACACACACACACACACACACACACACACACTCTGAACACTTGTGCCACCAAAGAAGACCAAAGTCAAAGGCACCGATAGTAAAAGACTAAGAACAAGCAGGTGAGGTAACATTGACTCTGTCCCTCTGTTTTTTCACAAGAGAGAGAGCAGGATTCCAAGCAGAGTTTAAACAAAAACCTCCTTCCCTGTTCACAAGGTTGCTCCCTAGTATAATCTCAATAGTTTCCTTAATAACACTGTCCCAATAGCTGGACTTGTATGCCAATATGCGGGAATCGTTATGGAGCATAGGGTGACCAGTATCCAAACAATGTTCGACAATAGCAGATCTACTTGGCTGCTCTAATCGTGTGTGCCACTTAGGCTCAGAACATCGGTCCTCCACTGTCCTAATAGTCTGACAAATGAATACCATGCCACAACTCCTAGGAATGCTATATACACCCACCTTACGCAAAACAAGATCATCCATAACAGAACCCAAAACACTCTAATTTTAGATGGAGGTCAGAAAGGTGTCCACTCAATATTATCATGTCACCCGATGCACAGTTTGAAAGTTGTGTACGCCAGGAGAAACTTGGATCTCACATTACTGAAATAGACTGGCCTGCCCCGAGTCTTGTTCTGCACCAGATGGAACGTGTTTTGGATGAGTCAGAACCTCGACTTCTCACCAGACCCTAGCGTCCACCTCAGCAACTTCTCTGGCGAGTGTGACTCGTAATACTGGCACAGTGCCGCAGTTCAGCAGAATATTACCAAGCAGATCAGCTAGGTTATGCCATCATACGAACTACAAATTATCATCAACAGTATGGTGTCTTCTTAACTCACGAGAACCAACGACGCACTGGTTAGGGTACTTAGCGCGACGGTGTGCTGAAATATGAGTCACCAATTTCAATTTATGTTTCCTTAACAACTTCTTCAGTTCAGGCGAAGGAATACCTTAAATACATTACGGTCACTCCTCTTTACGAGCTTCATGTAACTGAAATAGAGCTCCGTTTCTAACAGTCTCGACATTAAACACATGAGACACACCTGAGGCGTTTGGGATGTATAGCATTAGTTGATGCAGGGTCCGCTGACGAAAGAGTACATTGAAAGCCTCTATGAGAGGAAGATGTGCCTGATGTGATAGAAGAAGGAACAGGATTTGATGCGGAATAGAGAGGGGGTCCAGTATTAGAATCAGAATTTAAGGTTTCTGTGTAGAATGTATGAGTCTCGCAACATGCCATCTAACTTTCGGTAAAACATCAGTCACACAACTACCATGACTGCACGAGCTAACAAGTGAGAAATTATCACACAATAAGCTTAACAGCTGATGCATCCAAGTTGCTGACAAGAGCAATATATAGAATAATGGAAAAAAAAAATCGGGGATGTGTTAGATGACAATCAGTTTTGCTTTGGGGAAGATAAAGGCACGAGAGAGGCAATTCTGAAGCTGCGGTTGATAATGGATTAAAGAAAAATCAAGACACGTTCATAGGATTTGTCGACCAGAATAAAGCGCTCGATAATGTAAAATGGTATAAGATGTTCGAAATTCTTAGAAAAATAGGGCTACACTATAGGGAGAAATTGGAAGTATACAATAGGTAAAAGAGCCAACAGTGGATAATAAGGCTGTATGACCAAGAAAGAAGTGCTCGGATTAAAAAGGGTGTAGTCTTTCGCTCCTACTGTTCAATTTGTACATCGAAGAAGCAACGATGGAAATAACAGAAAGATTCTGGAGTGGGATTTAAGTTCGGGGTGAAAGGATATCAATGGTTCGAGTCACCGATAACATGGCCATCCTGAGTGAAAGTGGTGAAGAATTACATGATCTGCTCAGTTAATGAACAATCTAATGACTACAGAATATGGATTGAGAGTAAATCGAAGGAAGACGAAAGTAATGAGAAGTAGCAGAAATGAGAACAGCGAGAAACTTAAATTCGGTTTGAAGGTTACGAAGTAGATGAAGTTAAGGTATTCTACTACTTAGGTAGCAAAATACCAGTGTCGGGCGGAGCAAGGACATCAAAATGAGACTAGCACTGGGGAATAGGGCTTTCCTGGCCAAGAGACGTCTACTACTATTAAACATAGGCCATAATTTGAGGAAGAATTTCCTAAAAAAGTACGTCTAGAGCACAGCATTTTATGATAGAGAAACATGGCAATGGGAAAACCGCAACAGAAGAGAATCTAAGCATTTGGGATGTGGTGCTACAGACTAATGTTGAAAATTAAGTGGACTGATAGGATAAGGAATGAGGAGGAACTGCGCAGAATCGGAGAGGAAAAGAACTTGTGGAAAACACTGACAAGGAGAAGAGACAGAATAGTTGGACATCGGCTTGTGATATGGGCATGTTAAGTTGTTCATTGTTAGTTATTGCTTTATTAGAAGAATTATTCGGTTACTCTATTGCTCGTAGTAAGTCACCCTGTTAGTTACCTTTCTATTCACAATGATACCACCGCATTTTATTTTAGTTATCGTACTCGTCCGACTTTAAATCAGTGTTGTGTTTCCGATTCACTTCGCTAATCCTTCATACGTGAGCTGATCTCCAGTTTGTGTGCAAAGTTCAGACTTCTAATATTCTACAATCATACGAATAGAACAACAAGCGTATTCTCTCCTGGGACTATAGAAGCAGTGAGCTTGTTTTACAATACAAAATTTAGTGTGAGTAACTGTTTCTATTGATTATCCTACAACTGTGTAATCATAAAAAAAAAATGGCTCTGAGCACTATGGGACTCAACATCTTAGGTCATAAGTCCCTAGAACTTAGAACTACTTAAACCTAACTAACCTAAGGACATCACACACACCCATGCCCGAGGCAGGATTCGAACCTGCGACCGTAGCAGTCCCGCGGTTCCGGACTGCAGCGCGAGAACCGCTAGACCACCGCGGCCGGCTGTAATCATTCAGTAGACGGTCTTTGTGCCTACGTAATCGCAATAAATTACATTTGTTTATGTTGTGGGTCAACTGTGAGCCCCTGCACCATGCATCGATTCTCTGTAGGTCTTCTTGCCTTTCGCTCCAATTTTCTATCGTCGTTACTTCTCTGTATACAACAGCATTATCCGTGAAAAGCTTCTCGGCAGTTCCTATGTTATCTACTATTTCAGTTACATACATTGTTAAAAATAATGGGCCTATAGCACTCCGCTGGGCAGGTCTGAAGTTGCTTTTACGTCTGAATAGTTTTCTCCGTTCAGAATGGCATACTACATTCTGTTTGATATTTAGTGCCGTGGTTTGCATTTCCATATTTTTGAGTTAGTTTTGTTCCCAAGGGCCAGAAGGCGCGTTGGCAGAGTGTCGGTCACCACAGCTAATGACAGTTATTCCAAAACCCCCTGGATGTCGGGACTTTGTTTTTTTTTTTTAATCGTAGACACGTAACACTAGCCGAACGTGAGTTTGCACCACACTACGTTAGAGTGAAAGCATGAAAGCATGTTGCTGAATGCAAGGGGAAACTACGGCCGTAATTTTTCCCAAGGGCATGCAGCTTTACTGTATGGTTAAATGATGATGGCGTCCTCTTGGGTAAAATACTCCGGAGGTAAAATAGTCCCCCATTCGGATCTCCGGGCGGGGACTACTCAGGAGGACGTCGTTATCAGGAGAAGGAAAACTGGCGTTCTACGGATCGGAGCGTGGAATGTCAGATTCCTTAATCGGGCAGGTAGGCTAGAAAATTTAAAAAGGGAAATGGACAGGTTAAAGTTAGATATAGTGGGAATTAGTGAAGTTCGGTGGCAACAGGAACAAGACTTCTGGTCAGGTGAATACAGGGTTATAAATACAAAATCAAATAGGGGTAATGCAGGATTGGGTTTAATAATGAATAAAAAAATAGGAGTGCGGGTAAGCTACTACAAACAGCATAGTGAACGCATTATTGTGGCCAAGATAGACACGAAGTTTATATGCCAACTAGCTCTGCAGATGACAAAGTAATTGAAGAAATGTGTGATGAAATAAAAGAAATTATTCAGATAGTGGAGGGAGACGAAAATTTAATAGTCATAGGTGACTGGAATTCGGTAGTAGGAAAAGGGAGAGAAGGAAAGAGAGAAGGAAACGTAGTAGGTGAATGTGGATTGGGGGTAAGAAATGAAAGAGGAAGCCGCCTGATAGAATTTTGCACAGAGCATAACTTAATCATAGCTAACACTTGGTTTAAGAATCATAAAAGAAGGTTGTATACATGGAAGAAGCCTGGAGATACTGACAGGTTTCAGATAGATTACATAATGCTAAGACAGAGATTTAGGAACCAGGTTTTAAATTGTAAGACATTTCCAGGGGCAGATGTGGACTCTGATCACAATCTATTGGTTATGATCTGTAGATTAAAACTGAAGAAACTGCAAAAAGGTGGGAATTTAAGGAGATGGGACCCGGATAAACTGAACGAACCAGAGGTTGTACAGAGTTTCAGGGAGAGCATAAGGGAACAATTGACAGGAATGGTGGAAAGAAATACAGTAGAAGAAGAATGGGTACCTTTGAGGGATGCAATAGTGAAGGCAGCCGAGGATCAAGTAGGTAAAAGACGAGGGCTAGTAGAAACCCTTGGGCAACAGAAGAAATATTGAATTTAATTGATGAAAGGAGAAAATATAAAAATGCAGTAAATGAAGCAGGCAAAAAGGAACACAAACGTCTCAAAAATTAGATCGACAGGAAGTGCAAAATGGCTAAGCGGGGATGGCTAGAGGACAAAAATTAAGGATGTAGAGGGTTGTCTCACTAGGGGTAAGATAGATGCTGCCTACAGAAAAATTAAAGAGACCTTTGGAGAACAGAGAACCACTTGTATGAGTATCAAGAGCTCAGATGGAAACCCAGTTCTAAGCAAAGAACGGAAAGCAGAAAGGTGGAGGGAGTACATAGAGGGCCTATACAAGGGCGATGTACTTGAGGACAATATTATGGAAATGGAAGAGGATGTAGATGAAGATGAAATGGGAAATACGATACTGCGTGAAGAGTTTGACAGAGCACTGAAAGACCTGAGTCGAAACAAGGCCCCGGGAGTAGACAATATTCCATTAGAGCTACTGACGGCCTTCGGAGAGCCAGTCCTGACGAAACTCTACCATCTGGTGAGCAAGATGTATGAGACAGGTGAAATACCCTCAGACTTCAAGGAGAATATAATAATTCCGATCCCAAAGAAAGCAGGTGCTGACAGATGTGAAAATTATCGAACAATCAGTTTAATACGTCACGGATGCAAAATACTAACGCGTATTCTCTACAGACGAATGGAAAAACTGGTAGAAGCTGACCTCGGGGAAGATCAGTTTGGATTCCGTAGAAATGTTGGAACACGTGAGGCAATACTGACACTACGACTTATCTTAGAGGATAGATTAAGGAAAGGCAAACCTACACTTCTAACATTTGTAGACTTAGAGAAAGCTTTTGACAATGTTGACTGGAATACTCTCTTTCAAATTCTGAAGGTCGCAGGGGTAAAATACAGGGAGCGAAAGGAGATTTACAACAGCCGGCACGGTAGCTCAGCGTGTTCGGTCAGAGAGCCGGTTGGCCTCTGTAATAAAAAACTGAGTGCAAGGATCAACCACCGAACTTGAACGGGATGTCTTGCGACATCCGCAACGACCAAACACAAAGATCAATAACGAACAAAATGAAAAGAAGGGGTAGCGTCTTTGATTCATAATCAAAACGTCTTCGGTCCCGGGTTCGATCCCCGCCACTGCCTAAATTTTGATAAATAATCAGCATTGGCGACCGAAGACTTCCTGCATAAGAAGTCAGCTTCATTCTGCAAACGGCCTTGTCAAGGAGAGCGGAGGAGCGGATACAGGTTCAGGGAACTCTCTTGTCCTAGGGGTGGGAAACTGCCCCTAAAGGCGGAGGAATCAGCGATGATCAACGACATGAGGATGCAGAAGGCAATGGAAACCACTGCATTAAAGACACGTAACGTGTATCCACAGGGCATGTGGCCTGTAATTGAAGAAGTGTCATGATGATGTCTCCATTGGCAAAGTATTCCGGAATAGTCCCCCATGTGGATCTCCGGGAGGGGACTGCCAAAGGGGAGGTTACCATGAGAAAAAGTTTGAATAATCAACGAAGGGATAACGTTCTACGAGTCGGGGCGTGGAATGTCAGAAGCTTGAACGTTGTAGAGAAACTAGAAAATCTGAAAAGGGAAATGTAAAGGCTCAATCTAGATATAGTAGGGGTCAGTGAAGTGAAGTGGAAGGAAGACAAGGATTTGTGGTCAGATGAGTATCGGGTAATATCAACAGCAGCAGAAAATGGTATAACAGGTGTAGGATTCGTTATGAATAGGAAGGTAGGGCAGAGGGTGTGTTACTGTGAACAGTCCAGTGACCGGGTTGTTCTAATCAGAATCGACAGCAGACCAACACCGACAACGATAGCTCAGGTATACATGCCGACGTCGCAAGCAAGTGTATGAGCATATTGAATGGGTAATGCAGTATGTAAAGGGGGACGAAAATCTAATTGTCATGGGCGACTGGAATGCAGTTGTAGGGGAAAGAGTAGAAGAAAAGGTTACAGGAGAATTTGGGCTTGGGACGAGGAATGAAAGAGGAGAAAGACTAATTGAGTTCTGTAACAAGTTTCAGCTAGTAATAGCGAATACCCTGTTCAAGAATCACAAGAGGAGGAGGTATACTTGGAAAAGGCCGGGAGATACGGGAAGATTTCAATTAGATTACATCATGGTCAGACAGAGATTCTGAAATCAGATACTGGATTGTAAGGCGTACCCAGGAGCAGATATAGACTCAGATCACAATACAGTAGTGATGAAGAGAAGGCTGAAGTTCAAGACATTAGTCAGGAAGAATCAATACGCAAAGAAGTGGGATACGGAAGTACTAAGGAATGACGAGATACGTTTGAAATTCTCTAACGCTATAGATACAGCAATAAGGAATAGCGCAGTAGGCAGTACAGTTGAAGAGGAATGGACATATCTAAAAAGGGCCATCACAGAAGTTGGGAAGGAAAACATAGGTACAAAGAAGGTAGCTGCGAAGAAACCATGGGTAACAGAAGAAATACTTCAGTTGATTGATGAAAGGAGGAAGTACAAACATGTTCCGGGAAAATCAGGAATACAGAAATACAAGTCGCTGAGGAATGAAATAAATAGGAAGTGCAGGGAAGATAAGACGAAATGGCTGCAGGAAAAATTTGAAGACATCGAAAAATGTATGATCGTCGGAAGGACAGACTCAGCATACAGGAAAGTCAAAACAACCTTTGGTGACATTAAAAGCAACGGTGGTAACATTAAGAGTGCAACGGGAATTCCACTGTTAAATGCAGAGGAGAGAGCAGATAGGTGGAAAGAATACATTGAAAGCCTCTATGAGGGTGAAGATTTGTCTGATGTGATAGAAGAAGAAACAGGAGTCGATTTAGAAGAGATAGGGGATCCAGTATTAGAATCGGAATTTAAAACAGCTTTGGAGGACTTTCGGTCAAATAAGGCAGAAGGGATAGATAACATTCCATCAGAATTTCTAAAATCATTGGGGGAAGTGACAACAAAACGACTATTCACGTTGGTGTGTAGAATATATGAGTCTGGCGACATACCACCTGACTTTCGGAAAAGCATCATCCACACAATTCCGAAGACGGCAAGAGCTGACAAGTGCGAGAATTATCGCACAATCAGCTTAACAGCTCATGCATCGAAGCTGCTTACAAGAATAATATACAGAAGAATGGCAAAGAAAATTGAGAATGCGCTAGGTGACGATCAGTTTGGCTTTAGGAAAAGTAAAGGTACGAGAGAGGCAATTGTGACGTTATGGCTAATAATGGAAGCAAGGCTAAAGAAAAATCGAGACACTTTCATAGGATTTGTCGACCTGGAAAAAGCGTTCGACAATATAAAATCCTGCAAGCTGTTCGAGATTCTGAAAGAAAGTAGGGGTAAGCTATAGGGAGAGACGGGTCATATACAATATGTACAACAACCAAGAGGGAATAATAAGAGTGGACGATCAAGAACGAAGTGCTCATATTAAGAAGGGTGTAAGACAAGGCTGTAGCCTTTCGCCCCTACTCTTCAATCTGTACATCGAGGAAGCAATAATGGAAATAAAAGAAAGGTTCAGGATTGGATTTAAAATACAAGGTGAAAGGATATCAATGATACGATTCGCTGATGACATTGCTATCCTGAGAGAAAGTGAAGAAGAATTAAATGATCTGCTGAACGGAATGAACTGTCTAAAGAGTACACAGTATGGTTTGAGAGTAAATCGGAGAAAGACGAAGGTAATGAGAAGTAGTAGAAATGAGAACAGCGAGAAACTTAACATCAGGATTGATGGTCACGAAGTTGATGAAGTTAAAGAATTCTGCTACCTAGGCAGTAAAATAACCAATGACGGACGGAGCAAGGAGGACATCAAAAGCAGACTCGCCATGGCAAAAAAGGCATTTCTGGCCAAGAGAAGTCTACCAATATCAAATACCGGCCTTAATTTGAGGAAGAAATTTCTGATGATGTACGTCTGGAGTACAGCATTGTATGGTAGTGAAACATGGACTGTGGGAAAACCGGAACAGAAGAGAATCGAAGCATTTGAGATGTGGTGCTATAGACGAATGTTGAAAATTAGGTGGACTGATAAGGTAAGGAATGAGGAGGTTATACGCAGAATCGGAGAGGAAAGGAATATGTGGAAAACACTGATAAGGAGAAAGGACAGGATGATAGGACATCTGCTAAGACATGAGTGAATGACTTCCATGGTACTAGAGGGAGCTGTAGAGGGCAAATCTGTAGAGGAAGACAGAGATTGGAATACGTCAAGCAAATAATTGAGGACGTAGGTTGCAAGTGCTACTCTGAGATGAAGAGGTTAGCACAGGAAAGGAATTCGTGGCGGGCCGGATCAAACCAGTCAGTAGACTGATGACCAAAAAAAAAAAAAAAAATATTGAGCAAGCAATGAAGGAAACAAAAGAAAAATTCGGAGTAGGTATTAAAATCAGTGGAGAAGAAATAAAAACTTTGATGTTCGCCGATGACATTGTAAATCTGTCAGAGACAGCAAAGGACTTGGAAGAGAAGTAGAACGGAATGGACAGTGTCATTAAAGGAGGGTAGAAGATGAACATCAACAAAAGCAAAACGAGAATAATGGAATGTAGTCGAATTAAGTCGGGTGATGCTGAGGGAATTAGATTCGGAAATGAGACACTTAAAGTAGTAAAGGAGTTTTGCTATTTGGGGAGCAAAATAACTGATGATGGTCGAAGTAGAGAGGATATCAAATGTAGACTGGCAATGGCAAGGAAAGCGTTTCTGAAGAAGAGAAATTTGTTAACCTCGAGTATTGATTTAAGGGTCAGGAAGTTGTTTCTGAAAGTATTTGTATGGAGCGTTGCCATGTATGGAAGTGAAACATGGACGATAAATAGTTTGGACAAGAAGAGAATAGAAGCTTTCGAAATGTGGTGCTACAGAAGAATGCTGAAGATTAGATGGATAGATCACATAACTAATGAGGAGGTATTGAATAGAATTGGGGAGAAGAGAAATCTGTGGCACAACTTGACTAGAAGAAGGGATCACTTGTTAGGACGTATTCTGAGGAATCAAGGGATCACCAATTTAGTACTGGAGGACAGCGTGGAGCGTAAAATCGTAGAGGGAGACCGTGAGAGGAATACACTAAGCAGATTCAGAAGGATGTAGGCGGCAGTAGGTACTGGGAGATGAAGAAGCTTGCACAGGATAGAGTAGCATAGAGAGCTACATCAAACCTGTCGCAGGACTGAAGACCACAACAGCAACAACATGTTAGAGTTAAGCAACCGGCTGGGGATACTTCCAAAAGTGATTACATTCAGTGTGTAACAATATCAACAACAGAAACTGATATGCCATCGGTATTGGTCGCCAAATGAAGTTTGTCAAATGAGGAGAACTGTTCAATGAATTAATAGAAATGTTAGCTTTAGTGAATGAAAATATCTACCCAAGAGGCATAATGTCTAATACATCATGGACAAGTGATATCAACTAGTTAAGTATTAGTATCAATGAAATTATCCAACAGCCGTGTAACTGGGTTATTACCTTATTTTATTTCGACGACTACCAATTCCGACATTCCACTATGCCATCTGCAGGCCCCATATGCATCTCTCAAATTAAAAGCTAATGTCATGCAGTGTCATATATCACTAGATTTCGTGAATTCAACCTGTTTCACAAGTGCTTCATTCGAAGACTTAATAGCAAGTCTTTATTCGCTTATTTTGAGAGATGAATGTGGGGCCTGAATGCCAAAACTGGTAATTGTCAAAATAATATAAAATAATATCTCAGTTACATGGCTGTTGGAGAATTTCATTGATATTGACGATTAATTTCTAATTTGTTTTACAATGGGATAAATCTCTTTCAGCCTACGAAGTGCAACAAATAATTTCTATCTGGTTTATGGGTAGGAACGTGAGACTTCCAGGTAGGCACGGGAGAAGTTCATAAAACGAATAACATATGTTTATTCCGTTCCGATAAGTGCCGGAGTAGTTAACTGACATTTTACGAGGTGAGGCAAATCACAAAGAGTTACTCTTCGAGATTGGAGCCGTTTCATATGCGTTTTGTTTCCTTAGTGAAGGTGACAGGCATATATCTGAGTGCTCATTACTTTCTTACGCCTCGGCTGTTCGTACATCTCCTTTCTGCCTACGTCAGCGCTTTTATTGCCTGTAAATTACATCTCTTTGTACGCGGCGCGCTACCATTCTAAAACTACTGGCCTTCTTCCAGCTCTCCTTTTTTTTCGTACTTCCCGTTAGTTTAGCGCCGGCGAGGGAGAGGAGAATGGCCAGCACGCTCCATTTCGAGGGTACCCCGCCGGCGGGGGGGAACGGGGTACGTTTTGCCACAGTCGCTTGCGCGCTCTCCTGTGACGTCCTTTTCTTTGACTACTGTTTGCGCCCCCCTCGGGCAGTCTGTGCTATTCTTAATGGGCTACATATAAAAGCCCACCGTGAATTATTCCGCAGACAGTGGACGGACAGCAGCAGCGCCGGACAGCAGAGCAGCCAGCAGGCAGCAGGCACGCCGTGATTTGCGTTTTCCTCGGCTTCCTCCTAGTCGCACCGGGTGACCATGACAGTCGCGCACGAGCGCACAGTGAAACGCGTCGTCAAACACCTGTTGTTGCCACTTCTGCTGCCGCTGTTGGTCGGCGCCTCGGCGCAGCACACCGGCGACCCCGCGGCGTTGGAGAATAACTTACTGGAGGCGGGACGTGGCGTCGTGAGCGCTGTTATGGACGCTGTGGGGCCGTGTCCCGAGTCCGGGGGCGGCATCACCTGCCAGGGGTTGCGTCTGGTGCGGCAAGCGGCAGCCATCGCCGAGAGCGACGGTCCCGTGGAACTGGCGCGCGGCGTCACCCTCGTCAAAGTCGGTGGTGCCACGCTGGAGGGGGCCCGTGGCGACACGGGCATGTCTGCAGACGGCGGAGTCGCTGCGTCCGTGGCCAACTTCCTGCAGGGCCGCGAGGTCCGCATTGAGCTAGCTCAGCTCGTCGGCAGGGAAGAATGGGACTCCTTCGTCAACTCATCGCTTGTGCGCTCTGGTAAGCTTCATTATTTGGCTTCAGCGACAGTACTAGCGATTCAGGTATTAGTGTTCTGTGCTCACTGATTAAGTCGTTTATGGAGAAGAAAAACCTCCACTATGAAAACCAACATGGCTTCCGTAAACAAAGATATCGCGAATCGCAGCTAGCTCCAAAATTTTTTGGAATATTGTTCCAGGCAAAATACAGATTTTTACAATATTACAAGATATTACACTGCCGGGATCACATTTAAGTTGTCTGTTTTTATTTATGGAATATCGTTTTTGATCTTCTAAGAGATCATATTCAGCTCTCACATTCCCTGATGACCGCAGGAAACGTTGGCGGGAGCAGATCTACATCTACATCTACATACATACTCCGCAATCAACCATACGGTGCGTGCTGGAGGGTACCTCGTACCACAAATAGCATCTTCTCGCCCTGTTCCACTCGCAAACAGAATGAGGGAAAAATGACTGCCTATATGCGAGTACGAGCCCTAATCTCTCTTATCTTATCTTTGTGGTGTTTCCGCGAAATATAAGTTGGCGGCAGTAAAACTGTACTGCAGTCAGCCTCAAATGCTGGTTCTCTAAATTCTCTCAGTAGCGATTCACGAGAAGAACGCCTCCTTTCCTCTAGAGACTCTCACCCGAGTTCCTGAAGCATTTACGTAACACTCGCGTGATGATCAAACCTACCAGTAACAAATCTAGCAACCCGCCTCTGAATTGCTTCTATGTCCTCCCTCAATTCGACTTGATAGGGATTCCAAACTCTCGAGCAGTACCCAAGAATAGGTCGTATTAGTGTTTTATAAGCGGTCTCCTCTACAGATGAACCACATCTTCCCAAAATTCTACCAATGAACCGAAGACGACTATCCGCCTTCCACACAACTGCCATTACATGCTTGTCCCACTTCATATCGCTCTGCAATGTTACGCCCAAATATTTAATCGACGTGACTGTGTCAAGCGCTACACTACTAATGGAGTATTCAAACATTGCGGGATTCTTTTTCCTATTCATCTGTATTAATTTACATTTATCTGTATTTAGAGTTAGCTGCCATTCTTTACATCAGTTACAAATCCTGTCCAAGTCATCTTGTATCCTCCTACAGTCACTCGACGACGACACCTTCCCGTAAACCACAGCATCATCAGCAAACAGCCGCACATTGCTATCCACCCTATCCAAAGGATGTTTTATGTAGATAGAAAACAACAGCGGACCTACCACGCCGGCCGGAGTGGCTGAGCGGTTCTAGGCGCTACAGCCTGGAACCGTGCGACCACTACGGTCGCAGGTTCGAATCCTGGCTCTGGTATGGATGTGTATGATGTCCTTAGGTTAGTTAGGTTTAAGTAGTTCTAAGTTCTAGGGGACTGATGACCTCAGAAGTTAAGTCCCATAGTGCTCAAGAGCCATTTGGACCTACCACACTTCCCTGGGGCACTCCAGATGATACCCTCACCTCCGATGAACGCTCAGATCCACATATTGTTGCATATTGAATATTGTCGTCCACAACTGCACAGATGGACCTGCTACACGCCAACGGTTCCTGAGTTGATCTATTAGAAGATCGAAAACGGCCACCTACAAATAAAAATAAACAACTGGAACGCGATCGTAACTCTGTGCTTTGAAACAAATTACAGCTCGTTCTTTCGTCCATGAAATCCAGGACAGGGTACACAAAGATGCTCAGATTGATGATGTGCTTTCTGGACTCAGTTCGCCACTGTTTTATAGTGAGCAAAATATGAGCCTACAGAGTATCAGACTAGATCTATGACTGCATGTAGGACTTTCCTGCAGATATAACTTAATGCGTCATTTTTAACTGACAGGCGTAAGGGTCGTTTCGGGTGTTCCTCAAGGAATGTTATAGGGAAGTTACTATTTGCAATTTATATTAGATGTCTGCTGGACTCCGCAGCTCGTGGTCGTGCGGTAGCGTTCTCGCTTCCCGCGCCCGGGTTCCCGGGTTCGATTCCTGGCGGGGTCAGGGATTTTCTCTGCCTCGTGATGACTGGGTGTTGTCTGATGTCCTTAGGTTAGTTAGGTTTAAGTAATTCTAAGTTCTAGGGGACTGATGACCGTGGATGTTAAGTCCCATAGTGCTCAGAGCCATTTGAACCATTTTTTGTCTACTGGACAACGTTAGATGCTCTGTGATGTTATTACCTGACCAGACTGCTGTCTGTAGGATGGTTGCAGCGCCTCAAGACTGCAGCGAAATACTGAAACACCTACGAGGGGTCGATGATTACTGCAGTGATTGGCTGTTGACCCTGAACGAAAATAAACGTAACGCTTCCACTCTTGGATCATAATGTTATTCTTAAAAGATTACAAATTAAAATGTGATACTAGACTGAAAGTTTGATAAAGCAAATATTTTTCTGGATAGCTTGAAACTGCTTATTGACTACTGAACAACTAGTAAATGTATCATATTGTGGGTAAATAGGCGAATACATCCACTACTACTCGTTTACACAATTGACGACAAATCACTGGAAGTAGTAAATACCGTAAAAAAAGTGTTGTCGGTCGGTTTTATCTACATCTACACGCCGACTCCCTAACCCACCTTACACAGGGTGGTGGAAGGCATCCTTTACCACTACTAGTCATTTCCTTTCCTGTTTCACTCGTGAATAGGAGGAGGGAAATAATACTGTCTATACGCCTTCGTACGCACCCTAATTTCTCGTATGTCTTTGAGGTCCTTACGCGTAATGTATACTGGTGGCAGTAGAATCGATCTATGTCAGTCTTAAATGCCGGTTTCCTAAATTTTCTGAGTGGTATTCTCCCAACAGAGCGAGAGTAGAAGGGTCTGGTTGATTAAATGGGTTTCTGTTAGCAACTTTTATTAGAACAAACAATTTAATACAATATTTAACGGTAATTTTTATACAATCAGAACACAGCCAAGGTTATCAGGCGTAACGGAGAAAAGCGCAGTTGGTATTATTGCACTTTATGAAAATTAACAAATAACCCCAGCCAAATGTATAAAAGCAACACTGAAGCTGCAGTTGGAACCAATACCAAACTCAGCGAACAATTCCTTTGCCGTGGAAAAAACTCAGAAGCGGCCTTCAGCATCTTATTAATGAAAACTGTGAAGTTCCTCTTGTATGCAAACTTCTGTTGACGTGACCCTGTAGATGGACCTCCATCACAGGCGGCAAGACTTCCAAGTGCGCCCACGACGTACGACCGTTGCCGTACCGAGCATCAGCCACCGGGGCGATGTTTACCGCCTGAGCCCTCGCGTCCGCCCCGAAACTCAAACCTGCCCAGCGGCCACCGGCGGAACGGTGCCCCGCGTTCATCACAACACAGCGTTTAGCACCGTTTGTACTTGTGACGTCAGCGCAATTAGAAGAGAAAGTGTATTAACAGGTATCTTCTGAATTTTCCGTGAAAGACACTTTAAATTAGGTTCGTGGGACAGCCACAGGTAAAAGTAAAGGTTCTAATCCAAAGTTTTAATGTTTTCCACCGAATAATTTCCTTTTCTTGAACCGTAATATCAGGTCGCTAGCTTGTTTGGTGGCGAAGAGGCGTGAGAGTATCCAGGAAGTTTTCTTCTTTCCAATTCATTGGCGCTCAAAACTTGTCCATTCAGCCAGCTAATCACAGGAAATGCGATATTACAAGTGGTTTTCACAATTCATGGTGTAGACATTATTTAAGTAGCACCTTGGAATGATGTAACATAGGATTAACAAAGGACTGATTAGACATAAAATAAGATTTACAAGCAGATGATACGAAAACCAGTAAAGAAGATGGAACACAGGATACACACTGGTAGTAATACTATAAACATCCTACTATTAACACAATAAGAAATGGCCAATCGTCGTTGGTGCCCATCTGGGATATTCCCAGTTCAGTCCACATTAATGACTATACAGAGCGATGTTTTTCCTCGTGTACAAACTACAGGGGTCGATCGATGAGACAATATGGAAGAAAAAAGGTCTAATGAAATTCTGTCGGGAAATGAATGGTTCCCAAGCTAGAAATAATTTGTTCAATCATATTTTGTTACAGTCTGCGGTCTAATACTCGCTGTATCATGCAGCCACAGTTTCAATATGCATGATTTCCTCCTAGCGGGTGGCTGGTACTGTCCCCCATACGTCGTGCCCTAGCGTCTCTCCTGCCGTATTAATTGGTAATTTTATGCCCTGTTAACTTCTCTTGTTAACTCACCTTGTAGTGAATGTGGTACAGAGCTATGAACAATAGTTCCGTATTCGAATCGACAGCTTGCCGACATGGTGTTTACTTACGGAAAGGCAAATGGCAACGGACAGCGGGCAGAAAGGTTGTATCAGGAGTCCTATCCGCGCCAACAACAACCGCAGCAATCAATGTTTGCAACAGTGTTTCTCCGTTTGTCTGAGACAAGGTCGTTTCAGGAAGAACGTACCCGAAATGTGCAGACCACAGACTTGGAGGAAAATGTGATTTAACACTGTGAAAGGCGACCGCCGTGTCAGCACCAGGCAGTTGGCCCACCTGTACAGGGTAAGTCATACGACCGTGTGGAACATTCTCCATGACAATTTTTACAATCCTTATTACTTACATCGTGTGCAGGGCTTACTAGCGACAGACTTTCCACATCGGAAGCAGTTTTGTCACTGGTTTCTTCACCAGCAATCACGATTGCGGAATTTGTCATCCATCCTATTCTAGATGAGGCCATCTTTAAACGGAGTAATATCTTCAACTTTCATAACAGTCATCTGTGATGTAGTATGCAGAACCCCAGTGGTAAGATGAGACCGAATCATCAGCATCGGTGCTGCCGGAATTTGCAGGCTGGGATAGTTGCCGATCGTATTTTGGGACGTCTTCCTTGCACGTCACCTAAGAGACCGCAACTATCGGCGTTTCATGCGGGTGATTTTTGCCTCCCCTGCTGGAAGAAGTGCCATTGATGATTCGAAAGGTTTTGTAGATGCAACATAAAGGTGCTCCAGCCCACTTCCCTGTTAACGGCCGGGTCCAGTTACACGACCTCCTCGTTTACTGGATCTCAACCCGTGCGATGTCTGGTTATGGGAATATCTCAGAAGTATCGTGTATGCAAATCCCATATCAGATGTGGGGACATTGGAGCTGTGTATTCACGCTGTCTTTGTTACTGTTCCGATGCAGCCTGGCCCATGTGTACGTGTCAGACAGAACACGCTACACACATGCGTTGAGGCACATAGAATCCATTTTCAGCACATACTGTAACTGTGGCTCCATGGTACAGCGAGTATTAGACCGCAGTCTCTGTAACAATGTACGACCGAATAAATGGTATGGAGCATGGAAACCACGCTTTTCCGGATGTAAGTTCATTAGGCCTTTTTTGTTCCTTATCCTCTCATCGATCAATCCCTAGAATTTGTACAAGGTGGAAATAACCCAGCATAAGTTATACAGAAAGTTCTACTCTAGAAGAGACTGCCATCTCTTGACGTAACTACTTTTGTACAGTTAACTGAGTCTTTCTGGGTGGGTACAATATCCTTGAAATCTTGAAAGAACATGTCCTTTCTACTGAACTGTTAGTTCAACTGAGTACTTTATCAAGCACTACTATGTAGTTCCGAGCAAGTGTTGACTTCTTGAGAAAATAAGTGGATGTGGACGATGACGTACCCACACAGATTTGTGATCTTGAGAATGAGCACATGATCGGAAATAGCTTGATAAAGCAGTCATTCAAACGAATAGTCCAGTGGAAAGGACGTCTCCTAGGATTTGTACAGATCGTTCTAACAGGCTGTGAACAAGAAAAGAAATGGAACATTGAATGTTTTGGGGGGAAACTGTCAAAATGTAGTACGAAATATTCCTTTACGCCTTTTTCAACTGCTTCGTTGGAACCATTTTCTGCAATTTTCGAGATAAGTAGCAAAGGCAGCCAAATTCGACCGAAATATTCTCACTGCAGAGCTTCATCATTCATTTTAGAACAATCAGATAGAAAATTGAAGTTGTAATCTGGTTATGATTTGATATAAGCAAAATACAGTGCGTCCCAGAAATGTTGCGACCAACTTCAAGGGGTTGTAAAGGGTGTGTCGACGAACAAATCGAAGATAGGAAATAGTGTGCGGAAACGTCATCCAGTTACGCTACAGGGCGTCGAAGTTGCAAGCAACGGCGCCTACCCTTACGCCACCCCTTCGGCAGTAAACGTGGCTTTCTATGCCAACGGACCTTAGGTGGAACGCCTCACACTGTTGTTTGTTATTCAGTGGTTGCGATTGATTGCGACTGGTCGTCGCTATCGCCAATGGAGAAGACAGAGTAGAAGGGCTTTGTCTCCTGTGGATGCGATGCTCTGTTGCCCACCTGGAGCTTCCTATCCTTTATTTGTGCCTTGAGACACCCTGTACAAATACTTGAAGTTAGTCACTACATTTCTGGAGCTGCGTAGGCTCTACCTCTGACTGCACAATGTGGGAAGTAACTTCATATATTAATATGTAAGACAATATATTTTGATGTAAGATACCGTAGATGGCAAAACCCTGATACAGAACTCGAAGCAGTCACAGTTACCCTTCAGGAACTTGAATTTAGACATACTGATCTGATCAGGTTGCGTTTAGTCTTATTCATGGTTAAAGAATTTAGAGTATATAGCGAAACATTCTTACGTAGGGTGAACCAGAACTCCACCGACAAATTTCGTAGGTTGTTTATTGATGATTAGAGAGTATTTTTACGTAAGAGACTCATGGTCTTCGGTGGCTCGTTACACAGGAATTACATTTCCTTTGAATTCTTATCTTTTGAATCGTTATTGCATTGAAAGTATCTACACAACAGTCAAAGTGTCGTCGGTATGCGCTGTGTATCTCGGTGTGTGTCTTGATTTTGCCCTGCATGGCCTATATTGGTCCCCGATACTGCGTTCAGTAATGCTCGGTCCTATCTCGGGTTCGTTTTCTCTGGGGTGTTAGTTGTAAGTTAAGTTAAACACAGCAACAGTATGAACAAGTTTACTGTTGAAGAATCGACCCATTTGCATCTCGTCTGTGGTTTCAGTGAATGCAACGCAAAAGCGGCTCGTCAACCCAAAGCGGAGCTGTTCCCGCACCGATGGCGTGTTACTAGTTGTTGATTACGTGTTACAAGCCTCTTTACTGCTGTGAAAGTACGAGGCCTGTTCAGAAAGTAAGCTCCGATTGATTGCCAAATTGAAACCACAGTGAACATCAGAAATGTTTTGCTTGTAACAATTAGCTACACCTTTCAGCTACTTCTCTACGTAGTCGCCGTTCTGACTTAGACTTTTGTCATAGCGTTGTACCAACTTTTCAATAGCCTCATCATAGAATGCAGCCGCCAGTGCTTTCCGCCAATTCTCCACGCTGGCCTACACCTCGTTGTCTGTGTCAAAATGTTGTCTTCAAAGACAGCGGTTCATGTGACCAGAGATGAAACTCAGGGGGAGACAATTGCGGACTGTATTGTGGGTAATCTCACATTTCCATTTGAAAACGATGCAGGAGCATCTTCATTGCCCCTGCAGAATGCGGCTGAGAATTGTCTTGAAGAAGAAACAGCACGACAGTTATGTAATGTTAGCTGCATAGCTTCAGGCGAAATTTCTCACCAGGCCCTCGTACTTGGCGGCAGACACTATCTTCTAGACATCTTTACGCACTCACTGCGAGCTCAGAAATGAGAAGAGCGACGTGATGCTAACTGGGGTTATACTAGAGAAACTACCCAACACATCTGTGCAAAGCTTTATCGGATTTTCATAGTCGTTTCCATTTCGCGACCGATCGGAGCTTACTTTCTGAACGCCCCTCGTATTTCCACAGAAACAAAGATAAATATGGTAACAGTTTCGAGTGAGTCATAATTACTTTATTACTGTGTAACTAACCAATGGAGGCCACAGATCCCATGCACCAATATATGCAACTTACGAAATTTTGTCTTTGAATTTCTAGCTCACTCTGTATAATAAGTATTGAGAAGTGTAAAAATCTTGTGCCTTGCGCCTCTTATAAAGCTCTAATTTTTTTCAAATTTAATGAGAAATTACAGTGAGGCAAAGTAATAAAGCAAAACACAAATGTAGAATATGAATATCACGAGTAAATCGTATCAGCTCACTTCACGAAGAAATTGTGTCATTCGCACATATTTCCACAATGCTGGAATCAGTGATCCACAGTTTCATATTAAACGTAGCAGGCACTTGATATTCGTGCAGCACGCTATGTGTGAAAACACAGCCTTCATTAAATCAATAATTCATTGTTATCTTTGTTATTTTGGTTTTTATTGAACACTTCGACAGCACTGCAAATATTGACAGCATCGAGCATAAGCAGCAGCTGAGTGCAGATCGTCGACAAAGTCGTCGTGAATCATAAAATGTTACTTCAAATATCACTGCCTGATGACAAACATCCATTGTGATGACGTGTGACAAATAATGTTCGAAGAAAATAAATATACTTTTTAGTTCGACAACTTCTGAAATAGTGAAACTATAGGAGAGACTGCGATCATGCAACACTAACTTTTACTGAGACTTAACGAGACAATTGGGACTTTATCCTCAAATAACCTACTCTCGGATGTTATTCATGTGAAAGAAAAAAATTGTGGGAAGTAACAAAATATGCATAAAATATGAATCGTTTAACCAATTAATTTGATGACTCACGAAGCTCAAGCTTTTTACCATGCCATACTGCAAACATTACAGACTATACAACATTCGACAGTTGTTAGAAAATGTCTAGCAATTTTGTTATTTAATTTTTACAGCTCTCCGTGTATGTCACTTCATTCTTAGCTAGACAGAAGGCATAATGATGGATTTTCTTCAGGTGAACTGAGGATTCTTGCGACGGCATAATCCTTGCCTTTTTTCGTGCACCAATCTGGAATCCTTTTTCTACACTGTCATTCGTAAGCTCATTGGCCATAATCGAATACAAGTTCTATTCATGAGACTTCAGACGTAGAAGATTTAGACATGAACGTCGGAGATCGTTCGAGTTATAGTGATATTTAACGACTGTTAAAACTGACTGTTAAATTTATACTTCCAGTGTTCCGAAATGAATGTCATGACTGAAAGTATACAAACTTAAATCTAATCGTTATCGGGTAGCCTACGTGTGTTTTAACCAGGCCAGATTGCTTAAAAATATGTTGATTCTCCAAATTGTATTCCTTTTTCAGAGAAAATAACGTTTAACAACCAAAAACGTTACGACAACGAATAATTGTCTTACAGATTGCGCCCATAATAGTTGTAGTTATGGATTACAAAAAAAAGTAGTATTGAGGAACGAATTCTGCAGTACAGTCAATAACAACTTCTGAAACATTCTTCTGCGTGTTTCAAAATTGTGTTCTTTCGTTTCCTCAGTATTGAATTGCCCTCATTTCTATTACAGCGTATTTAAGAGTTCTTGTCTAGAATTCTAAGCGTAGAGAAGCTATTCAAAATGAGATGTTAGAAACGATTTCCAGTTAATTTTTACTGAGTATAAATGTAAACAGCTGCGCTAGAGCGTGTTCAAGAAAAGGAAAAGTCACTACTCTCATATAAGGGCAAAAAGGTTTTGTACCATCTAAAACTATATTTTAGTTAACTGCTATTCATGACTGTTCTTCACAAAACACGGTTATACAGGTGACACAGACGTTAAACCGGACTAAGGATTTAACAGCACTCCGATCACTTTTCTCAAATAATGCAGATCACTACATTCGCTGCCACACTTATTCTGGTGTGAGACAACGTAACAGTAAAAAGGCTCATCTATCCATTTACTTGATGGTGTGCTTTCAAGTTTACAACCGACTTGATGATTAATTTTTATGCACTATCTTTCGACGAGCGGCTGAGTTGTCTTTTTGGGCTGTTCCGAGATGTGTTGTTATGCGTACGCGCTGACTTAACTCCGAGAAAATAAGACAGATCACAAACCTTATTATCTAATTAACCGGAATCTGTGGCTGGTAAGATAGAAATTGGCCATCTTCAGCGTAAGGTTGGAATTCCTAATCCCAGAATTGTGATATCGGTTTCAGGCAACGTGACGCATTAGGAAAACATAAGCAACCTCACCGGGAGGCCATTGTCGGTCCTTGCGAATGATGTAATTGACAAGCGAAATATTGTAGCTCTCTTGCACAGGTTCTCGAAAAACGGGAAAGGTGCTGTATATGAAACAGAATAAGCTGTATCCATCTTCGTGAAAGTGACTACCATCCACGCAGAGCGTTTCTTCCTATTAACAGCACTACAGCATAGTGACCCAAATTCGTCGTCGTCTCACCAGACGCAGCTTTAATTTACTCTCTGATATTCGGAACGCTCACATTTCAGTGGATCTTCTGGAACTTCAAGTGTTTATTATGAGATAAGGAAATTTCCAGGCGACCGTCACTTTTTCATAATATTTCCGACTCACACAATGATGCTTCAAACTATTAGACACGAGGTATTGTTGAGAAAGGAGTCGTTACTCTGCAGTTTCTTGCTTCAAAACCACCTTTGTTTCCGGAACGTACGGATTTCGTGATGGTGGACTTACGTTGTGGACAGGAGCGAACACTGAAGGATTTGCACATACACCATATGGAATGAACCCATGAGTAGTCGACGAAAGAAGGATATAATGTCCTGCTGACTAAGCCGGATTAAAGAAGGAACAAAAGTTCGGTATGAGCAAGGATGGGATGGAATGTCGGCTGTACCTTTTTTCTTCAAGGGAAATCACCACAGCATTTGCCTTAAGCGATTTAAGGAAATCATGGAAAAGCAATATCTGGGCGGCTTGATGTGAATTTTAACCCCTGCCAATACGAGTTCAGCACCGTAGACACTATTCCACCGCACGTTTTTGAATGCTAGAAGGTACAGATTGATACCATATCCTCTGCCCTTCTGTTCTGCCGTAAATTGTGCCATAGTCTATTCGTTCCTTTGTGTGAGTGAGAATGGGTGGCATCATAACGCTAATTAAGCTAACACATCTCTCATACAACTGTTTGAAAGACAAAAATTGTTCTTAACGAGCCCCATTATGTTTCTCAAAATCTCTTCAATAACCACGAAGTACGTATAATTTTTGACAGCTGGTCAGTGGCCAAACATCAGTTTTTGGTATGCTTCTTTTACTTTTGAGGTATTTCACTAGTATATGAAGTCTCTTGTAAACAAGAACCTGGCGTACCTCCAATTATATGTTGCCCTATGTTACAGGGCAACATATTCGGCTACCAACCAAAAGAACTAGATCTGGGAACAATCCCAGCTACTGCTTAAATTTTGGACAAAATTTATCTGCTATGCCTGCCGCAGATTTCCAGTATAAGAGTTGTCCTCATTTTTCAAACTATCTTTTCTAAAGAGGACAGAAGGGCAATTAGAGGTTCAGGCCAGCAGTTTTAGAATGGGAAACTTCCGTTAAACCAGGTCAGTGTGATCAAGAAATCAATGGAAACCACTGCATGTGTCCACAGAAACTAGGTCTTTTATTGAAAATGTGGCACCATTAAACCATTTGCAATAGATCCCGAATTAGTCCATCGTTCGGCCCTCCGGAGGGGACTTCAAGGTAGATGTGACCAAAACAAAAAGATTGAAAAATAAACTAAGTTGCAGTTTGGAATTTGTGAAGGTGGTAGGAGCTAGAAAATCTGAAAACGCTGAATCTGCATGTAGTTGAGGATCAGTGAAGTGAATGGGAAGAAAATATATATATATATATATATATATATATATATATATATATATATATATCTGAATATCCTCGTGATTAATATATGTATGAAATCAGGAGAATCTTTAGAAGCGCCATCGGCAGCAGAAAATTGTGTAGGAGTTTTTATATATAGTAAGGTAGGGCAAAGAGGGATTTACTGTGTATAGTTCAGCTACAGGGTTTTTTTCATTAGATTCGGAGCGGAACGAAACAAACACAAATAACCATAGTTCAGGTACACATGTCTATGTCACAAGCAGACAGTGACATAACACAGAGAGATGGTTAAGTCTTATCAGAGAGATGAAGGAGTATTGGAAGGAGGAGAACGCAGTGTGAAACAGGAGTGTGAAAGGAGAAAGTGTCCTTAGGTTCTGCAACAAATTTAAGCTAGTAACAGTAAGTACATTGTTTAAAATCGCAAGAGGCAGTTTACTTGAATAGGTCAGAAAGTTGGAAGAACCAGCTGGATTACGTCTTGGGGAGATACAGATTCCCAAATTAGACATCGGCTTGTGGAACGTGCGCAGTGGCAGAGTGATGATGGAGAGTAGCCTGAAGTTTAAGAGGATCAATAGAAATGACCAGTGAACAAGGAAGCAGCATTCTGAAGTTCCTCAAAGTTCTCTGAGGCTGTAGATCCACAGTCAGTAGTGGTGTTCAGAAGGAATGGACATTTCCAAAATGGGAAAAGCAAGATGATATCTACAAATGCATACAAATATATGTATAATAAAAGTGTCTGCAAAGAAACTATGGGTGAGAGGAGATATACTGCAACTGGTTGACGAAAGAAGAAAATATAAAAATCTTTAGAAACTCGTAGGAATACAAATGGATATGAAATGTAAAAAAGCTTACGCGAAAATACTACAGGAAAAATGTGAAGAAACTGACAGTGAAAGGATGAGCTGAAGGACAGATTCAACATACAGAAAAGCCTACACAACTTTGTAAGAAACTAAAAGAAAGTGCATGAACATTATGATTACAATAGTAAGTGTAACATGGTTCACATGGTTCTGAGCACTATGGGACTCAACTGCTGTGGTCATAAGTCCCCTAGAACTTAGAACTACTTAAACCTAACTAACCTAAGGACAGCACACAACACCCAGCCATCACGAGGCAGAGAAAATCCCTGACCCCGCCGGGAATCGAACCCGGGAACCCGTGCGTGGGAAGCGAGAACGCTACCGCACGACCACGAGATGCGGGCAGTAAGTGTAAGTAAGTGATAATGGAGAGATGGGAAGAATGTACTGATTAACTCTGCGGAGGATAGGACCTATCTGATAACGTAATGTAAGATGAAATGGGTGTCGCTTTGGAAGATTCATAGTGTCCAATGATAGAGTCAGGAGTCACAGTTTGAAAGACTTTGGAAGGCTCCCAATCAAGCACCATAAGGGATGGATAACATACATAGACAAATAACAGTTTCGAATATCTGACTTTGTACTCCACAACAGAAACAAGATTTAAGAAAAATTAAGGCACTTTCACTGGCACAGTGCAAGATGTCTGAAATCTCAGAAAAATAGGTATATGCTGTAGAGAAAGATGAATAATATTAAATGTTTGTAAGATGAAAGAAGGAAAAAATAAGAATGGAAGACTAAGAAAGAAATGCTCATTGTAAAAGTGATCTATGTCCTGCAGCGTTCATCCTGTATATATAAGAGACAATAAAGGAAGCAACGGGAAGTTTGATAAATGTGGTTAATATTTACAGCGAATGAATATCAGTGATAACATTTGTTGATGACAATGCCATCCTCGGTGAAAGCAAAAGAATGAACCATCCATTATCACAGAAAGTGGACGGAGAAAAGTTAATGAATATTGCCGCATTACTTTTTTACATTATAGATAAATTTTTCCCAAGAAATACCAGTACCAAGGCTACACTTCATTGCTCTTATTTTATTTATTTATCATTATTTATCTACATCTGTTACATATATAAAACAAAGAAATGTGTATAAGTGTGTATGTCAGGTATCTCCTCCCAAAGTCCTGAATTTATTTCAACCAAATTTGTTATGAAACAGCGTGCCTCATGAGTATCAGCAGTGTGGTGTTTATAAATTCCTAGCCCCAATAGGAGCGGGTATATGGGCAAAAATATTTGTTCCAGCCCCTTTCCAGCTCCTGGGTACCAGCTGCCCTGAACAACATGCATGCCAAATAAACCTGCTTTGCAGGCAGCTTACATGTCAGGGGTAGGAAACGGTTTTCCATGCTCCAGAATAGTACCGGCCTCCTTTATGGACCTGCTTTGCATGGTAGCCTGTTTTATATGCCAGGAGCAAATAAATAATTTTCAAGTCCCTAATGTGTGGCCTGCTCTGCATGGCAGGCAAGAGTAATATTGGCAATTTTTATTAAACTGTATTGCAGGAGCTACATATGGAGACAGGTTGAGGTAGATAGAAAATGGAGTAAGAAATGGACAGAGAGACTGGAGGAGTGAGAGATGCACGATGCAGATGGAAGGTATAGAGGGGTAATGGGCAGGCAGAAAAGGAAGAAGGGATGTGGAGATGGAGAGAGGTGGTGAAGGATGTGGTCAGAGAGAAGGGGGAGAGATATAATTAGAGAGACAGTACGAAGGAAACGGACAAAGAGAGGGGGAGGAGAAGCTGAAGAGACAAAGAGAATTGGGAGGACAGAGAGAGATATTAAGAGGGGCAGACGCCGAGGGGGAGGAGGATTGAACACATGTGTGAGTGAGAGGAAAAGGCGAGTTTGTATACTTACTCAAATAAAAACAATAAAGAATAACAGCGAAATTGCTATGTCTAGAAAAATCGTATATCTGCTACGAATCTGCACATAATATTTTTCTTCTGAATTAATTAAAAATATTGCGTAATGTGTGATACCTTCTTTGAAAGAACGTACAAGCAGAACAGTATTGTACACTATTTTAAACCGAAAGATGTTGCATTGTTTCAAACAACGTGTCCATGAATCATGGAGCTCTAGTTCCCATCTGATCATCCTGATTTTTGTTTCCTACAGTTTCCCAAAATTACTTCAGGTAAATGCCGGCATGGTTATAAATACTGCAACCGACTATCTGAGCCATCGTTGTCGAGGTTAACCTTTATTAGGAGTACTCTACAAAAATTCTAACTGCAACGGTGCCACACTTCAATGTAACGCAGGTTTCCCTACGATGGCTGGCGTGGTTGAGTCACCGGTTGTAGGAGTTCCCGTTTTGGCTGTTGAGGAACGTTACACCACGAAAATCACATGGTTATTCTTGCCTGCCAAACAGTGGCTTCTTAATCCGGGGAAAGAGGAAGAAGTCATTATGTGCCGTTTCAGGAGAAAAAGGGGCGGAGGGGTTTCGAACATTTGACGGCCCCGAGAAGCAGAATGTGTGTCTATATCATGTGCTGACCGAGTTGGGGCGTTAACGTAGAGGAAAATCATCCGTTGGCACAGCTTCTGTAATGCTTGGTCTTGACGGTCTCCCATAAGCTCGACACGAGGTCTCTGTGGTATCCTCACGTACGGTTTGCCCCTTACGAGCGTAATCTGATAGCACCACCCCATCGTAATCCCAAAAAACACTCAGCATTACCTTTCCCGGTCATAGCTGTTTGCCTTGTTTTCCTCTGGTTGTCATGTTCCACTACCTATGAGTCACAGCGAGTCACCCAGCACTCGTTATCAAGCAGCCAAAAGAGTAAATTGCTGAATAGGTAGAAAAATTTAGGCTGCGTCACATATCCACTGACATAAGTGACTTTGATAGGGAGCAGTCTTTTACAACCCGGGGCATCTCGGAAAAATTTGTTGGATTTCCGCTATCTATTGCAGTGTTTATCTATGGAAAGTAGTTTCAAGGACGGTGAAAACACATCTAAGCGACAACAAGCTGGACGTCAACGTGTCATCAGAGAAAGTGGAGATCAGAAGCTTGCCCGCTCCGTGAAGCAGGATAAGCGTAGATCTGTCACAGATCTGACGAGAAGTACAGCGCGGGTGCAGGCAGAATGTTTCGTAGGACTACGTTTAGCTTATATAGTTGAACATAGGGCTCCTCAAATAATGGCCCCTACGTGTCCCTATGTTGACCAAATATCATCAATTGAAAGATATTACCCGGCTGGTGAACCATGTTTCTTGTTACACCAGGTCATGCCTGGATACCCGTCATCCAGATGCACGGCTGCTCGAATCGTGCACCGAACGACGGACGCCGGCCAGCGTTTCCACTACGGCGAACATTCACCGTGGATTCTGCATAACCTGTGGTAGTAACTAAAGGCACCATGAAAGATGTGGTCTCAGTGAACATTACTGCAGACCAATTGCTTCCCCTTAAGCTTGATGTCTACCCCGACGGCGTTGGCATCTTATAGCGTGTCACAAGGTCAGAATCATGCTACACGCTTCGAGGAGCATCATAGTCAGTTCATGTTGATATCTTGTCCACTACCCTGTTCGCTCTGTTCTGAACCCGATGGAAAGAGCGTGGGAACTTCTCGAGTACCAATTCAGTGTTGTAAAAACCACCAGCCCGTAATGCAAGGGAAATGCTTGACATGTGTGTAGACATCTGTTGCCATAAGCTCTGCAAACCTACGAAGAATTTGTAGAATCAGTGCCATAGAGGATCGTGTTGTATTGCATTTCAGAGTTGGACTAACACACTCTTAAGTCGGTCTTCATTATGTTTTGGTCTCTCAGTGGAAGTCTGTTACAAGTCATTCACACAAATGATGAAGAAACGTCGACAAAATAGTATTACATGTACGTTATGAAAAGGAATAAATTATTACTTTCTTGTACCGTTTTGCATTTTCTGTCCTCTGAAACAGGAAAAGGTAAGAAGAGTCGTTTGTTCCCACTGTTATTCCCACGGACAAATACACTTTAAGTTGTATAGTTCTGAAGTGAGCAGTTCGTAGCAAAGATCCGAGGGATGGACATACCTTGCTGAAATCTAAAACGAAAAATATACATTGAACTTCAAAACCAAATTGCTCCATATAGATTAACGCAAAATTAACTAACTCCGTCACAACCGGTCAAAAATGCCTAATGGTACCGACCAGCCGCCGTATCATCCTCACCCAACAGGCGTCACTGGATGCGGATATGAAGGGGCATCTGGTCAGCAAACCGTTCTCCCGGCCGCATGTCAGTTTACGTAACGCAGAATAAAACAAGAAAAATATTGATGTAATTCATTTTCCGGTAGCCCTATTGGTTTGCTTGTAATTAAAGCTTGAGTCTCTAATATAAACCCGATAGTGGTCTCCCATACGGATCTCCAGTAAGGGACTGCAGGGGGGGGGGGGGGGGGGAGGGGAGGTAACCATTTGGATCTTCGGTAGGGGATTGCCATAGAGCAGGTCACCATGATAGAAAAAAACTAAATAATCAACCAAAGGATATTATCGTCAGAGGCAGAGAGGTCATTGCATTGCCAGAAGTCTGAAGTGGGAAGGAAGTTAGGAAATCTGAAAAGAAAAGTGTAAAGGCTCGTTCTCTGGAGGTCAGTGAAGTGAAAGTAGATAAGTATTTCTGGTGAGATGAGATGGGTATAGGATCAAATCAGTATAAGCAGTAATTGGTGTAACCAGAGTAGGATTCGTCAGGAATAAGTTGGCGAAAAGAACTATATACAGAAGAAACAAAAATAAATGTGGACAGATGACATTCACTTTGGCTTTAGGGAAAGGTTATGACGATGCACTTGATAATGGAAACAAGACTTTAAAGAATTCAAAACACTTTTGTAGGAATTAACGATGAAGAAAAAGCGTTAGACAGCGTAAAATGCTGGAAGATATTCGAAACTATCAGTGGAATAGATGCAAGCTGCAAGGAGAGGCCCGTAATGTACAATACGTTGGAGGAACAAGGGAGGAGAATAAGAATAGAATGCCAGGAGAGAAGTGAGATCATCTTCCTCTGTTGTTCAAACTGTACACTGAGGAAGCAATGATGGAAATAAATGTAGTCTGAGGAGTACGGTTGAAATTCTGGGTAAATGGAGATCACTGATAAGGTGCACTGAAAGCGTTGCTACCCTCACTGAAGGTAAAGAGAAACTACGGAACCTGCTAAAAGGAATGAACGATCTACTGAGCATATGACGTTGGGTCAGAGTAAACCAACGGTATATCAAAGTCATGAGGAGTAGCAGAAATAAGATAGGCTCTAAGCTTCACATGAAAATTAGGGACCAGCTATCAAGTGAAAAAGAAGAAGAAAAAAAAAGCTTGTCGGATGAAGCAAGGAGGAAATAAGTAGCAGACGAGCACAGAAAGAGAGAGCATTGCTCGCTAAGAGAAGAATATTAGACGATCCAGTCACATTAACGTGACGTCAAGGTGCAATAAACACTCACAGACGGCAGGTGGCAGCATTAGCAGTTGAGGGTGTCGGGCAAACGCAGAAAACTATGCAGACGTTGTTGTGATGCGGAAGCGGAGCAATTTGTCTGACGTCCAAAAGAGCATGATCTTTATCTCTCGGGACATGGATAGAAGCGTTTTCGGAACGGTTACGTTTGTAAATTGCCCGCGTACTACTATGGTATAAGCTTATCGTTCGTGGCAAAATGGCGCTATCCAAACCGGTGCCGAAGCAACTGTGGTGCACCACTGGCCTTAGACAGGGTCTCCTCAAAGAGAGTTCATCGAACGTAAATTGGTAGTATGGCCCTCCACAGCAGGCGGATGATTTCACTAAAATTAAATATCCTTTTTTGATTATTAGCTCCATTGTTTCAAAATATTCAGTTTTAGTATCCTGTAATTTTTCAGAACTTTGACCTCAATCTATGAGGCACTTTGTGCAGCGTGAGGTCAGTTAGGTTCCCCCCCCCCCCCCCCACACACTTTATCTCTGATATAGCACCCGCAAAAAATCACAGGACATAGATTTATCCGCTGACGGTTAATTCCACATCCGTTGATGAATTCTATGTCAGATTATGAAAATCAGATATTAGCGTGGCTCTTCTAAGTATCTACAAATGGATTAATAATACAAGAGTATGCTAGTAAGAGAAAGGACAATAATTTGTACCTCAGCAGGAATGCAGTGACGATTGGCTCAAAAACGGTACGTTCTAGGTATACATTCTGTCCGCAATATTGTGAACGTATGCAGAACAGAAAAACAAATTATGCTTTATTGAGGTATTTAAGCTTATCGAATCAATTTCATGGCTGTGTAGACTAACTTCAGACGTAAAACGCGTTTGATGCTCAGTTATTACATTGGAGCTTGTTGCCAGAGCGGTCCAGTGTCCTATACTAGTGAGTAAATGAAGCGTATCAGAACTTAGTCCTGGCTACAGACATCTCATGTATTCAGTACAAAAGCATCGATATGACTTTCATCCAGCCCCACGCAAGTCTCTTGAGAAGTTCAAAGGGGAACACATTTTGTAATTGTTGTGTGCTGAATAGTGGAGCGTTGTCTTCGAAAGACGAATTTCCTACATCAGTTCACTTCAAATATTTAAATTAACAGTAAGGTGTGGACATATATGCCGCTTCTCTTTCTTCCTATTATGACCGTCTAATAAATGTTGAGGGCTCTAGTTGGTATTTGTAAAACTGAATGATATGAACAGGAACGTGTCCCGTCTCGAGACTGGATTAATAATGAAAAAAAGAGAGATAAAAGTTAAAATGGTTGTGTAATGTTTCTGGCGTTCTACATAGTCTCCACGATCTGATTGGATCGCGCAATAAGTACATACAATCAAGTTAAAGTGTCAGAAAAGTCCTCCTATGTGATTATGTTCAACTCCCACGTCGCATTGGCTTGAGCGTCTGTTACGTCTTCAAAGTGTTGATAAATCATGTTAGTTTTTCGTTTTGTGGAGGGTTCGTTGTGGAAATACCAACTTACACAAGAGATTTTAAAAAGAATTGTTCGCGATTTGCATATAAATCAGGTAGTGCCAGGCGTGTCACACAAGGTTTTATTCGAAACTTCCTGGCAGATTAAAACTGTGTGCTGGACCGAGACTCGAACTCGGGACCTTTGCCTTTCGCGGGCAAGTGCTCTACCAACTGAGCTACCCAAGCACGACTCACGCCCCGTCCTCACAGCTTCACTTCTGCCAGTACCTGGCCTCCTACCTTCCAAACCTTACAGAAGCTCTCCTGCGAACCTTGCAGAACTAGCACTCCTGAAAGAAAGGATATTGCGGAGACATGGATTAGCCACTGCCTGGGGTATGTTTCCAGAATGAGATTTTCACTCTGCAGCGGAGTGTGCGCTGATATGAAACTTCCCAGCAGATTAAAACTGTGTGCCAGACCGAGACTCGAACTCGGGACCTGTTAGAGCACTTTCCGGCGAAAGGCAAAGGTCCCGAGTTCGAGTCTCGGTCCGGCACACAGTTTTATTCTCCCACAAGGGAGAAGATTCAGCTATGGTCAATGGCATGACGATGCACAAGGCAATGGAAACCATTGCATTAATGACACGTAATGACTATGTATCTACAAGACATGGGGTATGTACTTGAAAAAGTGTCATGATAATCTCTCCTTTGGCGGATCTTCGCGAGGGGACTGCCAAGGGGAAGGTGACAATGAGAAAAAGACTGAATAACCAACGAAATGACAACATTTTACGAGTCGTGGCGAGGAATGTCAAAAAGTCGAACGTCGTAGGGAACCTGGGAAATCTGAAAAGGGAAATACAGAGGATCAGTCTGGATATACTTGGGCAGTGGGGGGGGGGGGGGGGGGGGTGAAGTGAAGTGGCCAACGGGAGAAGGATTTGCTATGAAGCAAGGCAGGGCAGAGAGTGAGTTACTGTCAACAGTTCAGCAGTGGGGTTGTTCTCATCAGAATCAAACAACACCGACAACGATCGTTCATGTATACCTGCTGGCGTCGCAAGCAGAGGATGAAGAGTTAGAGAAAGTATATGAGGATATTGAACGGGCACCAGTACGAAAAGGGAGATGAAATCTAATGTCATGGGGGATTTGAATGTGGCTGTAGGGAGGAGAGTAGAAGAAAGGGATGCTGCAGAAATGGGCTTGCTAGTTGGAACGAGAGATGAGGATGACTACATGAGTTTGAATAAATATCAGTTAGTAATAATGAATACTCCATTCAAGAATCACAAAAGGAAGAGGTATACTTGGAAAAGACCGAGAGATACGGGAAGATTACATCTTTGTCAGGCAGAGAAAGAAATCAGATATTGGATTGTAAGGCGTGTCCAGGAGCAGATACAGACTCAGATCGCAATGTAGTAGTCATGAAGAAAAGGCTGAAGTTTAACAGACTACTTGGGAAACATCAATGGTCAAAGGAGTGGCATACTGAAGTACTAAGGAATGAAGAGACACGATTGAAGTTCTCTGGCGCTATAGATACAGCGATAATGAACAGGTCAGTAAGCAGTTGAGATGAAGAGGAACGGACATCTCTAAAAAGGGCAATCACAAACGTTGGAAAGGAAACCGTAGGTACAGGGAATGTAACTACAAAGAAACCATGGATAACTAAAGAAATATTTCAGTTGACCAACGAAAGAAGGAAATACAAAAATTTTCAAGGAAATTCAGGAATACAAAAACACACGTCGCATAGGAACGAAACAAACAGGAAGAGGCGGGAAGTCAAGGTGAATTGTGGTAGGTAAGATCTTAATGAACCAAACTGCTGAGGTCATCGAGCCGGTGAATCGTCTGTATGAAAAATGTGAAGAAATCGATAAAGAAATGATTGTCCGAAGGACGAACTCAGCATACAGAAAAAAAAACAACCGTCGGTGAAATTAAAAGCAAGGGAATTCCACTCTTAAATGCAGAAGAGGGAGCGGATGTGACCTCTAGGAGGGGGCAAACTGCTCTGATGACATGATAGAAGAAACAGGAGTCGATAGCGAAGAAATGGGGGATCCAGTATTAGAATCAAACTTAAAAAAAAAGTTTTGGACGACGTAACATAATGTAAGGCTGAAGGGACAGATAACATCTCATCGGAATTTCTGAAATCATTGACAAATCAGCGGCAACAAAACGCCTATTCTCGTTGGTGTGTAGAATGTATGAAAGTGGCGACATACCACCAGACTTTCGGAATAACATCACCCACATTACGAAGGCAACTTGAGCCAAGAAGTGTCAGACAAGATGAACATACATAAGAAAGGGAAAGAAAATTGAGGATCTATTAGATGGCGATCAGTTTGGCTTTAGGAAACGTAAAGGCATCAGAGAGGCTGTTTGATGTTGCGGTTGATAATGGAAGCAAGTCTGAGGAAAAAATCAAGACACGTTTAAGGAGTCTGTCGACCTGTAAAGCGTTCGACAATGTAAAACGGTGGGACATGTTCGAAGTCCTGCGGAAAATAGGGATACTTTATAGGGAGAGACGGATAAAATACAAAGTGTACAAGAGCCAAGAGGGAATAATACGAGTGGTTGACCTAGAAGGAATTGCTCAGGTTAAAGTCGGTGCAGCACAAATGCAGTCTTTCGCCCCTGCTGTTCAATCAATACAATGTAACAGGTTCAACAAAAGTTCAAAGTGAAAGGATACCTATGATAAGATTTGCTGATGACATTGCTATACTCAGCGATGGTGAAGAAGAATCAAAGTATGTGATGAATGGAAAGAACAGTCTAACGAGAACAGACTATGGATTGAGAGTAAATCGAAGGAAGGCGAA